>NC_143014.1:412437933-412737933 GCF_055824585.1 Amblyomma mixtum
GACCACCGTAAACGAAGTGCGTGAATGTCCGCCGCGACCCCAGGGTATTAACCGACGCGCTACGGAGTCCTCCGCGGCTTTGCTCTGTCGATGCAGGCCGTGTCTCGCTCCGCCAGTGTCCGTCCGGAGCACTGCGATCGTGACTGAAATGCACCTTCGAAACAAACTTCTGGCGGCTCGGAGGAGGCCACGTGAAGGTATCGAGATCTTTCCAGCGGAAAAAAGTTGTTTCTGGCATCGCGGCACAGCGCAGCACGTCAGCTGTCTGAAGCTGTAATTTAAAATAGTGGTAAGGTTTTAACGTAGTTAAACCTAGTAGACGCTTGAAAGTATGTGTTTAGCCTGGTTGGCTCATGGTTTTCCCTTGCTGGGTCGTCGGCACGTCTGGCGACAATAGTTGGACAAGGTACAAGTTAATGAAGACGACGGTGCGCAGTGCATAGCGCGAGAGTGTTGCAGTTTAACACGAGGCTTGATCCGCTCCGGCTATAGCCTAGTGCCCTCGTGCAGTGGCCAGCGAAGCTGATCTGTTCGCGCCGCCGAGGGTTCGAATCTCAGTAGCAGCAATGTTTATTTTACGTATGTATTTATCTATGGTTTGGCCAAAATCCCCCTTAAGGTCAAGCTTCACACAAACTCGGTGAGCCGGTGAGACCTCGTGAAGTATATAGTGCTTTCGTACTGAACTAAATATCGATCATTCGGACATGGAACGGTAAACAAAAAACATTCATTATCCGCATTTCGCCTGCGATGATGATTTTTATTTCTTATTGTTTTTCATGCAGAGACGTGAGCGGGCTTCACTACAGACCACGCAAGCGCTGTGATGCTGTAATAACTTATGTAGGGGCTGGTAGCAGTCGCGAGAGGTGGCGGTGACTGCGCATATGTTTCGTTGCATATTTCGGGACGCTTTGGGCCTATGTGTCCCGTGTTTAATTCTCGGGTGGCAGCGCAAAAAGATGTTTGCAAGCTTTAAAGGCCCGAAATAAGAGCATGTTTCAGCACGGATCCCTCCGAACTCGCCGCACTTGAGTATGCTAGGGCTAGATTTGCGCGCCCTATTCTTGATCCTTGTTCTTGCTATAATTCAGTCAACAGAAACATTTACCCCTCTCTTATTGTGCTGTGGGCGCTTTATGAGCGCTAAAAAAGATGCCCTTTGACATTTCGTAATCTTTAACTATATGTTGTTTCATGGAACTAGAACTGTTTAAAGTGTTCTATTTTTCATATCTTTTTCAACTTTTGCACGAGCAGTGTTTCATTTTAATAAAACTAAATGTGTAATGGCGCGTCAGTCTACAAAAATGGAAAAAAGGCTAATGTAGAATAAAAATTAAGGAAGGTGTAACATGTGGTGCCCATATGAGAGGGCATTAAGAACCGTTAAAATATCTGCTCTATCGTAGGAGGAACTACTTAAATGGGACACGCTGCGTATGCAACTTTGAAACCACATAGCAAGGACTGCATAGTTACAGGTACTTAATATTAATATCTTTATATTCAAAATATTATTACCAGGCATTAAATTCCACTTAAATAGTGATGCACAGAAGTCCCCGTGAATTTTTACGTTTTAGTCAGCCGGTCTGCACTAGACTAGAACGCTATGCCGTAGCTGAACGCTTACGAAACTGAACAAACCCGAACCCAGCCAGAAAAAATTAGCTTTGAAAATCTGGCTGCAATATTCCTTGAGGTTTGTACTGACGCTAATAAAGCTATAGCATCTCAGCAGGATACCATATTTCACCTGGTTTGGAGAAGCAGGCAACTAGCCATTATTTACGTGACCACTTATACTATTGTCACATTTCACTTTACATACAAAACTGAGGTAACAAGCGAAAAGTAAAACAATGAATTCCTGCCACCTGGCGGCCTGTAAAACACGAATACCAAAGTATTAGTAGTGACACGACTTAGGCAGAAGATATTAATTCGGACTCCTCCACAACAACATAAGGCGTAACGCGCAGTGTTGCTTTTGGATGTAAAAAGAAATATCCACCGAGAAAAATAAAAATTCCTAGAATCTCAGAATGCCTAAAATGCTTTCACTTCAAGCCGCTCGCGGGTCTCAAAGTCACAATTAAACTGGGTTTCATTATTCTCTAGAAAGGATTTTTTACTACACAGCTCAAGATATTCGAAACCGCAATCCATTCACGGAGCCCTTCCTCTCATTTCCTGTGTTAAAGCCGGTTCGAAACTTCGGAACTTTCCTGTATTGTTTTTCAACAACTTTCGGGATCTCTGCAAACTTCTGGACACTTGACACAAGTAAAACTCTGAGCTAGTTGGTTCATGGTGACATAAGGAGTTCATTTTTTTTTAAATATGGTCTTCGTTAGCATCAGGAAGTCCAATTGTTTACTGGTCTCCGCGAATGGCAGGTATATGTTGAAGTTTTGATTTGCACTAGTGGCATTCATTAAATTTCCACCGAGTGCTCTCCAGGAAAATTATACTTTTACAAAAGTTGGGAGCGAATTGCGGAGCGCTCTGGGTATGAAGACAGTCTCACAACAGCCTCAGAGCCCCGCTCCTAATGGTCAGCCCTGACCACGATCAGGGCGTGGTCACGGCAGAGCAATTGGAGCAGGCCTTTTACAGTGCTTTGGAACTGCCTTTAAATTCAGAGTTCCGTAACTCAGCCCGTGGTTGTTTCTGATCTAGCCAATCGATCTCTCCGTCATTTCGGGGCAGTGTTCTGCGGAGTTGGGACGAGTGGCTTAATTTAATCTGAAAAGGCTCTCAGACATCCTCATAGGGGAATTGATTTCCTCCCTGCATTTACCACGACGGGTCAGAATATCGAACTAAAGAGCACACGAACTCTCCGACAGCGAGGCTGCGAGGAACATCACTACTGTCAGCACGCTCGATACATCCGTGAGACATGTTCTGACAGCACGCACGAATTCTCTGTTGCACTTGGGAAATGCTCCTGCACATTATTGTCTACCAGAGAAGCAAAAATACCCCAGCTTGAGTAAAGGCATCTTCTTTTTTGCGTCCCCATCGACCGTGCACGCGAATCTAATGTAGAGAATGCGTGACGTGACGTCCCACGATGTGGCGCCGCGTATCATGTCATCCGTAAGACAAAAAGTTTAGTAAGTTTTGATGCGAATCCCACATTGAAAGGCAAGATAATTTTTCCGCTGGGTTTATCGCACCACAGCGCATGCGCGCCGGAAACGAAACTGTTTGACATCATCCGAAAAGCGGACGTAGCAAATGCTTAACTTAGGTAAGATGCGATGCAGAAACATCGATTGTGCGCAGGCGTGTCAAAATGAGCCTCCGTCTAGCTCGTCCACTGCGGCTACCAAACGTACGGTTCCTCGCTTTTCCCGAGCGGTCACGGGTGGTGTCCCGATTCTACTATGCCTCATGGTCACCTGCTCTAGCGCTCTTCATTCGACGCAGCAAACATCCTACTCGGTGAATGAACTACATAGTGCAGCATACAGATTCCGTAGGAGCAAATCGATACGCACTACCACAACCGTCGTTCTTAACCGCCACTTTTGTTACTGCTGTTTTCTTCTCGCTACCTTCTTTTACCCCGTCATGCCATTCTAACGAACATTGCGTTGGGCATTCAAACTTCTCAATGCGGCCGTCTTGTTCCCTACAGGTGAGCGCCATTTTGTTGACACGCAGCAAGCACTGCATTCATCGCAAGTCAAGGAGTAGATATTCCAATAAATATGTAGACGCTTAGTGAAAGGTCCATTTCCTTTATCTGGTGCGATTTCCTGGAACTGCGTTCGCATGAAATCGCTTCTAGCGTGTGAAAAGCTCACGCCATATTCTCTCTCCTCTTCCTGCGCCGCTGCTCCCCTCTCCCCTGTCGACCGTGGCTCCCCCTACGCGGCGCTGAACTAGAAAACGCTCTTCGGAGTGCCCCCTGTACAATTCTATGCCGTGCTAGAAACAGCTCAAAATAGGGGCGAAACCTGGTTATGGTGACACCATAACCTGGTGCCTGCAAGTGCCGCACGCTTTGTTTGGCACCGCGGGAGGGGAGGAAGCATCATAGCAAGGGAAAAAATGCACGCAAAAACACGTGACAGCGTTTTTTCTTTGGGAAGGTGGAACATCGAGGGAATGCGGATCGAAGGAGGCGGGTGGCATTCTTCGAAACTCGGAGTTAATTTGAGTTGATAGAGGGGCTTTAGTGAAACCCAACCTCATGCGTCACTTGGCAACAGTCTTCACTTCCCTCTGAAACGTTGTTGCGCAAAGTCCACATTCAAAGAGCTGAGACGTTTCTTTTTTCTTCCGTAGAGTCTTCAAAACCCTTGAAATCATTACCATTACGAAAAGTTTCGTGAAGCGCTAGTCCTCAGCGGCAATCGTCATAGCTGCCTGAAATAGCTGGACGAAGTAAGAATGGCGCGTATCGCAATTAAAGCAAAACAAGAATGTAAATAATTTTCTTTCCTAGGCGCGAGGCTTGAATAATGACTCCCTTTCCTTTTAGCGTGTACAGAACGCATGGCGTGCAGCTGCAGCGTCGGTTTTCTTCTGTCTTTCTCTGTGGTCATGCACTGCAGCTGTCTGAGGCGCCTGCCTAAGTAAAGAAGAAACAAATAGGGACTTGCAAGCTTCCACGAAACGTCCTTAATTTCGTTTTTTGTAAACCCACTCCCGGCTCTCATTTTCCTTCAGCGAATTTTCGCACTGCTGAGAGGCACAGGCCAGAACGTTCGCGATGCCATTAAAGGCCCAGGATGCACAATTCATCTCGCGCCCCTTCCTCCTACTCGCACTTTAGAGAGTTCAAGAGCATGAACAGCCACAAATGCAACGTCATTAACACAGTCTGAAGCCTGAGCTGATGGCTGGCTAAACCACTTGCGCATACTGTTGTGAAATTGAGTCATTAGCGAACGCCGGTGGCTGCAAGGAACACCGGCTTCTTGGGGAGAGAACGCGATAAGGATTGGCTTATACGAAACTTCCTCGAACGCCGTCGCTAAAGCACCGCCAGTGCGAACAAACGGAGACGGGTTGCGGCCCAAAAGAGGGCCACATTGCTCGCGTCGGCGAAATTAAAGCATGCGGTTGACTGACAATGTCATGGAAAGTCAGGAGTGCGTGTTTGAGGGCCACGGCTGCGTTTCCTTCCGGCGAGGCCAGACGTCGCTAGATGCAGTCCGGCCTAAAGCCCCTTGATAACTTAGAAGCTACCCTCTCCTCTGGGCGGTGCTTTCCTTCTCGATTCTCCTCGCTCACCGGCTGCCAGCGCTGAGTACGTCTCTCTTTTTCTCTTAAACTCCAGCTGGCCGGCCGAGACAGTGGAGGCGTTTGCTTTGGGACCAGCTCAGCGCCTCAACGGTATATGAAATTAAAAAAAAGGAGAGAACAGCGTCGGGATTACTGGAAGTAACAATTATTAGTGTGTTTTTCTTAGGACGCCTGAAGACGAGATAATGAAGTAAACGAGCTTTTAGCCGAGTTGGTTTGATACTTCAGACACTTTTTCCGTCACAATTAATTTTATGGTGCATATTGGACCTAGTATTGCCTTCAGCATACGTCGTTCTGCGTTTCACTTTGCTTAGTTTGTCCGCGCGTATGCAGCGCTGGTCTTCATTCAGCATGCCTTCCTGCAGTATATTAGCTATGAGGGCGGCGTCCGTCCCCGTGTGTCGCTTCATGACATGAATGCTGTTTTGGGCTGTAGTTATATCTAAAATGACTTGGACAGTTCCGTAATTTTAAGGCGATCAAGCAGTGCCGGCAACCACACACTGGTCACAACTGGAATACGTGCTTTAGAGAATATTATTTTAGACATTGGTGTGAAGGAAGCTCTTCAAACAAAATACATGAAAGAAATACGGGAAAAGTACCATTTTGTGTGAGGATGAATAAAACGTCTGGCATTCAATTACAAGTCGCTAACGCGTTGCATGCGCATACACCAACTCCTAAAAATGTATTGTGTGTACAAAATACCAGGATTATTACATCATAAGCATAATTATTTTTGGGCCGGTGTGGTGGTTCTGCGGTTTTGTCGTTCGGCTGCTAATCCCAAGGTTGCGGGTTTGACTCCACCGCGTCCGCTGTATTTCTATGCAGGGGAACTACAAAAACGCCACTGTGCTGTTCATCAAGAAGGAAAAGCGTTTCGCGACTTTAACAATGCTCAGAATGAAAGCGTTCTAGACCTGCTTGAACTGACGTACGAATCATTTGCTAAAAAATACACTGATGGGCGTACAAGTGTGAGCGATTTGTGGTTAGAATTCAAAAGTACGGTTCGTGAGTGTATGAACCAGTACGTGCCACGTAAACATAAGAAGCTGAAAATTGCATGTCCCTGGATAACACGCGAGATCATACAGTTAAAACGTCGCGTGAAGCGCTTATCAAGGCCAAGCAGTAAAGTTGGTGGTGCTTTGCCGGTTCTTCGGGCTGAGCTTCGCTCAAAAATAAAATCTTCACGGTAACACGTTTTTAATGTCAAGATGCACAATTTCCTAAAAACTGAACCCCAAAAGTTCTGCAGGCATCTGTCACAGAAAAAAGACCCGGTTAACAAACTTCTCCTTAACAACACATTTGTTACCGACTCCCTCTGCTTAGCGAGTGCCTTCAATAAGCACTTTTCTTCTGTATTCCTGAGTTACAGAAACTCAGTCTCCGAATCTCAAACTAGCCACTTCAATCTACCAGACCGAATTATTAACGAGGAGGGTATTTTTTCGGCTCTATTGCAGTTGAACACAAAAAATCATGTGGGCCAGGCGATATCCCTAACGCTTTTCAGTACAGATATGCTGAGTGGTGCGCTAAATACCTTTTAATTATTTTTACTGAAAGTCTCAGGACAGGAGAAATTCCAAACGATTTAAAAACAGCAGAGGTGATTCCCATTCACAAGTCAGGAGACAAGCTTTGCGGGAAGAATTACAGGCCAATTTCTTTGTTATGTACCGTCTTTGTAAAAAGTAACCGGCCAGTCGTGACGGCCGACGGAGCGGGATCGCTGCCAAGTGGCGGGCTGCGGCCGCTGGTGCTGGCCCTCCGGTTGCCAGCGCAAACTGGCTGACGTAAGCCTGCGCCTTCGCCCTCTTTCTTTGGATGATAAAAAGTAAGTGGGTAGCATGCACGGCGTGCGAGTTCGCGCCTTTCGGGCGCTGTGGTACCGAAGGTGTGCGCTGCGCATGCTACCCACTTACTTTTTATTATCCAGTGAAAGAGGGTGAGGGCGCAGGCTTACGTCAGCCAGTTTACCTTCGCAACCGGAGCTCAAGGGCCAGCGCCAGTGGCCGCAGCGTCGCCACTTGGCAGCGAGCCCGCTCCGCCGGCCGTCACGGCTGCTCGGTTACTTTTTACAAAGACGGTACGTCCAGTAAGGTTTTAGAACATTTTATTTTCAAACACATAAGCTCATTTCTAGAGGGAAGCGGTTTTTTATTGAAAGCCAGCACGGGTTTCGGCAAGGCTTGTCGACAGTGACGCAGCTTATTCATATCACAAATGAAATTATGATGTCACTAGACAATAATGGACAGGTATATTTAATTTTCATTGACTTTGAAAAAGCGTTTGACCGGGTATCGCGTGGCAATCTTTAGTTAAAAATAAGGTGGTTGTTGAATAATCGGCAAGTAGTACAATGATTAGATTCCTGTCTTACACCGCGGAATCAGTTTGTTCAGATATCTGAATCTCACTCCACAAAAGCGCAGGTACATTCAAGAGTCCCCCAGGGCTCAGTCCTTGAGCCGCTTCTCTTCCTTATTTATTTGAACGGCCTGTCCTTCAACTCACGCATACGCTGTCGGTTCTTCGCCGACGACTGTGTTATATACCACAGTATCACATCCGTCGAAGACCAGACACTCCTAAGCGACTACTTAAAAGCAGTTTCCAGCTGGTGTTGTACTTTGCAAAGGGGTATAAACAGTTCCACATGCGGAAAAATGACAGTAACACGAAAGAAACAACCGCTTCAATGGACATACAAAATCAATGGCCTTCCGATCAACTCAGTGACTCAGGTGAAATATCTTGGGGTAACCATGACATCCAACCTGAACTGAAGCGTACACATCCAGTCCATTGTCTCAGCACCGTCCAAAAAACTTCGTTTATTAAAGCACCGCCTAAAGCATTGCACGAGCAAAACTAAACTGACAGAATACACATCACTTGTGCGTCCAGTGCTCGAATACGCCGACGCTGTACGGGTTCCGCACACAAAACGAATATAAAAATTCTTGAAGGCGTCCAAAGGAAAGCACTCCGGTTTATTTATCACGCTTATGGTCGGCAGGTCTCGATATCTGATTTGTTTAACAGATCTGGGCCACCCACGCTTGAATCCCGTCGCAAGCTGCACCGACTGAAAACGTTGTTCAATATACATAATAAAACAAAACTGAATTTTCAGAGTTACATGCAATACAACACAACACGGCCCACCCGTAACAAACACGAAAGAACTATCTTGATGCCACGATGCCGAACAAAAGCATATTCTTGTTCCTTCTTTCTACGCACCATTTCCGAATGGAACCGCCTGCCAAGCGATATCACCAACCTGGTATCTTCAGTATCTTTCTTGTCTGCAGTTTCGTCTCATGTATCGCAGTAGCGCGTCTAGTACACAGTGTATTTCGGTTCCTTTGTTTTTATTAAGTTCACTCACTCTGGTTGACGTCGGATGATTTGCCTGTACTTTCTTGCTTCCCGTTATTGTTATTGAATTTATGTCCTCGTACTATAATCGCCCTTTGTTGCTGTTATTTTGTTGTTATAGCTGTGTAGTTTTCTTTTTTTAACTTTGTGCTCTCCTGCCTTGACCGCCAAAGGGCAGTCAGCAGTATTTATGAAATAATAAATAAATACATGTCAGCACACGTTAATGTAGCCCAGGTGGTCTAAATTAATCCGGAGCGCTCCCCTACGGCATCCCTCATACGCCATGCATGTTTGCTTCGGAACTGTAATCCCCCCATTTATTATTTATATACATAATCTTTATTGATAGTTAATTGTTTCCAATCACTTCGCATTGTGTGTAAGGAGTTTGGCCCATGCTGTATGCAAAAACTTGCCCACTGCGCCAAAATACATCCGAAAAGAAACACTTTTTCAGAGCCTGCGTTTGTCCTTGGATCTCAGTTACCAATGAGCACATAAAAGCGTAAGCTGAAAAAAATATCTCCTGTTCAGCGCATCTTCACAAAATAATGAAAGGTTCAATCGAGAGGAGGCATCTACGCGGAACGTGGAAGGCAGGGTCTACGGTGTTGCTATAGTGACTGAATAAAAGTTATGAAGTGAATTTACGAAGTGAGGAAGTAGCATGAGATTTAGCCCGCTGACTGCAAAGAATTCGTTTTTAGCAATGCAAAAATTACTCCAGCAGCAACAGATAAAGGATAAGAAGCAAGCAGGAAGAATAAAAAAAATGAATAAGGGGATATGTAAAATACGAACAATAAATAATCCTTGTTACGTCACCAACAACGCTGTTACTGGTAGGAACAACTTTATTCCTTCCTGTGTCGGACAACCCCTGCCTCTTGAGCCAGTCGCCACAATTTCCTTTCAGTATCATAAAAGCTGCATAGGCATTTTCAGCCCACGCGCTGCAGTTAGTCGCCCAACAACACGTCGTAGCAGTAGCGCAGAGCACAGAAAACCCAGGGCGGTATGTTTGCCGTGTCGTGCTATGACGAAAATGGCGCCAGCTAAAAAATAAATACCAGGAAAACTGAAACTCTGCGCGTTTCCAAGAGCAACGGAGCAGTTGAACCGATAGTCGCCAAAAAAAGCTGTTCAGAAGGCGGTCTCCGTCGAAAAGGCAAACAAGGGGCGAGGTGGTCGCGAGGCAGCGGCGGCGGCAGAGACAAAACGTGGCGGCACTTTCTTTATTTATTTATCTCCTGAAAGGCCCAGGATACGGGGCATAACATGAGGGATGGGCATGACAGAATACAAGATGATGGCCTCTATCTTTTCCTTCAGTTCGATGGGGTTGGTAAAGTCTACGGATTCCGGCGGCAGATCATTCCAGTCCCGAGATGAATTGCCATAAAAAAGATCAGAAATGATGTGTAATTCTTGCAAAGGGAGAGGGTACATGGTCTTGTTGTGGTCAGTGCGGCCGGAGAGACGTACTGCTGATGTGATTTATGCTCCTAACGGAGAATGATAAAACTTACTAAAGAGGCATAATCGAGATATTTATATTCTCGTTTCAAGATTAGACAAGGCGGCTCTGGATTTTAAAGAAGACATGCCAGTATAATATGCGTAATCACAATACATGTAGCATATAGCGCTATTTCGGTATTTTTAAAGCCTTAGTGAGAGGTTTGACTGATGAGGGTCCCATACTGCTGAACAGAATTCTAATTTAGGTCGCACAAAAGTTTGGTAAGCTAACAGTTGGCCAAATACTTAAAGATAGAAAATGGTCAAACACTTACAGATAAGAACGGAAGACACTTCAGAACTGAAAAGAACATATTTAGAGGCGATGTGGGATTGCCTGCGTTGAAGAGAATTCATGCATGCTTTAGCAATATTTAGGCATATTAATCAATGCTTGCACCAAGTTTCCGTTCGGCCTTTAGGCCTGGACTCTTTCGGCCACCGCTCGTAGCCTCCGTTGTGTTTTGCTGTTCTGTACGTGCCTCTTCGACAATTACGGAATCAAAGAAAATTTTCTGAAAACAAGCTTTCATTATTTTTTTTTATAAGCATGTGCCGCGGTTGCAGGCTATTAATGTCCACACTGATCAACCAGCAACCGCTGTTTGTCAAAGGAGGAATTTTTTCCCTGGTTTGGATCAAAGTGCTTCTTTGCAACTCGCTAATTGCTGCAAGCCGATAGCAATCACTTCCCACGAGTGTAGCTCCTGGCGAAGTAGCCTCAAAGGGATGCATGGCCCCATTACCTCTGAACTTTTTTTAGTTGCTCACTTCAAGCTATACCCTGGCTTAGTAAACTGCAGCGACGCGCGGATGCTAGAGGTGCAGTCAACCAATCAGGAGTGCCCATAGAGTTGGTAACACATAACCCGCAACACTTTCGTAACAGTACGTAGTTACTGTTTCACACTGGAGGCGTGTCGTTTCAGTCGTAAAAGTCATCGGGAGACCGCCAACTCACTGCCTTTATCCATGACTTATTTGAAGCATTAGATGAGGGGCTTTTCATTGACTGCATATGTATAGGTTTTCTGAAAGCATTCGATCTTCTTAATCATCAATTTCTCTGTTTTAAGGTCAGCATACTGAACACTGAGCCGAGTATTTTTTCATGGATCGAGAGTTTTTTGCGTAAAGGAACTCAGTTCGTCACTGAAAACTAACGCTAATGCTTAACCATGCTCATTTGCCTCAGGCGTGCTTCAAGGGTCCGTACTGAGGCCGTTATTGCTCCTAATTTACGTTAATGATCTGCCAAAGTCTATTAACTCCACAATCAGGCTTTTCGCAGAAGATAGAGCTATTTATCCAGTAATCAATTCCATTCCAGACCTATCCATACTGCAATGTGACTTAAATAAGGTATCTATTTGCTAGAATACGCGTGCTCTGCGTGGGACCCGAGACTCGAAACACTTACTAATCAATTAGAATCAGTAAAGAACTGTAGCACCCCATTTATGTTGTATAACTTTTCCCTCGCTGCTAGCGTAACTGCAATGAAAAATGCTTTTAACCTTTCCAGCTTTTCCCTTCGTAGAAAGCGATCGCGAATGCCAAGTTTTCACAAAATTTACTACCACAATCACCAGTAAAAGCTTGACCTTCAATCTGCGCCATTTTTGATATATCACCTCGCACAGGTTACCGCCATAAGGTTCGCATTGTATGCTGCCGGACCAATGCATATTTTAACTCATTTACATCAAACACGGCCAGTGATTGGAACGACCTTCCAACTTTGGTTGCCGATTTTTCTGACACGTGTTTGTTTAAAACAGCCGCTAAAAAAAATAGTGTTTGACTATTCTGACTTGTTACCTAATCCGATCTTATATCTTGTGCAAGCTTGCGTTTTTTTTTGCTATATTGCATTTTGTTTTTGTTTTGAGGCGTTATGACTACTCTTCTGCTTATTCCACTCCCTTCCGTAACACCCCCTGGCACCTTGAAGGCATTGTAATAAAGAATAAACAAATAAACTCTCTTTGTAAGTGAGCTGACATGCACACAGCGCTGCGCGTTGTTCGGGCACCGTATACATGCGTGCCGCTGCCGTTGGCGAGCGACACCAAGGACCAGCCACGTGCGCAGTAAAGAGAACAACGACAGCAATTACCCGTCGGCTGGTCCCCGACACAATCCGGTCGGGGAACACGCGTCGAACCCAGTGCCTCGGGGGAGGCATCGGCAGCGGCCGAGAAAACGCCGGAGCCAGCATGCAGTGTGGGCACGACGAAACAGGATGTCAGCCTCGGACCGATATTGCTTGCCAGGAAGGAAAGAACCTGCCTGGCGTCACTGGCAGTGTACTGCCTCCGAGCAGCGTGCTGAGTTTAGCTGAAATTTAATTACACCACGCGGAGAGTGCAGAGCGGGTTCTGAAACACGAAGGAAGATTGGAACCGCTGATAGAGGCTTACGAAACACTGGTTTGCACAGGGTGCCTCGCATATAGGTAGGGTCGCCGAAACTCTCTCCTGTGACCTGCATGACACGGACTGTGGCGAAATACTGGCAATCATCGAGATGCATTGCCCTGCAGCTTGAGTGTATACGTATTTTTAGTTTTCTTCTTTCACCAGCTCCTGTTACGACATGATGGCACTAATTGCATGCGAAACATCACCACGCCACCTTTCCTGTGACACCAGATGAAACAATGCACGCAAGCTTTCGGTCCTTTCTTTTTGATCGCATTTTGCAACGTCGACGCGATCCTGAAGCATTGTTCGTTTCACTGACAGGCGTCTCCCAACTAGCGTCCTTTATTCGTTCAACTGCTCCGATACCTAGCTAACAATACCGTACGTACTTGTTGTTCAGCTTGTTCAGGTCCGTCCCAAACTAGTACCTTTTTATTCTTTCGATATTCGTTTAAAGCTGCAACAGCGGCAGTCGAAAATAAATGAAATACCAAAAGCGGACAAATGTCAGAAGCGCGAACCTTTTATTGAAAGCACTTTTTTTTAGACATTAAATCTTGTCCCAAGGTTAAAGAAACAGCTGAATGAACAACAAAACGATTTTATATTTCCAATTCCGGAGTAAAAAATTACGCAGTGCACTTAAGGCGACTTACTTGCTGTAAATGCGAAAGCATGCACGCGGGGTGTTCCGCTGCGGCGATGGCGTACTACTCTAAGCTTATTTGTTCGCGCCGCCATTTTGGCGGCGCGAACAAACTAGCCCAACTTTCTAATCTCCTAAGCCATAATGGAAGTTGAAGAAGACGACGATACCCAAACCCAGCGCGAGAGGATGGCAATTTAGCGCGCGGGGCAGTCAACCTGGAATAGGAAAGACCGACCGCTGAAGCTCCAAATCTATTTCTCCCCACCCCCTATGCCCTAACTCTTCTCTTCCGAAATAAATGTTTTTACTACTACTACCATAATGAAGTGGCCAGCGCAGCTGATGTGTTCCCGCCAGCCTCAATTCGAAAGCCACTTAGGGAGAAATTCTACTTAAGAAAACTTTTCTCGTTCCTTCCTTGCTGCTTAGGTCGCGTAGGTTTTCGGACCGTCTGGCGTGGACCATGACAACATCAAATTTTCAGCCTTATGAAGAAAACTAGACCACTTTATTTGCAAGGGTGTGTACACATTCACTTTTGCCCACATGCCAAAAGCTAAAGAAATAGCTTGAAAATGTGTGTGGCCTTTATAAAAGGCACATGGAAAAAAAAAGACACACATGCAGACTGGTGGACAATTACGAATAAGAAAAAGAGGAAACCATCCTCGTACATAGTACAGAAAAGAAGATAAATTATGAAGAAACTTTTTAGAAAACACATTAGGGTCATACAAGATGCACTTTAAGCGCCTCACACTGGTGGGGCGACGATAGCGGAAACGGCAAGACGATGCGCATACATATTGAAATAGGTAAAGATTATGAAAATTTGTTTACAAAGTACAAACTGAAATCATGTCTCCTCAAGTCACACAAGCTAAGTCGGCTAGATCCGTACCTTTTAAGAGTATCAGATAAAGTGAAATTAAGTGATTGTTTACCGTAATTTGTTCTATAGCGTGGAAGTGACCATTTCTCAGTGGATCGGGTTTGGACATATTTTCCTTCTGCTTGAACATGGCGATATAAGCAAAAAATTAGAAATTAATTGCGAAGAAAATTTTAGGTAGTACAATAGATCATACTCAAGAAATACATTTGCACGGATTACTTCATATTTGGTAAACAAATCAGCAGTATGGGCAGTAAAACTATCACCTGCGAAAAGCCTGATAGCATTTTTTTCAAGAATAACAATTTTCTGAATATTCGTTTCAGATGTGGTGGCCAAAACTAGGTGGCCGTAGTTGAAGTGTGATCGGGATAGGGCATGATAAAGTATTAGTTTTAGACATGGGGGAAATTCAGTGCGGTAGTGAGCAAAAAAGCCAACGGAAGGTGCAATTTTCATAACGAGATGTGTTGCATTTGCGGTCCAGCTCATACGGGCGTCAAATACTGCATCTACTAAATTGAAACTCTCCTCTATTTCTATTTTGTGCTTCCCAAGTAGGAGTTGTTTGTTTGGGTTAATTTTTTGGTTAGAAAAATACTAGTATCCTCTGCGTAAAAAAATAAATTTCACGTTGCTAACAATGTTCACAAGGTCTGTTATTTACGCATTAAAAAGAAAAGCACCTAAAATTCTATCCTGGGGAACACCGCTATTTATGGCTTGAAGGCTGGATCCATGTTCACCGCAAAAGACAGCCTGTTTTCGATTAGTGAGGTAAGGCCGTAGAAGATTGAGAGAAATACCCCGAACACCGCATTTTTTCAATTTCGCAACCAAATATCATGGTTAAGAAATTCGAGTGCCTTGCTGAAGTCAACAAAGATGCCGAGAGTTAGATATCTGCGTTCAATATTTTGCAAGATACGTTCTTTTTATATATATAAAAGAGCAAATTCAGTAGGACGTCCCTTTCGAAACCCGAACTGTGAATCAATTAGCAAGCTGTGTTTAGTAGAAAAGGTGTCGATTCTTTTAGTATTATCTTTTCATATACCTTCGAGAAAACTGGAAGTACTGAAATTGGACGGTAGTTAGATAACACGACTTTATCACCTCCTTTAAACTGTTATTGTTAAAGATGGGTGTTTCATTCATCCCGCTGGAAGTAATTGAAAACTGAGGTCCAATCTTCTGAAAGTATTGATTGCCTCAAGCGGTGAAGTTATTCTTCAGTAATACAGTGACAAGAAAAGACATTGCGTTCGCAACTGGCAGACGAAAGCCCAGTTCTTCGTGTCAAAGAGCAGGCTGCGAGTGTGCTCTCGAAATTTTTCATAATATGCTGACCAGTTTTCTAAGCATTCAAAGCACGTCTCTTGGCAAGTCATTTGTCTCTTAGTTCCCTGCGGGTAAAACGAGCGCTGATGGCGGGTGTATTGTCTCGTTTCGATGGCAGCCTGTGAATAGCTGTAACGTCTTCCATCACGAGAGGTTCGAAAATCAGATATTAATCAAAATTAATTACCTTTATTGCGAAGCATTTCAAGTTTCAGGCATCGCCATTCAAGGTGGTTCAGTTAAGCTTTAAGTTGTCCCATTTCATTCGAATCACACTGTTTCCAAGGTGCTTATCGCCTCCTTCAGCTGCTTTGTTTATATTTGTGAAGCATCAAGGCGGATAACAAAGTTGTCGAATTCAGCTGCGAGCAACTCAGTTGAACTATCAATAGAATCGACTCCGCTTGGTAAGCAAAGAAAGTTGAGTTTACCATTTATGTCGAGAAATACTACATGAATGTTTTCCCGCGGTGAGACCGGAGGCTCAGCAGTGTTTTCTTTTAACACTCCTGACTTGCATGCGCCACACTTCCATTTTTTTCTTCAGTGTCTCTCTTCAGCTTTGGCTTTAATTGCGTCTCAGTAATCCCAGAGCACCACCCCACATGGAAAAGAAATTCGCATGCAGTGCAAGTAAAACGAGGAGCAACCCCCAGAAACACACCCCTGCAAGCACAACAACGCGACATCGTAAGATGCGCCGAATAGCAACCACTGAATGGAAACACTCGACACCGGCAGCAGCGGCAGAAGGTTGATAAAGATAGGTGAACTTCAAAACTAACCTGCAGAAAGTTCAAAACGAAGTTTTTTTTTTTTTTCGAGAAGTCTGCCATGAGGCATAAGTTGAGAAAAAGGGAGTGGAGTGCAGGATATAGAAAGTTAAAAGAAGGGGTGGAGACCAGTTTCGGGGAGGTATTCGCATAAGCTTCTGGTGAACTGATTGTTCGTAGTCCACTTCACATAGTCTCCGTAGCGGTTCCATCGCAGGCCCACTTCCCTTAGGAGCCTTTTTCTAATAGGGGCCGTCGATGGGTAACTCCACAACAGGTACCGCAGATCACAAATGTCCGGTGCAGCGCCGCAGTGAGGGCACCTGTCAGTTGCTGGCAGATCTTTATCACGCCACCGATGACGGAGAGATGGGGTCAGAGCCACCCCTGCCCGAATCCGGAGCACTGAAACCTCCTCCTGCCGAGTAAGGCTACGGGGGAGAGGGTTCGAACACGGAGGAATTAGAGCGCGTGTTCGCTGGCGCAGAGCTGTGAATCGGATACATGGGACAAGAACGGATCTGAGAGAAGAGGGGAAGGTGGCGGGTCGTCTGATGCGTCAAGGTGAGTCATAGCATCTGCTTGATTGTTATGTGGATCTTGAACATGTCCTCGAACCCAGCGTATGCGCACAGGACATGGGTACTTTACGCAGAGCAGATGAATTCATTGTGTAATCTGGAATGTTCGCCAAACAGCGGTAACCTGTTTAAGGGCGGCGAGGGAGTCAGTGTAAACGTGAACTGCATTGAATGTGAGAACGAGCGGAAGGGAAGCAATCGCATCGTAAATGGCTTGAAGTTCCAATGCCAGAGGGGTGCATGTATGCGCAGTGTATGTCGCGCGAGAGTTCATATGCGGATGGGAGGGACTATACACAACAGTAACTCCCCGCTCTGGAGTATGCGATGCATCGGTGCACAATATGCACCCTTCAGGCAGATATGCGGCTGTTACCGACGGGGAAACATTGGGCGATTGTCTGTAAAATGACAGTACTGCCACGGAGGGAGAGCCTTTAAACGATGAAGTTGTAGAAACTGTTTGCGAGCTCTTTTTGCCACCCGCTGGTCGGTGAGTTCACTGAAAGTATTAAGTTGGGCGAACTCCTCAAGCACGGGTATGGATGTTAAACGGGGCAAATATTTTATGGCGCGCATAGCCTCACGATTGATAGTTCCAAGGGAGTCTCACTGTCTGCGGGTGATACGTTGAAATTGTGCCTGATATATTATCCGTGGCTGAAGGATAGAGCGCTGAAGCTGGAGGGCGGTATGAGCACGCGCCCCACCAGATCGGATAGCTATGCGACGATTCAGAACTATAGTAGCCTGAGCCGATTTACGGGTGGCTGTCGGCCATAGGGTGCCAGTCCCAGATGTATGAAGGAGGAGGCCAAGAATACGAACAGTTTCTACCTGAGGAATCGGAGAATTATCTACTGTAAAAATTAAAGGGAGAGCTTTCCTTAAGGTGGCTTTGCTTCCAATGCGAATGAAACATGATTTAATAGGCAAGAGGGTTAGACCCAGAAGTGGGAGGCGAGATGTCGACATTCAGCGCGTGCTGAAGGACCGACTGATGGATAGACGCATCTGCGTGACCACAAGGTTACGTCATCGGCGTACGCAAGCACACGGAGAGAATGGAAGGTCTCTAGGGCTCGAACAAGAGGAATAAAAGCCACATTGAATAATGTGGGGGCGAGAACAGAGCGCTGGGGCACTCCTATATTGGAAGTGAAGTTACCAAAGGGCTTTTCCAAGACACGTACACTGAAGGTTAGATTTGTTAGAAAGGTGTGAATGTAGAGGAGAAACCGGTGAGGAAGACCAAGAGTTTGAAGGGAGGCAAGAATGACAGAGTTCATGAAGGACGTTATGACTGTGGCGATCACGGTTCGAACAAGGTGACTCTGCAGAGTGGTGAAGCACAGCAGCAGCCGAAGTAGCAAGACCATCCTCCGTTTCAATTTGTGGACGGAAACCGATTTGGGAATCTGGGTAAAAATCCTGATATTCCAGCCACCACGACAAGCGTGCGGCGAGAATTTTGTCGTAAAGCTTGCAGATGGTAGGACGTGAGAGAAATTGGACGAGGGGCCGAGAGAGATACTGGAGACTGACCTGACTTGGGTATTAGGACCACAGTAGAATGCTTCCACTCTATAGGCATTACGCCAGAATGCCACATTTGGTTGAAAGTATCAAGTAGGGTTTTCAAAGCAGACCCTTCCTAGTTACGGAATAAATAGTTAGGTATGGCGTCGTGCCCGGTATAAGTGGTAGTTTTGAGGCGTTCAATGGAGGCCAGCAATTCTGCCATGGTTAGGTCAGAAGTAATCTCATCGAAGATCTCTGTAAGAGATAAGTCAGGAGGATATGTAGAGGTGCAGTCATGATGTGGAAGAGACTGACAGGCCGCTTGTTGTGCTAATGTATCCTCATCCACATTCACCGTGAGGCGAATGCTTTCTGTGAAATGTGCAACCTGATTAGGGCGCTCCAAGCCGTGAAACACTCTCCAAAGATGTCGATTATCCTGCTTAGAGGACAGGCGGGCACACCATGCAGCCCAGCGTTGCCCGCCCAGTCGGTTTGCACAACGTCGCGCACGTTCGGTAGCTCGGTGCAGAGAGAGAAGGGCCGAGGGGTCCTCGGGGTGGCGAGATGCACATTGATAGGTGATCGGCCTGGCGACGAAGAGCCCACAGATTCAGGAGGTGTATGTCCGGGCTTGGGTCACCTTCATTTACAGTAGGGGTATAGTATGTGTTGCGAGAACAGCAGGGAGAGTAGACAGTGCTTAAAACTGGTTGAATGTAGCCAGAACTGTTAAGTGCTGCAGTGTCTAGCGTGCATGTGACTTTGAAAGGCAACTGTGGACGCTAGACAAGAAGCGCAACAGTGAAAGCCTTCTGTTAAACTTAGTGTCAAATTTTAGTTCACTCTTTTAAGAGCTGCCTGTTCGTGTGGTATCCTTTGCTATTGGCTTTGTGTTAGTCTATTTTCAACGTAACCTGCCTCTCAATACTACATGTATAAAGTTTTCAATGGTACCGATCCTCACTAGTGTGCGTCATGATCGACAACTTAAATTCACTTCTGCTGTAGGCTGACAGTGATGCATTGAAGTAAATTTAGTCCACTTTAGTAGCTCCGTTGTGGCAAAATTTTGTTAGAGGAGCTTTAGCCTTGTTTTTTGACACATGGCCACCACAGTGGTGGTCTAGTGGTTTAGCATCCGCCTCGCATTCGGGAGGTGCGGGGTTCGATCCCCAGTGCCTGCGGGTACGCACCGGTGATACAATGGGTACAAGCTTTCACCAGGTCTGGTGCTCGGCTTAATGAGGATGAAATGCTTGGGAAATGGGTATCTGACCCCACCTTGAGCAAACGAAATACTTTGTGCCATGGAGCTCTTTGGCCGCAGATACCCTTGCGTCATAAAAATTCACTATCATCACTAATATGTGGTCATATGGCTATCCTGATTGCTTAGTCTATTGTCGCTCAACAAGCCGATGTTCAACACAATACTCATACCGTTTGCAGATATATGTGTACATATATATATATATATATATATATATATATATATATATATATATATATATATATATATATATATATATATATATATATATATATATATATATATGTGCATAAGAGGGTTCTCACACAGCTTCCACCCTCGCCGTTCGATGGCGTTCTACGTCACACCAGCGGTAACTCAGGACGTTCCACGTCCGCCGCTTACGAACGTGGGTGGCGCTGATGAACACTCTCAAGGTTAGGTTATTTGTAAAACATAAATACCCCCGAAAGCAGAAGGTTTGACAGCCGTCGCCGTAGCTCAGAGGTAGAGCACCGGACGCGTAATTCGGAGGTCGTGGGTTCGGATCCCACCGGCGGCATGTGGTTGTTTTTTCTTCTGCTTTTCTAATCAATTAGCTTTAAGCGACAACATATTCAGTAATATTCTTACTTGAACAACACCACAAAAAAATAAAATAAAATAATTTAAAAAAAAATCCCCTGTGCTCCTTGGTTTCTGTGGCTGTTGGCTTCTCTCATATATATATATATATTGTAACAGGGGGTTTATTATGAGGTACTGGGGCGACGGGAACGGCAACGGCAGCAGTCCGGAATCAGGTCGGCGAAAGACACACAAGCGTAGCGCTGGCCAAAGACTCTCTAGAGCACTGTCACCTCGTCTTCGTCTTCGCAAAACCATCAGACGCATCTTCTTTAGCCTTACAATCGCCCCGGGGACAAGAGGAGCCATCCTGGCGACTTAGGATGATGGCAAGACGGCGGGGTCGTAGTAGGGCTTGAGGCGCTGGACATGAACGGTCTCCCGTCCTCGGCGGCGGAGATCAGGAGACGGCGTGAGGGGTTCCACGACATAATTAACCGGAGAGGTGCGCTCCAGTACACGGTAGGGACCATGGTACTTTGCCAGAAATTTTGAGGAGAGACCGGGAGTGCCTGAAGGGATCCAGAGCCACACAAGTGCTCCAGAAGAATAGTTCGGTGAGGTTTGGTCTTGGTCGATGCGGGAGCGCTGGCGATACTGGGTGTCAGTCGTGAGTGAGCGGGCGATTTGGCGGCAGGCTTCGGCGTGTTGCGCGGCTTCGGAAACAGGCCGATATTCAGATTCATCAGGGTGGTAAGGGAGAATTGTGTCGATAGTAGCAGAGGGTTGGCGGCCGTAAAGTAGGAAGAAAGGAGAGAAGCCGGTGGTGGACTGCGTAGCGGTATTGTACGCTTAAGTAACGTACGGAAGGACTAGATCCCAATTCGTGTGATCAGAAGCGACGTACTTGGAGAGCATGTCTCCGAGGGTTCGGTTAAATCGTTCAGTGAGGCCATTGGTCTGCGGATGATAGGCGGTGGTAGTTCGGTGAATCGTGTTGCACTCTTTGAGAAGCGCCTTCACCACTTCAGATAAGAACACGCGGCCTCGGTCACTGAGCAGTTCACGAGGTGCACCGTGACGAAGGATGAATCGGTGCAAAATGAAGGAGGCGACGTCCGTCGCTGTGGCAGCCGGAAGGGCAGCAGTTTCGGCATATCGGGTAAGGTGATCCACCGCTACAATAGCCCAACGGTTGCCGGCTGCAGTGTAGGGAAGCGGACCGTATAAATCAATGCCAACGCGGTCGAATGGGCGTGGAGGGCATGGTAACGGCTGCAGCTCAGCAGCAAAACGATGGGGAGGTGTCTTGCGACGTTGGCAGGGAATGCATGAGCGTACGTACTTCATGATGAAGGTGTACATTCCGAGCCAGTAGTAGCGCAGCCGTATGCGGGTATAGGTCTTGAAAACTCCCGCGTGACCACTGTGGGGGGCAGCATGGAAATATGCGCATATCTCCGAGCGTAAGTGACGTGGAATAACGAGCAGCCACTAGCGACCTTCGGAGCTGTAGTTACGGCGATAAAGTAGGTTGTCACGAATCGCAAAATGGGCAGCTTGGCGGCGGAGCGCACGTGACGGGGAAGCAGCCGTCGGGTTGGCGAGAAAGTCGAGTAGGGAAGCGATCCACGGATCCGTGCGTTGCGCTGAAGGCATGTCGCTGAGACGAAACAAGGGCAGAGAAGCGCCGGAGGTGGAAAAGGTGGAAAGGCTGGCGATCTCAGCTGGAAGGGGGCAGCGTGACAGTGCATCGGCGTCTTGATGCTTGCGGCCGGTGCGATACACGACGCGGATATCATATTCTTGCAAGCGAAGGGCCCATCTAGCGAGGCGGCCGGAGGGGTCTTTCAGGTTGCAAAGCCAACAGAGCGCATGGTGGTCGGTCACAACGTCAAAAGGGCGCCCATAGATGTACGGTCGAAACTTCGCGAGGGCCCATACAATCGCCAAACACTCCTTTTCAGTTACGGAGTAATTGCGTTCTGCTGGTGTGAGTGTGCGGCTAGCATAAGCAACGACGTATTCGTCAAAGCCAGGTTTTCGTTGGGCGAGGACAGCGCCGAGACCAACACCGCTGGCGTCCGTGTGCACTTCGGTAGGAGCGGCCGAGTCGAAATGGCGCAGAATGGGCGGCGCCGTGAGGAGACGGCGCAAGGTGTTGTATGCGTCGTCGCACGCTGGAGACCACAGTGATAAATCCGCACTTCCAGAAAGCAGTTGAGTCAAAGGCGCAGCAATGGACGCAAAGTTGCGAATAAACCGGCGGAAATACGAGCACAAACCCAGGAAGCTGCGAAGGTCTTTGATGGAGGTAGGTTTGGGAAAGTCAACCACAGCACGAAGTTTCGTTGGGTCGGGACTGACACCCTGCTTAGAGACAACATGACCTAAGATGGTTAATTGACGGGCGGCAAAACGGCATTTTTTTAAGTTCAGCTGCAGGCCGGCGTCAGAGAGGCAGGTCAAGACGTGCTTCAAACGGGAGAGGTGGGTGTCAAAGTCCGGGGAAAAGACCACAATGTCGTCGAGGTAGCAAAGGCATGTCTTCCACTTAAGTCCGCGCAAAATGGTGTCCATCATCCTCTCAAAAGTCGCGGGGGCGTTACAAAGCCCGAAGGGCATCACCGTAAATTCATACAAGCCATCCGGTGTCACAAAGGCGGTTTTGGGGCGATCGGCTTCTTTCATAGGAACTTGCCAGTACCCGGAACGCAAATCGAGGGAGGAAAAGAGTTCGGCCCCTTGTAAACAGTCCAGAGCGTCGTCTATGCGCGGGAGGGGATAGACATCTTTGCGCGTAATCTTATTAAGGCGGCGGTAATCTACACAGAAGCGTATGGAGCCATCCTTCTTTTTGACGAGCACCACAGGCGACGCCCATGGGCTGCTTGAGGGCTGAATGACGCCGCTCTGGAGCATCTTGTCGACTTGGTCTTCAATAACTTGGCGCTCGGCGACAGACACACGATAGGGACGTTGTCGCAGCGGTGCGTGGTCACCTGTGTCGATGGCATGGGTGACAGTGGAAGTTTGGCCCAAGGAACTTTGATGTGAGTCAAATGAGGAGCGAAACTGATTAAGTAAAGTGAGAAGCTGTGCCCTTTGCGGCGCTGGAAGGTTGTCGTCGATGGAGCGAAGGAAAGCTTCGGTTGAGGAGGGATCGGGCGCAGCAGTAGGTGGGCTGAGTGCGGCTATGGAGAGGTGCGGCGCGTCGTCCGCCTCTTCGCGGATGAGCAGAGACGCGAATGGCTGTACAGTGCCGAGACATTCACCTAGGCGCAAGGCGTTGGGGAACGAGAATGGGTTAGACACGAACAGTACGGAGAGGCCAGCGGATATAGTCAGTACGTCGTATGGCAGAGGCAGGCACTTGCGGTGCAGAAAGATAGAGGACGGAGTGAAGAGGACAGTGTCGTCGCGAAGAGGGCCGCAAGAAAGGGGTATGAGGACTGAAGAGCAGGGAGGCAGGTCAATGTCTTCGGCAACGAGGGCCTTAACACAGGCACCAGAAGGGGAGGCAGTGTCCAAGACAGCTTCGGGCAGATGAGAGAACTCGATTTCAGCTCGAGCACAATCGATGATAGCAGCATGGCGCGATAGGAAATCCCAGCCCAGGATAACAGCATGAGAACAGCAGGGCAATACGACGAATTCGACGGCATATATGGTCCCCTGGATGACAACGCGAGCGGTACACGCTGCTGACGGCTGGATGTTCTGAGCGCTGGCAGTGCGCAGTGAGAGTCCAGCAATTGGCGTCCTTACTTTTCTTAAAGAACTACACAGCTTTGCGTCCATGACGGAAACGGCAGCACCAGTGTCGACAAGCGCCATGACAGAAACGCCGTCGACGGAAATTTCAATGAGGTTAGCGGCTGACGGATGAGGCCTTTCGAAGTTCGTTGTGGACGCAGTTCTCGCCTCAGGAACTGCGGCGCCTAGTTTTCCTCCTGGTTAGCGGTGGGGCGACGTCGCATACGCGAGATAGACCGGCGTCGTGGAGAAGAGGGCCGGCGGCTGGAGAGGGTAGAACGGTCCGGCGAGAAAGTACGACTTTGCGGCGGCGCAGCTGGCACAGAGTACTGACTTGGTGGAGGCCAGTACCCAGGAGCTTGAGGAGGAATTTCCGCGTCCGGGAGACGACGGCGGCAATGCCGAGATACATGACCTGGGAGACCACAAAAGAAGCAAATCGGCCGATTGTCCGTTGTGCGCCAATAATCGCTGACCCTTGGAGTAGGTCGACGGTAAGCCACTGGCCCTCGCAAATGCGCCGGAGGCGCATTATAGATTTGCGGCTGCGGTCTTGCGACGACATCGGCATACGTCACTGGAGCCGCGACAGGAGGCGGTCTCGCGACGGCTTCGGCATATGTGAGCGGAGCCGCCACAGGTTGTGGTCTAGCGACAACGTCAGCGTATGTCAGCGGAACCGTGACAGGTGGTGACGGATGGGCCGGTGGAAGAGCCTCAGCAATTTGTTCTTGAATTGTAGGTCGGAGGGCTGGAGCCAGATATGATGGTCGGTCGTGAGCGCTCGGCAGAAAGGAAAGTTGACGTGCCACTTCTTCCCGCACGAAGTCTTTAATCTGCTGTAGCAGCGATGGGTCAGGAGCAGGCGTGAGCCCAGCAAGCGACTCAACCTGCTGTGGCCGCTGGCGTGTCAGAATCCTCTGCTTGCGCAACTGCTCAAACCTTTGACACAGCGTGACAACTTCAGCAACGGTACGCAAGTCGCGCGCTAGAAGCATCTGAAAAGCGTCGTCATCGATGCCTTTCAAGATGTGTTGGATCTTGTCGGCTTCCGACATACGAGCATTGACCCGTTTGCACAAGTCGACGACATCCTCAATGTAGCTAGTGAAGCTTTCACTAGCCTGCTGAGATCGTTCGCGCAATCGCTGTTCGGCTCGGAGTTGCCTGACAGCCGGCCGACCAAATACTTCGGAAAATTTAGTCTTAAAGGTGGACCAGGTTTGAATATCTGCCTCATGGTTGCGATACCAGAGGTTAGCCACACCGGCGAGGTAAAAGATGACGTTGTTTAGCTTCGTCACATCGTCCCATTTGTTGTATACGCTCACCCGCTCGTACGATGTGAGCCAATCTTCGACATCGTTCTCGTCGGTGCCGCTGAAAATGGTCGGGTCCCGTTGACGAAGGGAGCCGGCACAGATGACAGCCTGGCCCACTTGTACGGCCTGGTGTTGGACGTCCTCAGGCATCTTGCGCGTCGGGAGAGCACGACTACGGAGCTCCAGGGCCGATGTTTTTACCCCGGCACTTCCACCAAATGTAACGGGGGGTTTATTATG
The DNA here is from genome assembly GCF_055824585.1 of Amblyomma mixtum. Lineage (NCBI taxonomy): Eukaryota > Metazoa > Arthropoda > Arachnida > Ixodida > Ixodidae > Amblyomma > Amblyomma mixtum. The sequence goes on from NC_143014.1 coordinate 412,463,460, forward strand.
AGGTACTGGGGCGACGGGAACGGCAACGGCAGCAGTCCGGAATCAGGTCGGCGAAAGACACACAAGCGTAGCGCTGGCCAAAGACTCTCTAGAGCACTGTCACCTCGTCTTCGTCTTCGCAAAACCATCAGACGCATCTTCTTTAGCCTTACAATATATATATATATATATATATATATATATATATATATATATATATATATATATATATATATATATATATATATATATATATATTGTAAGCACAACATGCGACCTTCGTCTTCATCTGTACATATCCATCGTCATCGCTCATCTTCTTCGAAGGGTTGGTCGCCATATTGGCGGGTGCCATTGAAGCTCGCTCCATCCCCTCAACCTCTTCCAGACTCTCTCACGAACAGTTTACTTCTCGTCTTACCTACTGCCGTACATTGCCCGCCTGAATACCGACGCCTCCCAAGCCTCCCGCAAAAGCACCTATGATTTCTCCCACCCTGCCATATTTTTTCACCCTGGGGATGAGGTACTGCTGTGGACTCCAGTGCGTACCCCGGAATTGTGTGAAAAATTCTTGAGCCGTTATATTGGTCTGTACACTGTACTCTAACAAATGTCCCCGGTGAACTATCGCGTTGCCCCTGTTCATCCTCTTAATGACCGCCGTTGCCGAGGTGCCGAGATTGTTCATGTTTCCCGCCTAAAACCTATCGTCCGTCGCCCTACTGTGCTATAATCTGCGCCCGGGGCGGTCGCTTTCGTTAGAGAGGGAAGAAAGTGTAAGCATAACATGCGACCTTCGTCTTCATCTGTACATATCCATCATCATCGCTCATCATCTTCTTCGAAGGGTTGGTCGCTATATTTGCGGGTGCTATTAAAGCTCGCTCCATCCTGCACTCTGTTTCCCGTCTCACAATATATATATACACACACATATATATATATATATATATATATATGAAAGAAGCCAACAGCCACTGAAACCAAGGGGCACAGGGGATTTTTTTTAATATACTTTATTTATTTATTTTTTATTTTATTTTTTTTAAAGTATATTAAAAAAAATCCCCTGTGCCCCTTGGTTTCAGTGGCTGTTGGCTTCTTTCATATTTATAACGAGCCCCTCATTCCCCTTCCCTATATATATATATATATATATATATATATATATATATATATATATATATATATATATATATATATATATATATATATATATATATATATATATATATATATATGAGAGAAGCCAACAGCCACAACAATAATATAACAGTATTATTCTCCGTAGATCAACACCGCTAAATAAATAACTATAAATTAAATCCCCTCTGTTCCTTCGTTGTTGTGGCTGTTGGCTTCTGTTAAAATGTATAATGAGTGCCTCATCTCCCTCCCTTCACTTGTCTGCTGATATATATATATATATATATATATATATATATATATATATATATATATATATATATATATAACCAATTTTTGTTTTTATTCGTACTGAGCTCAGATAATAATTTGCTGATTACGATGTGTCCATATAGAATAGCAACATTATTTTGTATTTCGGATGCTCTAGTTGTGATATTTTGATTTGACCGAAAATCTTGTTATGCTAAATAATGCTGTCATTTGGGGAATTGGTAATGATTCACTGTTAAGCAACGCGGGAAGATAGCCTACGCGAAAGACGCTCAACACAGGCGCTGCCTCGCAACTGTTTTTTATTCGGAGAAACTCTCCTTGTAAGTTTTCTTTTCCAGAAAAAAAAGCAAACCAAACACCAAACGTATCAAAAGAAAAAACAAGAAAACGATACTACTCATCCTTCACGACAGTGAAAAAACACACCACATCGCCGTGGTGCAACTGCACATGAAAGTGAATTTCAATTAACTTTCTAACTTTTTAATTATCATATTTCTTTCTAAGTATACCCTAACTTTATAGCTATCTAACTTTCAAGCGCGGTTGCAGCACAGTGATGCGGTGTGTTTTGTATTTGCCGTCCCGTATGAAGAGCAGTACTGTTTTTGTTTGCTTTTACGGTTGGTGGTGTGTTTTTTCAGGAAAGGAAAAGTTCATAAGGAGAGTTTTTCCGAATAAAAATCAGTTGCGAGTCAGCGCCTGTGTTGGGTGCCTTTCGCATGTCGCGTCTTCACGTGCTGTTTAACAACGAATCTTTCTATGTTGTGGGAGCATCTTCTTTGCGTGATATTTCCCCCCGAAAAAAACGTCTTTTTTTACCTATCGTTCGTTCTTACACTTTTTAAAGAATACATCTTTTAATAAATGTCCTGCCAGGATTGCTGTTTTTACAGGCTCATTAGTCGTATTGCATGATTTCTAAAAACTTATTTATTTATTTCAATAATTTATTTAATTCAAGCAGATATTTTTGGTAGACAGGCTTCTTTAGTATTCAGAACAGTCTTGGAGGAGGTCGAGTTATATTATTACAGAGCTAAGCTAAGTGTGATTAGAAGTTTCTTTTCTTTCTAGCATCAGGATAAGGTTAATTTCTTGGTAACAACCTGTGCTATACGTGTGGACTTTGAGAATTGCTTCAAATTATGAGAATTGCTTGAAATTATGAGAATTGGTGTCTTCTTTGTACTGTTCCTTTTAGTTTTCACTGCATTAAACCTCTTTAGAGCATTTTCAGAGTTAAATGGGTGTTCATTTCCATGTCAATGCGGTGTTTTGCTGGTGTGATTTATATCTTGGCACGTTCACCACTTTTACCAAAATTAAGCGAAAGTGCAGATAGCCTCTTTGGCGCACCATTAACTCAGTGATGATTTCTGTTCTGTGAGGAACAGGTGATTGCCAGCGAAGTCTGCAGAAATAAAGCGACTGATGTTACGAAAAGCGAAATAATCTTGTACGTTAACCCATTTCACATTGTTTTGAATATGTGAGACAGTTTCTTTGTCCACAAAGAAGTGAAGGAAATTCACGCATGCCAGTATAGCCCAATGTTTTTCTTTAATTCCTAAAAAACTTACTTAAGTTTGTTTACCAGCCGCAAAAGTTTTTTTTTTTTTTTTTCAAAACAGGTGTTGGAACCGTAGTTCCTGAAATGAAGGCCTGCACGTGAAGGATTGGGCACAAGTTCTCCTTTTAGTTTGTGATAAAAACCTGTTAGTTTGCCTAAATTTGCCACGCCGCAGATTAAAGAAACTATATGAGAGCCCTTTCAGTACTTCTAACAAATCAGCATTGTGGTTTCTTACAAGTAGTCTATATTGTGGTATTTAAAATTCCCTACCATGTATATGCTAGCAAACCGTTTCGTGGAGTAAAATGCTGCTTTCATCACTTGCCTCTCACATGTTTCCCCATTTACCAGCTGCATCCTGGATGGTGCAGCCCCATTTTGATGGCTGTGAAATACAAAAACACTTGTATATCTTGCAAGTCATTTTGCACGTTAAAAAACCACAGGTAGTCTAAAATAACATGGAGCCCTCCACTGCCGCATCGTACACAGCCAACGTGCAGAAACACAGTTTGTCCAAACCAATCTGAAGCCCTCCGCTGCGCAATAACGCAAAGCCCTCATGCAGCTTCCGGGGCATTGAACTCCACATACCGTTGATCTTACTTTTTATTTTAGCTCACAGGTGGCGGCTCAAATGATCGGATTCCTCCAAAGGCTGTGTACGTCCGTACTGTTGCTTTTTTCACAGCGGAAAAGGTGCTCAGGAATCTTAGTGAACCAACAAGGGCAGACCTTCAGAAACAAACACATGAAGGTTTACAAAAGGGAGAAATTCGCTACGTTGACGCCACCTTACTGTATTTGAATATAAAAGGGGGCTAATAAGCCGTAGTTAGATCACTATTTTACGCTCCAGAAGGGCTTTCCCAAGAACGTGCGGACTAATGAGGGCTACCATTACGCAACCTGTCTGGCAAGCACCTAAGAACACGTGTAGCCTAATGAGGGCTGCCATGATGCAATCTGTCTGCCAAGCAGCACCATTACAGGGTGTTAAAATTTGTTGAGATCTATGCTGTTTCGTTATCCTGTGGCATGTCAGGTGTTGGGAAAAGGGCGGGAATTAAACCTATATAAAAAAGCAGTGATACAGGAAAACAAAAGTACCAGTGGTCACCTCGGCCTACACTCAGAAGCTGCACAGAGCTTTCGCACAAGTGACACGAAAGGTTTCAGAATCGTTGGAGACTAAAAATGTGGGCCTTTCTATGTCAGTTTTCCCGCTGTTTTCAATTGGCCAAAGAGCATTCCCACATTGCTACAACAGCATCCCATGTGTGAAGTATCTCTGCAGCGGTCTTTTCGTGGTTTTAGTGGGTTTCTGTATGTATATAGCATAACTGCTCCCACTATTCCGCTGCAGGCAAGACATATATACACTACGTTGGCACGTTCACGTGTGTGCCTGCTTCTCCAACTCATTCTGTCTGGCTTTTGATGCTCGTGTGCAAAGAAAAGACAAATTCTTTGTGCGGTGTGAAAAATTACAGTTTAGAGACGTGCGCGGAGTAAACGAAGTGATAGAGTCAAAGATTATTACCATTATGTGTTCACTATCTGCTTAAATAAAAGCAGTGCACAAATGTGACGTACTCATCTTGCAATAAAACTTTTTATGATTACATAGACATTCTCCCTGCGTGGTTCTTTTTGTTTTTATTGCATCTCTTATGCACTGAAGCAAGTGGCATCGATTCGCGGGGAATATTAAGCAGTTGATAAACACCCGAGTTCCGAAGCATTCAGCAGGCTCATGGCTTGCACAGTATTGACTGACATTCATTCAATATCGAGCAAGCCTCTAGCCAGCTGCAGGTCATTTGACGTTGATGTGTAGCAACTACTTAATATTCTCTGCGAAGCTCTCATGTTTAGACGAGAAAAAAGGAGAGAGGCCCAAGACAAAGCTGCCATATTATAGCTTGCTATCGGTTATCTGGGCAATGTCGGTGGATGTTTGGACAGAGGTCTCAGTGATGGGTTCTTACTTGGGCTGGCACAGGCGTATAATATCGGACCGCTTACTAAACAATTAAAATTCAGTCTCAGTTGTGCATTGGCTCCTGCTGGACCCTACGTCGGGAAGTCGGCAAAACGCGTCAGGTCGATGAAGTCGGCCTCCGGAAGGCCGATATCAATCCCAAACCTCGGGCCAGGGTATTTCAGCAAGGTCGGGCCGTGCAGTTCTGGTCGACTTGCCTACCTAAGGCCGACTTCAAGCCGTGCTAGTTTTACCCCTTGGGATTGGCAATTCTCCAAGCTTGAGAAAAGGTTGGCGTGTTTATTGATTTTTCGAAAATGACTTTGAGGTAACGTGTTTTCCATTTGGACTACCTTTTTAGGAACGTGTTAGGCATTAGTCTGGTCCCGACGTTTTAGTAGTCATTTTTAATAACAAACTGTAAACCCGAGCGCAACTTATTTCGAGACTCGGCGACTCATGATCCGAACTATTATTGAAAGGAGGACTGGAACCATCCTCCTGGTGAAAGACAGAGTGTAAATAGTTATTAAAGCCTTCAGAGATGGTGATAGGATCAGTGCAAGGACGGTAAGTGATAACTGTAGCGAGTCATTAGAAAAAGGGAGTTTAGTTTTCCACAGTTTCGACGGGTTATCGTTCGTGAACGCTGTCAATGGGGTGATAGGTTTTTAAGTTCTGTTTTTTTTATTTTATTTCCGATTTCAGCGAAGAAAGTAGTGAATCGTATGATTGTCGCTGCTTGACGAGGTACGTTTGCGCATGCGCTTGATGCGCCTTTTGAGGCGAATTGTCTCTTGTGTTCTATCGGTGCCCCGGATTGTGTTTCTCACATTTATTTGAAACAAACTACAGACACATGTACGCACTAAATTGTAAAACTTGTCGAACAAAGCATCAACACTGTAGCTTTCACTGCAAGTAATATAATCCCTATAAAAGGATTCTAACAGTTCAACAATATCCTAATCATTAGCACGTGTAAAATCTTGAACGACATTGATTTTCGGCTTAACAGATTCGCTGATAATGTTAAATTCTCTAAAATCACCTATGTGATCTGATAAACTATCCACTATATCACCTATATCCCCTATATTCACTATATCATCTACTCTATAAAAGCATAATGCAGCAACTGTCGATTAATAAAAACAAGGTCAACGACTTAGTTTACTCGAGTTGGACACTCAACAACTTGTGTTAAACCAAATAACACATCCATATTAATTAGACTGTCAAAACTGCCTTTTCACGTCCTGTTGAGGTAGGTTAGCAAGGCCCAGTGCATACAAGGGGTAATAAAATCACCTGCAATGATAATTTTATGGTTATGTAGTCTGTCTTTAGTTAGGTATTCTGTAAAGTGGGAAAACACATTTTCAGTACCAGGCAGACGATAAACGGCACCCACAGCTGTCTCAAGGCCCGGAATTTTTTATCCGTCACCAAAAGATTTAGTATTCCGAAGAACTGGAGGTAGAAGAAATTCCATGCCTTTTCTGACGAACAAAGCTACGCTCCTCCCCCGCCCTCCCCCCCACGCGCGATTTTACCATATTGCCGGTCGCTTGTCGCAACTGCATAATCTGGAGGCAAGAATTCAATATCTGATACAGAGGATGCTTGTACGTCCGCGGTGCACATCAAAACCGCCACGACATTCTCCTCGTCGCTCAGGTCGTCATACTACATTGCAAATAGCAGTTTAGAGGACCGAGCGTGAGTGCCGGAGACTCAGCCAAAGCAGGCGAAACTATCGAAAGCGCGCGAACAACGTCATTTCTGAGAGTTTTCGCTTCAAACGAGAATCTAACGAGAGTCGCGCTCGCAGTATTGTCGAGCTGTTTCCTGGTCGCAAGGTATACTGCTGGTCGCATGCCTTCTGCGACTCGCGAGTGTGAACGGGACCAAAGACTCCACCAGCCAATTTAAATCAGTCCGGCTGAATTATCAGTGCATCAGAGCTTGAAATGATAAAAAGGTACTGGCTTGAACGGCACCTTGTTATTTTTTTTTCAGATGCAGTCCAAAGTGATGCAATGAGTACCCTCACTAATTGAAGCTGGTACGATGTTTTTGTTTGAAGGAGAAGGGGAGTAGACAAGGAGCTCGGCGGTCAACGCCTGTTTCCCTTGAACATTCCCAGAGAGGCAGCAGTGTGCGTCGGTCCCAAGCGACGATGCTCGGTGTAGTCCATTCACGAAACGTCGTGTCATGTCTCTTGAGGTGTCTTTCCTGGTGTTGTCGCAACCACGACGGTCCCACAACATGTGCTGCTCCTTTGTACGGACGTCCATGTTGCACATTGCACACGCTACTACTACTACATGTCGCAGGCGCATTCTTGTGCGACGTTAACGTTGGTCTCTAGGTCGTAAGTATCCTGCCCAATCAGCTCGTGATACGTGGTTTTCTTGAGGGACTGGCATTTGTCAATCAGTTCTACGATGTGGGCGTATTCCGTGCGGGCCTTATGTATCAGGACTTGTGCGCCGCGGGAAAGCCCAGAAAGCAGTGAATTGTGGTTAACCGGATTATGCGCCGCCACACGCGCCGTCTTTCTTGTCTTGCCGCACTGACACGTGCGGCCGGGCCGCGGTAGTTCGGTGCGGGCCGGACTTAGGGTGCCTAGGGGGAGCGATCGTCGCTTAAGCACTGGCTCACCAACGCGTGTGCGACCCCACCCGTGTGTGCCGGCACCAAGACCACATTCACCTCCAAACATTGACCTCTAGAGAGCACGTGGCTCCAGGTTTTGATGTTGCCCAAGATTTTGCCGGTTCTAAAAGCGTCTCCAAGGCACTTGACGGCGTCCGGAAGATCATTTGTGCAATCCCTACAACAAGTTTCAAGGCTCCCATCTGGTTGCAGTCTCTTTAGAAGCCAATCTAATGAAATTCTGAGATCCGGGCAGTATGGTGCCGAAAGCTGACTGTGCCAAGGCAAAAAAGAAAGGAAGCTGACACCGAAGCGAGATCAGTAAGCGTTTTAGGAACGCCTGATAAAGGAATTGCACCAGAGTGCCAGAAGACGCTTGATGAGGTGCTGACACAAGCATTATACACCTATGTAACAGCTTTGTTGGTATAGTCGATACTGTCTTGAAGCCTTAGAGCTTCCAAGACTCGCATTCAAGTTGCCTTCAATTGCCATCTCTAAGTGGGCGCCTCTTACCGGTAGAATAAGAAAGCATTTTATGGAAAGGAGCAGAAAAATTGAAAAAGAATATAAATAACCCTGGCCTGGTGTCTGCACACCTGCCATGCCGGAGAGTGTTCTGATGAAACCACACTTAATTTCTCTATGACCAGTTAGCGGCTCTGAATGTTATTCAGAAATAAGAAGTAATACGGGCTATAATGATGCCAAGAGCAACAAGGACCACAAGGTCTTTCTTTCTTGAGGAAGCATTTTTAGTCAGATTTTTGAGGTAGCAAAGAAATAGCAGCTAATTAGAAAAATCGTTTTTTTTTTCGCATGTAGCCACATTCTCAGGCAGAAGAAATACACGCGAAATCTTTCGTTTAGCTGTTACTTCCTAAGAGAAAGGGAAACATGATGTTATGGCTCAGCCCCAAAATATTTTACAACATATCCTTAGTAGTTAATGCAGGCTGCACTTTTCGGGGTTTTGTATTGTTGTTTTACACAGCCATTCATTACAATTTTAATGTTGGAGAAATGTGAAGAATAGAGGAATGCAAAAGCATGGTTTTTGAGGTACGGAAATGACGCAGCAGCTCTTAGATCTCGACATCTCGGTGGACACCTCAACCGCGCCTTAATGAATGCAACTAAAGGTGCATATGTCATCGGTTCGAACCACTGCCGCAAGTTAGCCTCCAAATTCACATCTCGACATCTCGGTGAACACCTCAATCGCACCTCAAAGGCAAATGTGGCCTCAGAAATCATGCCATTGAAGGTGCATATGTCATTTGTCCGCACCCCTGTTGCAAGACAGCCTCCAACTTGACTAAAATATGTTAGCTATGTGCAAAGAGAGGTGCTATGACACTACCAATGAGACTGTACGACGAACGGTTGCTCAAAATTTTGGTGAATGCATTCGCGAATACTGCCGCAACATTGAGGTCAAGGAGTGATGACATCGCTGGGATTTCGTCTGCACCAGCGAAGTCTGTTGCTTAAACCAGCGTCGTTGCATCGGCGGACGCGGCTTTCCGGCGCCCGCCTCTCTCCATCATCCTTCTTCTGTGCTGTCTGCACGTAGCGCACGTGACTCAGCTCGGGTGTGACGTCATCACTCTATGTTTTGCGTCATCTTGTAACGTGACAAGTCATCATGTCACGTGACATCTTCTCACGGGGCTTTTGTATGATGTCATCACCCTGACACAAAATTTTCATTTTTTGAGTGATTTGACACGTGGCTCACTGCTCCCTTAACTCGTCACGCTAATTAGTGATCACGTCATCATTTTCAACTTGTTATTTTCAGCTTTATTAATTAACCTTTTTAATTACATTATTTAACTTTTAATTCACCTCACTAATTAATGGTGTGACGACGTCATTATTCGTCCCGGCAAATGACATCTTAATTTATTACTCACTATCATTCAACTTTTTCACATTCATTCGTGTGGCGTGACGTCAATGTGTGACGTCACTCCAGATGCTCGCGCAGTGTTCTAGCGTGGTAAGCACTTGTATCCTACCTTAATCAAGGCCGTCGAAGAGTGTCGCGATTCCTGCCGCTCAGAAAAGACGCCGTAGATTGCTTTCAATGACAAGCAGCATGGTAAGCAACTAGCGGGAGCCGGTTCTCGCAGAACATTTTGTGCAGCCTTCTTCTTTTATGAGAGCGTCATTTACTTGATAAGTTGTTTTCAGCACAACACGTACAAAACCCTAATAGAAATGTATCATCCTTAATAGCATCACTCCTCAATGCATTTTCATCGAATAATGTCCCTCTGTATGAATGCCTATACAGTTGGTACTAGCTGAAAATACGACTGGTTGTGATTTATACTGCAGCTAGAATGGCATTCTCAAGACTAGTCATTGCACTACAACTTAAAAAGCCAAGCTGCAAAATTGTTTTTTTCTTTCCTTATACTTGCCTACGAGGCAAGTGATGCTTAAAGTAATCGAGCTATTCTATTCGCAATAATTCGTCGAATACTGCTATTCGTTCAAAATTGATCGCTTCGGCTCTAAAATTCACTACTCGCCCATCGCTACTGAAATCTATTCTACCACGGTGACTTCTCTAAAGGCTTTGGATTAATACAGGCAGCTGTACAAATTATGCGGCGTTTTTGAGCACCAAAAAAGCCTAGACAACTGGCAAAAATACACGTTGGCTAGATATCCTGGTGACGAAAAAACATTGGAGGAGATAAAATCTGCCTTAAAAGGGTATCTAAAAGGGGTTCAAATGAAGTTGTGGTATGTCAGGGTAAGGGACGCCGCTTTACAAATATTGTCCAGAAAGAATTTTTTTTACGTCCTCTGTAGGAGCTGAGTTATCTCCAGTCAAAATTTCAATTTCAGCATCTTCGCGCCTTTCCCTCTCCTCTTTTCACTTTGTGCACGCTGGAAGGTCGGCGCTCTTCCGCCGGCCCCACCTCCGGGAGCGGAGTTTCCTGATCCGCAGGAGCTACGCGGCTTATTCGCCGCAGCCACGGTAGCTGCCTGACGTCTGAAACAATCTATAGCAAAATGGTGGTTTGAGCTAGTTGGTACATCTTTAAAATCTTTGGTACATCTTTGGTACCAAAAATCTTTAAAATCTTTGGTACATCTTTAAAACAGGGCAAAGATTAAATTCATGCATCCAGATCAGCTGACTAGGGAGCTGTGTGAAGCCTATCACATTCACAAGAACAGCGACACGTGCGTTAGCACACCATCTGTAAACTTACATGAATGTGAAATTTTGTATCTAGATTCTTAACTTTCTTTTGCGTGCTTTTTGCGGGAAGCGCAGGCGCTTTGTGTTGTCAGTTGTGTGCATATAATCTGTGTTTTTTCAAATAAACTTTCAGTTGTTAGTAGCGCTTGTCCTTCTCTTCCTTCTCTGTTCTTGTTCCTAGTCGCAGCGCTGGTGAAATTTTAAACAAACAATCTATCCAACAGCCACCTCTCAACTTACAAACGCAGGTGCGAGCGACGGAGGAGGAGGAGGAGGAGAAAACATTTATTGTAGCACTGTACTGAATTGGGAAGGGAAGCTGTGGATGGTCGTCGACCTGGGTGGCAGTCCCTATTCCGGAATAATTGTTAAAGAATGCAGCGCGAAAAGACAAGGACAAACGAAGAAGTGGACAGGACTGGCGCTAAGTCAGCGCCAGTCCTGTCCACTTCTTCGTTTGTCCTTGTCTTTTCGCGCTGCATTCTTTAACCATGCTCACTAACCAACAAGCTCAAACAGCCATCCTATTCCGGAACGCCATTGGCTGCCGCCGCTGCCCGTGCTCTCTGGACCAGGGCCTGCTGGGCCTCCAGGTCCGAGAGGGACAGGGCCGCCTCCCAGCCTTCCCTAGTTGCCTTACTTATAACTGCTATATTTGTACTTAATTGGGAGGCCCACATCATGTGGTATAGGTCAGCATACTGCCGGCAGAATTTGCACCTGCCCGTGAATGTCGGGTCCACGTGCTTTATTACGGCGGGATTTAAGAAAGACCCGGTTTGGAGCCGTCTGAGGTGGCACTCCTCGGTTCTGTCGAGACCCTTGGTGAATCCCGGGAGTACCCTCCTGCAGAGGCGTAAATGGTTTGTAATATCCGCGTAAGAAATTAGCGGAATCTGTATGGTTGCCGCGGCAGAATCGGGGGATTGAGCGGAACCCGGGGGAAGGAACGCTCGGGCAGCGGCGTGAGCGGCGTCGTTTCCCTCAACCACCTGGTGACCGGGCACCCATACTATCTGTTTTTTTAGTCATAACCGAATTCGCTTTGTTTTTAAATGCCAACAGTATTCTGCGGGAGAGTGGCGCTATCCTACCCTGCATGCAATTTCGGCAGGCCTGCTGCCAGTCCGACATTATGTACGCTGCGTCGGAGTGGTTGGCGGCCATTCCAATCGCCACTTCCTCCAACATTAGCGCGTCGCTACTTTTTACCCAGAGCCCGTTGACCTGCTTTCCCTCCTGCACCAACGCAATGGTGCAGATGCCCTCCTCGATTGGACCCGCTTCATCCACGTAGTATATGGCTGTCGTATTTCCGTAATAATTTTGAATAAGTTTTGCCCTCGCTTCACGCCTCCACTGATTTATTCCCAATTCATATTTTTGGGGAGCGGCTTAACAGACCAAGTACTTTTCCATGCCTCCGGGATGTCGACTCTGCGTTCGGTGGTGGGGAGCAGCGCGAGATTTAGGTCCCGAAGGATTTGTCTGCCGGCGCTGGACACCGACAGCCTGGCAATTTGGCTTGTTCTGTGGGCCTCAATCAGCTCCTCCACCGAGTTGTGAACACGAAGTTGGAGCAGGCGCTCAGTGGTCGCTTTGGCAGGGAGTCCTAGCGCCTTTTTAACCGCCGCTCGAATCGCGTTGAGGTTCCCGCGGTCGCTCTTCCTCAGCTTCAGGTAAGGCGCCGCATAAACCACGCGACTGACGATGAACACCTGAACCAGGCGGACGGCTTCTTTCCCGAGAAGTCCACCATGCTTGGCGGATATCCTGCCAACCATGCTACTAATTTGTTCGCAGGTGGGCTTTATTTTTTGCAAGGCCGTCGCATTGTTACCCCGGTTATTAATTTATAATCCCAATACTCGAAGCATGTCCACCACTGGTATCTAGGTGTCGTTAACGTAAATATGCATGTTATCGCATAAGCTTTTATCCGTTTTAATGTGTAGAAGTTCTGATTTGTTCGGAGCGCATTCCAGACCACACTCCCGAGCGTAATCTTGCACTACCGAGGTGGCCTCTTGGAGGGCCCCCTTCATCTGCCCTACGCTGCCCCGGGACGACCACATAGTAATGTCGTCTGCGTAAATGGCGTGGCGTACGCCATCCACGGCATTGAGCCTCTCGGAGAGGCCCATGAGGGCAGCGTTAAAAACTGCGGAGAGGTAACTGCTCCTTGAGTCGTCCCTCGGGTTCCCATCTCGACGTGCCCGAATTTTTCATTGCGAAGTCTGATATAAGCTTTCCTATTTTCTAAAAAGTTTTGTAGATATCTGAATGTTTATCGCCGCAATTGGTGGCGTTCAAATTCTCAAGAATTGTGCTATGTTTAACGTTGTCAACAGCCCCCTTTAGGTCCAGGGCCAAAATAGCCCTGTCCGCCGGATTCCCGAAGGGGGGGTCGATGACTTCCTTATAGATTTGGAGCCGCACGTCCTGCGCTGATAAATGTGTCCGGAAGCCGAACATTGAGGGCAGCAGTAGCTCGTGCTGTTCCAAATAATTGGAGAGCCTTTGCCTCACTGCCGCCTCCATGAGCTTACCGGCGGAGGACGTGACAGATATTGGTCTCAAATTTTCTATGTTGATCTTTTTACCGGGTTTCGGGATGAACGCCACCACGGATGTTTTCCAGTCGTTCGGTAACTCCCCCAAGTTCCAGCATTCGTTGATGTAGTGCGCAAAATCTTCTAGAGCTGGATCGTTGATGTTGGCCAGAAGGCCGACCGTAATCTTGTCATCTGCCGGTGCCGTCCATCGCCTCATATTCATCAGTGCGGCTTTGATTTCCTCGACGATAAATTTTGCGTCCAACTTTGAATTTTCCTCTCCGGTGCATGTCCTTATCTCCTCATCATCGTCTACAGTCGTACATTAGTACCTTGCTCTCAATTTGTCGGCGAGTTGTTCATCTGTTCCTTGAAAATCGTGGAGTGCCCTCCTTAAATTTCTGCTCTGTTCGCCTTTGGTTTTATTAGGCTCAATGAGACACCTAAGGAAGCTCCATGTACCTTTCGTGCTGAGGGTGCCTTGTACGGAATCGCATTCAAATATCCAGTTGGTTTTGGCTAGAGGCCATGCGTACTCTTCCGCTTGTTTGGTTAGCTGGGCAATTCTGATCTTAAGCTTACGGCTATGTTTTTGTGTTTTTCATCTTTTAGTTAGAGATCTCCTGGCTTCCCACAAGTGTAAGAGGTGGTTGTCTGTTGCCGGGATGCCGTCGGTGGTCTGAAATTCGCCCGCGAAGCGATTTTTGGCTTCAATTAGCGTTTTGGCCCAATCCTCATAGCTTGCCGCGTCGACACCCAGTGCCGGGGTTTCCCCTTCCCTGAACTTCGTCCAGTCGGTCAGGCAAGCCTCTCCCCTCCTATTCCGTAATTTATTTGATTCTAATGCGATTTCTAGGATGCAGTGGTCACTGCCGAGAGTTTCTTCTGTATTGTGCCATTCATAATTTTTAGCGTTCCGGACTAGCGAGAGGTCTGGGCACGAGTCTCGAGAGACGCTATTTCCTATTCCAGTCGGGTACAGTGGGTCGGTGAGGGTGGTTAGTGCTGCGTCGGCTATGCCTGCGGCTAACTTCCTGCCTTTTACGTCCTCTTTATGATATCCCCATTGGTAGCTGTACGCGTTAAAATCCCCTACCACCACTAAAGGCGATGCGCTCGCTATTCGATTCTCTTTGTGAAAGATTTCGTCGAACGGGGCTTTGCGTTGTTGTCTGCTATACCGGGTGTTTTTTTTAGAAGGTCGAAAATTAAAAAAAAAAGGTAAATTGCTTTAGACTTATTTTAGCATTGGGGCTATACTGGAGGCTACGGTGGGCGCCAGGAAAGAGGAAAACTGTTTTAATTAGTTGGCTGATTGACTAAATATGTTAATAAACTTTTCTAATTTTTGTTTTAGGGGGTATGTTGTATTCGCAGAATTGGAGATCGTCCTCTAAACAGTCCAACCAAGAAAAAACAATTTTAATTAAAAATTTTTCACGCACGTTACGAGGCGCGAAAAAGTCACCCTGGTAGGCATCTTCACACTGTAACTCAGCGGCGGGAGCGCCTCTGACGTAGTTCACTCCGCCCTGCGCTTTGCGTCAGGCGTCCCGGACTGGCGGCCTGCGCTATCGCTGCTTATCTCGCTTCGCTCCGCGGCCTCACGGAATGCCGCGTTGGAACAAAAACGCACTGGCACAAAGCGCAGGGCGGAGCGAACTACGTCACAGGCGCTCACAGACGCTGTGAAGCTGCCTAGCAGGGTGACTTTTTATCGCTTCGTAACGCGCGCAAAAAATTTTTTCATGAAAATTTTTTTTCTTGGCTGGACTGTTTGAAAGATGATCTCCAATCCTACTAATACAACATATCCCCTAAAATAAAAATGATAAGAGTTAATTAACGTATTCAGTTAATCAGCGAACTAATTAAAGTAGTTTTTCTCTTACCTGGCGTCCGCCGTAGCCCTCAGTATAGCCCCAGGGTTAAAATAAATCTAAAGGAATTTACCTTCCTTTAAAAATTTTGGCCCTTCTAAAGAAAAACACCCGGTAGATGTTCAGAAAGAACGCACCTTTGCAGGACCGTTTGTTCGGTAGGAGGTGGATAAAAATGCACTCAAATTCTTCCCTCAAATCCAAATCTATCGTTACAGCCGTGAATTCTTTATGCACGAGGATGCAGGTTGACGGAATCGTTTTTTGGGTTCTGTATGACCTGAGTTTGGCGTCTGTACCTACGTCTTGTAAAGCTATTATTTCTGATGTTCTGTCTAAAGTCTCAATGTATTGTGGTAGCGTTTCTTTTTTTTTTCGTAAACCCCCTGCAATTCCATTCTATGATATGTAATTTCTCTTCACCGTGTATAGCCATATTAAATAAATTATGTGGGCGGCGTTTTGCAGGCGTCCCCTTCTTGGGTGTTCTCCTCTACTCGGCGTTTACTGCTGTTTTTGCTGGAAATTTTAACCATTTTTCCTCTGGGAACTTCGGTCATTTCTTGCAATTTCCTGTCAGTTTTGATTTCGTAGGACTGGAGCTTGTAGAGAATTGGTTCTAATGAAGCTTGAATAGTCTTTTTTAACGCTTCCTGAATATAATGTTCTATGTTGACTTAAATTTCCGTAAACTGCTCTTCTATTTTCCGCTCGATCTTTTGTTCGAGATTTAGCTCTATCTGAGCGATCCGCGCTTCGATCTTCTGTTCTAGGTTTTGCTCGATTAGAGCCAACCGCGCTTCAAATTTCTGCTCGTCTCGCTTCTAGTTCCCTGTTTTCCTCTCGAAAAATTTCTGTGACCTCTTGCTCGGTTAGAAAACCAAAGTTGTTGGCGTTCGTCTTGGTTTGCGCTCCCGCGGAGCAAAGGATCGAATCTTCCTTCCATCTTCTCCTCCGAAGAAGAGGGGGAGATGGACATTGAGGGTGTATGGCACTGGCTCGTCACCGCGTTTAGTGCTTCTCTTAGCTTTTCCAATTCCTGTTTTAGTCTTAAATTTTCTGCCCTAAGCTTTTGATCAGCCAACGAGGGAGGGGAAACATAGCGACGCTGCTCCAGCTCACCTTGGTATTGTTGATGGTGGCACTGAATGTGGCGGTAGCATCCGGCGTCCCCTGGTTATTTCTGGTCATGGCCGCTGAGCGATTGCCTCCTGCGCCTCCTCTCGGTCCACCGTGTGGGGTGGTCTTGTTTAATTGGTTGGTGCTGTTTGCTTTAAACTTGCGTCCTCCTCCATTGGCTCCGGCGGCAGTGTTGGAGTTGGGGTGTCTGTATTTTCCGGTACACTCCTTGGATCTCGTGAGGTGCGATTCCCCGCAGATAAGGCACTCAGGCTAGCATTCGTGTCCATCTTCTGGGTTGTTCTTTCCGCAGGCATGGATGCATTAGACAGTTGTTCGCCGTAGAAAGCTTTAACATTGACGGCAAGATGCGTGCGGTTAAGAAGCACCTGAAACTGACCGAAGACACCAGCCGAGGGGTCATCCATGTGGACCCCAAGTTACTGACAAAGACATTTCCGAGGCCATTCATTCGGCTGAAGCTAAAGTGATCGGTGTGCGAAGACTGGGAAAGTCTAACGTCGCCGTGGTCACGTTCGAGAGCCGCACAGTGCCTTTCAACGTGTTCTACTGGGGTTAAGCTATTCCGGTCCGTCTCTACCGAAAGACAACCCCGGCCTGCACCCGATGCGGCGTCGTCGGACACAGGGTAGACGTTTGCCCGGAACCAAAACAAAACAACTGCCAAAAAAAAGAGACGGAGGAGGACGCGGGCACGAAAAAGTCGCCGGGAAGGGCTCGCCAACTTTCGTGCATGATTATGGGTCATCTGCTGCGTGTAGAAGTGTATTATTTATAGGGAGACAGAAGCACTTTTTTTCGATAATCAGGCTGGCAGCGCCGTCCTATAGTTTTTTGTGCTGTATGATCGAATATCGAACCGAAATAAGCCAAAGCCGAGCGCCAATTGCCTTTTTTAGCAGATATATGCGGCCTGTGCTGCGGGGCACACCGCCGCCCGTGATTGTTCAAGAGGTCGTGACGACACTTTGAGGACTGGAGAAGCTCCCGATGCGGATCCGGCTCTCCGTTGAATGCAGATCGCAGCTTTCCATGGTGTTGCAAAAGCGAATATGGCGACTATTTTTTCACTGGCCTCCAAAGAAAAGGATACTACAGTTTGTTCATTCCACGTATCACCTGAAACCGAAAAATACGCAAGCAAAAAATTCTACGCCTAGCACAAGCATACGCCAGCGTGAAAGACGCGTATGCAGTCTATGCGTAAAAAGTGCCAGCACAACCTCGGATCGTATGCTCGGAAAGAGAGGGGTGCGAACAATGCTCAAGTCAATTACCACCACCGGACGTATCCTGGCTCACCCGAAAGAACGTCATCCAAAAGAAAAGGCCCGAAGTGTTGTGTACAAAAAATCCTGTATTCTGTACCCGACGTTGTGGGTCGGGGCAAGAAAGTATTTCAAGGAAACGATGAAGCAGCACAAAGTTGATGTCAAAATGAGCGAAGCGCAGGGGCCTAGCACTGCGAGACATATGAACGCAGGATAGTGACGCAATCATTGTGCGCTGGAAACAAAGCCAAATACGCGCACAAGGCTGCTGCTTCACTCGTGGCACGTTCAGCAAATGCCAGAAAATATTAATCGCTGCCTCGGAAACGTTCACCCTTCCTAGGCCTGCAGTTTTGCTTCACGGACCTGGTGGCCAAGTATATGTGTGTTTAAAAGCCAAGCTAGCTGCAACTCCCCGACACCACAACTTGATGAAGAAACCGAGTAAGGTTGCGAAACATGGTGTCTTTTTTGCAAAAAAAAAAAAAAAATGGTTGGTATTCATTTCTTTCTTCAATTTACATCCGAAATCAGACAGACGTCTGTCGAACGCTTTCATTTTAATCGCTTAGCTACGATTAAACGAGATGCCGCATATGAAGAGCTCTGATGCTTGCTCGCTTGCTTGCTGGCTTGCTTGGACACGTCGAACCGAGTATAAAATCACTAACCGAGCCTTGGTGAGCACGCCTCAGGCGATCTGGCCGCGCCTAAGCTGAGGAGAGCGACGCATGCATAAGCCTCTAGAAGGTTTCTGCAGGGGCTAAGTAAGCATGTTTCTACTTTTCAAAGAGGTGCTTGTTGGCAATGGTGGCACGCATCTCATACGCGATAAAATCGAAGGAACTGTGTAATGGTTCAGCCGTGCGTTTTTGACAGAAATCTCTAGAGATCACGTAAAGGCAAGCTCTGCATGTAGCCGCTCTGACGAAAGTGCTTCGAGCAGAGTACGCTTGCTTTGGTCCGCTTTAATTCTCCCTCATCACAGCAGCGAGCGCCCGCGCTGCGAGTTTGTGATCTTGTGGAAAACAGTGGAAGACGACAGAGTCGCGGCCGTAGTTTTTCGTGGACATGAACGCAGAGCAGTACCTCGTGTTGAACCTGACGCTCAAAGTCGGCTGACACGCTTTGTACGTCACAACGCACGAAATACGAGGAACAACGCACGCAGCACGAGATACAACACTGGCTGTAAGCTCGCTCGGGTGCGTCGAAGTATCCCCATCTCCTCAACGTGACGTCACGTTGGCCGACATGGACGCGGTTTCCCTCTCCGCTGTTCTCCTCTCTTGCGCTCGCGCGGAACGCGGGAGGTTTAAACACCGCGCTTTCAATTGGTGCTTGCGCCACTCTTTTAGCCAAAATTGAAAAAGTAACTACACATACGTTATAAGCAATCACGCTACGTCAAAACCCTAGAAGGTTAGCTGATTCGAAAACCGCCTCAGTATCCCTTTAACGCAGGTTTTCATGGCAACACAGAGCAGTGATTGAGCGAGTTGAGGTGCTCACCTCGGAAGGTGTTTCAGAGCCCCTTTATGGCTATGACGCGACAGCGTAATGGGCTAATTGCGTGACTGACCTGCCATGGAAGGTGCTCCCAGCGATGGGTCTTGTGCGGCCCAAGTTGATGTGCCCGAGCGACAAAACATTAATTTAACTGCCACCTGCGACTGGGAGCAGTTTGCTCCCGATCCGATTGGCAGGTTGTGATGACGCCACAAGGTCATGCCAGCCTACTTCGTAGGTTCCTCTCTGGGCGCCAAAGTCATGCTCGGGACTTTTCGCTCATAACGCCGACGCTGGATTTCCTGGGTAACGGGCCTTTAACGCTGTCACGTTAAAACTGCTTTGAAAAATTGCATTTTATAATTGTTCTTCCAAGCGTACCTTCACAAACCCAAATGCACCGCCGAAGGGCTGTTACTAGCCGTGGTCATGGAATCTATCTTCTCCTTCCGACACCTTACCGCACTGAATCCCCAGAATCCGCTTGCGTCATGAAATATTTTTTGTGGTCAAAATTTTCCCCTCAGCCCTTTTATCTTTCTTCTCCCACCGCCCCGGCGTATCTACGCGAACCGGCAGAAGCACTATTCAATCTGTGTCCCGGATAGCTGGAGGCGAAAGCGAAAGGTTGCGCAGGAAGTGCTACGTCGCTAGACGGAACTGAAGCTTTTCCAGGGGGAGGATGTCTCCCACGCACTGTGTGAACCGCATGCTGCGCCGCGCCTTTTGAAAGGGCGCCTTTGAAGCTCAAGAACAAAAGAGAAACGCTTTGAAGATGCGATAAAAAGCTCAGACTTGTCAACCGAACGGAAGAACGTGAGCGAACAGGGGCTGTGCTTGAAAAGACGGGGCTATGACGTCCCGGAAAGTATAGGGGCCACTACATGAGACGCAGATTAGATTGGGAAGAAAATAAATTAAAATAAAGTGCCCTGCCCGTGCATTATCAGAGACAGGAAGACAGAGTCCCTGTTCAGGCCTCTACTTTTTAAGGGCTTCCTTTGAACTCTACGCCAGGCGGTTGTAGAAAAACAAAAAGGCTCCAGAGGAAATGAGAAGTTAACGTGAGCCAGCATAAAAAAAATGAAAAATCCTAAAATATGGAAGAAATAACAAAGGGCTCGTTGCTGTCGCTCGATTGCACCGCTACCCGCTGCTGTTCTTCCCCGTCGCTTCTGAGAAAACAGCTGGGAAAAGGGCCGTTCTCAAAATGTCAAGCATCTTTCATGAGAAAAAAAAAATGAATGTAAGCTAACAACATAAATCATTTTACGTCAACCCACTGACCATTATCTTCTCTGTCTGATGTAAGCTTGTAGGAGGCTTGCAAATCCAAATATTTAAGAAAAGCATATATACTTCTTCAAAAAAAAGGCTCGATCTCTGAAAACTGCAAGTTACAGTGCGCATATTACCAAATATGTAGCCGCCTAAGACAAGGCTTATTGCAAAATCAGGTTGGTAAATAAAAATAGGTACGAACTTTTGAGGGCTAAGAAGCATGGTGGCGATCTTCGCAACGAAAGAAAGCAGAGACAGATGAGAAGAGCAAGAAAAGCTTACTGGGGAAAAGCGAAGTCTAAGCGCATTCGTGGATGAGAGAAGTAACTAAACCCATATTAGAAAAGTGGCACCAGACAGCGGGAATCCGAAGGTAAAAGTCTTTGAAAACCACTAAGAACGTCTTTGGATGCATCAGAATTCAATTTAAAGTTCTAAGTTTCCTACCCAATGGCCATAACGCATTCTTTTAACCAGATTCTCTTTCCCCACAACCAATACCATCCAGTTATTTTTCAAGTGATATTAGGGGAGTCTTCCTAGACCCGCTAACCCGGGTGTGGTGTCGCTATAGTAGCTATTTTCGTATTCAATTTTTCCACCTCCGCGTGTCTGAAAATCTATTCTTCCGCTCCAGGGCAGAAATATTTCTATTATAATTGGCTTTTAGCCTCTATACTCAGTGGTGCGTGCGAGCAACCATTTTTCTTATCAATTTACATGCCTCACTATACAAAGGATGTTTCAGCCAAGACTGTACAAAATTTTTCAAAATAGATTTTTTGAATTCGAAGAGCATTTCTTTCGGCATAGCATCGTTAGCGGTGTAGTACATCAGAATATAGCTAATACGTGCTAATTAGCAGGTTGGTTAATTAATATTGAATAATTAAGTTTTTAACCAATAATGTTAGGTGCCTTAATTATTGAGAGCCATGTAGCCCACCGTAAGTAATATCCATATCAGTTTTTAGAATTTAGACAACGCGGTTACCCTCGGCGCTGTGGGCCGAGAATTTCTGGCTGCACTGCGCCAAAATGCATGCGCTTTCGAGAAGCTTGCAGGCAAAGCATCCTCTAAAGTGCACATAACTGATAGAAATAGCCAATATTTGTTTGCGCCACAGGGGTGAGGATAACCGCATTTTCGAAATTCTAAAAACTGACATTGTTATTACTTACGGTGGGCTACACACCTCTAACTAATAACGGAGCCTAACAATCATAGGTAAAAACTTAATGATTCATTATTAGTTAACTAGCTTGCCAGTTAGCTCGTCTTAGCTGTATTCTGATGTACTACACCGCTGACGATGCTATGCCGGAAGAGCGCTCTTTTAACTATAAAAAAGCCTATTTTTAAAAATTGCGTGAAATTTTAGTTGAAACACTACGTATATTTTTAACAGTGAAAGCAGTGATAAGCAATCTGGTGTGACCGGCATATATAACTATGGAGGAGGCCAATAGCTACCGAAACGAAGGTGCCTAGTGGAACGTTAATATTATTATTTAATTTTGTGGTGTTGATCAATGGGAGACTAACAGACTACTTATTTTATCGCTTAAAGAAAATTTATTAGAAGGGAGAAGGTATATAACGAATTAATATATAAGAACAAAGAAGAATGTATAAACAAATTTATGTCCATGACGGCCATGAACTCATTACTGGAAAAGGTAAAGAGTTGTGAACTAAGTTGGCTGCCTTGCAATACACAAACGCGATATGTTAGGCAGCTCTTCTCCAGGCTGATGGCGCTTCCTCGGATACCGTATTTTTCTAATCAGGCTGAGCCGTGCTACATAAATACCAATCAAAATTTTTTTAAAGTCTATAAAAATCATGCGAGATATAAGCGTTAATCTGAAAATGCTTACTATTCTTTATTTTGCTTGTAGCAACGCATGTGCTTTAGATCCACCGTGGCGAAACTAGCACTGCGTGTTGGGAAAAATGAAAACCGTTTAGCAGTATGTAGTGTGCTTCAAGAATCAACTAATTTTTCTACGTTTTTGAAAAAAACCGGAAGCAAAGGAATTGGTGCCTTTTTCTAAAAGGTATTTTTTGTCCACGTCTGAATATTGTTTACATTAGTGACCTGGAGCCTCCTTAGAAAATTTCCATGAAGACAAGCAGAGACTGCTCCTGAAATTTAATGCAGGAGCCAGAACATCTAGAGCGGGTTTCACTGCTCTTAGCTGTAAGCCGTCACCATCAGTACAGTTGGCATTCTGCAGAGATTCGTACTACACGAATACCTCTGCTTTCGTTCCGCTGTCCAAATGAAAGCTATTCTTGTTGTATTCCGGGGAACAGTTTGATATTTGATTACCGTTTATCTCTGTCAGTGTAATAAAATACTCAAGAAATGAGCCCACAAGCCTTTATACGGTTAAAAAATCCCAACTTTTTTTTTCGATTTCCAGTTGCGTGTAACGTGTATTGAGGTTGTTCAACAGTACATGCATTGGATTCTATGTTCTTTTTTGTTCTCGAAACATTATAGTCACTGAAGAAAGGTCACTTACTAGCGGGATTTTACTGTAGCTTTGCTTTAACTAATTGGTTTGTAACCTTCTTGGACAGCTGTAGGTGAGCTGTTCCAATTCAGCCTTAAAAAATTGTGAAAAAAATTTGCTTTCTGTCGCATCATGCACACCACTCTGTCGTAATCGTGAAAATTTTTTTAGAATTTTTATCGGGAAACACTTGTCATAGATCGCTTGGAATTTAGTACAGCAGGTATTATAACAGTTTATGCAGCGTTCGTTTTCCTGTCGCACATTTTCCCTACACATTATTACACTGCGGAAATCCTTCCATAGCTCTTACGTTTCGAAAATATGAGACAATTGTTTGCGATCTGGCAACTCTTTTGAATCGCCATATAAATGTATAAAGAGTAATTGGTGATTACTCTGTTTACCGCGCCTGGCAATAAACTCTCGATTCAAAAATTCAGAGATCATGATGACTTTCGAATCAAGATATTTACTTGCAACAAGTTAAGGAAATCCATTTTTATAGTTGAAGGGCTCAGAGAATTGATATTAAAGCCTCCTTTCATAACATGTTTACGAATTCAAAAAAAAATGTTTCAATACAGCCATGTTTGAGCGTACGAATTTCTAAATCATGCATCATCCTAGAAACCTATCTCCAGGTTGTTTGACGTAAATTGAACCTACGACATATTGTTTTCCATCGTTCAGAACTCCTCACAGTTTTTTAATTAGGCATAATTAGTTAATTAGGCACCGCTAATTATCCAAAGTTTGTTATATTCGTTTTAGGATCACGTGCATTTCGTTAATTTGTAGAGGAGTTTAAGAAACAACCGATCTACTTTTTTGTGGTTACGTACCTCCTACGTGGTCTTTTTTTTCCTTCATTTAACGAGAGCCCGCGTAATATAGAGGAAAAAAACCACGTGACTGCGCTCATGCGCTAACATATTCCTGTGCCCCTGACCATGTTTTGAACAAATAAAACGTGCGCGCTAACCGTGCCCAAGTGAGCTGCCATCGCTCAGTTCGTCGTGCTGGACATGATAAAAATAAAGATAACAGAGGATACCTATGAACTTATAACTACAATACCAACTAGCTGATCAGCTAACTCCACAGAACTACCTTCATATACGCGACTCCACTGCTTTCCCTTCCTTTTTTTGCTTTGTCGATGCAATGGCTCAATAAAAGCTCCGTCTCAATTGGATGTCGGTGGCCTGCCTATCGTTTATCGCAGATCACGGTGTGCATTTTTCATATCCCAGAAGAATGGCCTGAGGCACTTAAAGGATTATGCTGAAAGCTGCGCGGACCGCTCGCTTCGACATGGTAAGTGCGCACGCTTCGTTCATTTAGAACAGACATGGCAGCGCTCAATACGGTAGTGCAAAAGCGCAGTCACGTGTTTTTTTTTCATATTTTGCGTGCTTTGTTTAAATGCTGGAAGAAAGGACCACGTTTAGGATACGTTGCTACAAAAAACTGAATCGGTTGGTTCGTGCGCTATACAACTTAGAGAAGATTCAAAAGTGGGTATTAAAAATTTTGCATGCATCATCTTGCCGAAATTACCTATTGAGTGGAATTTTAAAAATATTCTTAGGATCTCCACACAACGGGCAACAATGTGTCGTTGGTCTCACCCAGCTCCGGCGCACCACTTTTTTTCTGATGCTTGGCTCAAGTTACGTGGAATTCCCTATATAATATTAGATGGAACACTTTGAAGGGCACTGAATACAACACTACCTCTCCTTTCATAGGGGTTGATGTAGACCGAATAACAAACCGGTATTAGTGTAACGCCAGTTTCGCCTGCTAACAAAGTCTCAGAACAGTGACACCAAAATAAATGTTAATTCCGAAGCAGACTCTTCAGTAATTCCTAACTGCAGCGTTGGCCTGCGCCTTCATGCGAAAAATTGCAAGAGTGGATTCTTCCGTACTCGACTTAACATTCGAAGGATGAGAAGGTGTGTTTTAGATACTGAGGAATAGCGCGGTGTTTAACCTGAACAGACACTGAGCTAGCTTCTCTAAGTCCTCCAGACTCCGTTCCACACAAGCCGGTTGACCATCCGAATTCGTCTCTATGCTACACGTATTTGTATTTGTTATCCTTGGCTCACCTATAGTTGCGAAGAGCAGCTTTCTGTTTGCTTTAATTTGATTTCCCGTGATGAAAACAAAATGCCGAACCTGCTTGACAACATTGCTTTGGGGGACCCAGTTGTCAGGTGCAGACTATTTCGGGAACCGAGAATACTCTTCGGTGCCGAGTCTTCTTTGAAGGGAAGCCTCTACGGGGCCGCAACAAAGGTGGGGTTTAGCTGAGACACATTTATTTACCGCACAACGTAATCTATCTTGCCAAGCTAATCCTCGTTATCCTTCTTTGGAAGACCATGTATTGCAAGATATCAAGAGACCGTGTATTGCCTGAGTCGAGTCGAGGTCTGGATTTTTAAGGCGGAAGCCTGTAATGCCTCATCGTTGTAAGCAGGAGTTGTCGAAAGAAATGTCACGCTTTTCAATTGGTCGAAATGGTCGTGACGTCACAGTGCGCGAATTTCAAACGGGGCCAATTGTACTTTGGTTAGTAACCATGCAGCCAATTAAAGGGATGGTATGGTGATGCTCCAAGTAAGTGGGGCTGAGTTTAGTTAATTTCTGAATTGACCAATTACCCTAATTAACCTTTCTAGTCAGACTAGATAAAAAAATAAAATCGAGTAGGAAACCGGTCGAGTTGGGGAATCGAACCAGGGTCTCCGGAGTGCGTGACGAGCACGCTAACCACTCCGCCGCCACGCCAGCTCGATGGCTTGGGATGAACAAAGGCTCGTCTAGTGAAAATGGTGTCTTCGCTCACTCCCATCTTCCTCCCTTCCCTTACGGCGAGGTTCAGGTGTCCACCGAGATATGCGACAGAGGTACATTTCCTTTCCTCAAAAACCAATTTACCGACCAGCAAGACGCAGAGCCGAACGGGCGATGGCGTTCTGTGGACTACCTGGCAGCGTTGCAAGATGCTGTCGCGTTCTAACTTTAGAGGCGAAGCTTAACATCTTAACCACACATCAGTGACACAAGCAGCAACACCCCGCTGAAGGCTTTCGCCTCACCGCACTTTAGGTCAACAAAGTGCCCCCCTCCGTTTTTTTTCGTATTCTTTCCATGCACTCGCTAACCTGCTGCGCTAAGTAATCTGGGCCCATCCTGGCATAGTGCAGGCTGTGCAGTTCCCCGGAAAGGTGCGTTGTAGTCACCACAGAATTGCAAGGTCTCGAATTAGCTTAGTCTTGAAGAGAGAACGGAAGAAACTAGTGAAGCCGGAGCCCATTAACGAGTTAGTGGCAAGAGTGAAGGTAGGGGTATTTATTATATCGCTTCAGAACAGATATTCAGCTTTAACTGAGGAAGACAATCTGAATGTTCGAACAACGAACAATAATCGCACAGCTATCATTACGGAGTGTGCAGAAGAAATAGATGGTAGGATGATTCGACAGTATACCGGCAGGCTATCTCAGGACACGAAAGATCTGATTAAGAAACGCCAAAGTATGAAAGCGTCTAACCCTATAGAGAGAATAGAACTGGCGGAGCTTTTAAAGTTATTAAATAACCGCAGGGTAGCCGACATAAGGAAGTTTAATATAGAGAGAATCCAGCATGCTCTAAAGATTGGCGGTAGCCTAAAAGCGGGGAAGAGGAAACTAAGTATAGGTAAAAAAACACAGATTTATGCATTAAGAGACAGAGGGCAATGTCATTAACAACATGGAATAGTTAAAGCACTGGGAGAGTTCTACACAAATCTATGCAGTAGCCAATGCAACCAGACCGTCAATGAGAGATACAGTAGCACACAGCAATGGGACATCCCGATAGTAAAGAAACAGGAAGTAAAGAAGGCCTTAGGAGCAATGTAAAGGGGAAAGCCGCTGGTGAGTATCAGGTAACAGCAGATCTGTCGAAGGATGGAAGGGAGATTGTGCTAGAAAAACAATAACAACTAAAAGTGTTATCTTGCCTTTTGTTATGTTTACCTCTTGTAACTATCAAGTGCGCGTGCATTAATTTTGAATATTGTGCTTTCTGCGAGTGTTTTTTTGTTGTTGTTCTATCCCTGCCTGCTTTGTAGTGAGGCTGCGGGCTTCAGTCAATTCGCTTGTTGTCAAGCAGCTTTTATCCGCAGTCTCCCCCATCATTGACGGAAATAAACAAGGTATTATTATAAAATCTGCTTTCGCTCAATATTCCATGCTTAGCAATGCTAAACCACCAGCAATTTTTTTAGGCACAACCTTTGATAAAAAACTTGCATTCCTACCGCACATATTCAGAGCCAAAAAGAAAGCCTCGCAATCTGTATGTATACGCAAGGTGCTCTCAAGGAAGCATTGGGGGTCCGATAGAACGTGTCTTTTGCACAACTGGGTTTTAACATCAAGAAAACTACACTGCTAGGTGTAACAAGAAAAAAACATATTAGCACATTCACTTACTCTCTTCAAGGCTCCAACATTCAAGAAGCAGCCAGCCATAGGTACTACTTAGGACTGATACCAATCAATTGAACTGGTCAGCGCACATATCCCAAATTTGCTCTTCAGCATTCTCAACATTGTGTTTCTTAAAACGAAAACTCAGTTCCGCTCCCTCTAATATTCGGCTTTTGGCATACAACACTCTTCTTCGGACGAAGCTCGAATACGCATCTATCATTTGGGATCCGCATACGAAAAAGAACATAAACTCCCTTGAAATCATTCAAAGGAAAGCAGTCAGGTTTATTTCCCACAAATACAGCAGCTTTGATTCTCCCACAAAGCTAATGGCAGAAAATAATATCCCATTTCTTTCAGACCACCGCAAAATAAACCGAATTTTGTTCCTTCGTAAGATTCTTTCACGCGAGGTAAACATTCCAATACCTAACTATGTTTAACCTTCTACCACTAGACGTACTCGACACACTAAGGAACACACACTGCAGCCTATCTTTGCACGAAGAAATTCATTCAAGTATAGCTTCTTCCCCCGAACCATCTCCGATTGGAACTTGCTCCCAGAATCCCTTTTTCAAAATAGTAATTTCAGCAACGCATTGGAAGAACATTTCCTTGGTTAAGTTGTCTCATTTTGTATTTTTTAATGCTGTTCTTTTTATCTTCCCTTTGTTATCGGTGAATGATGCTGTGCGTTGTTTTTTCGTTTCTTTTGTGTGTTGTTATGTTGCTTGCCCCTCCTGCTTGGGCCACATAGCCCTGCAGTATTTTGAAATAAATAAATAAATAAATAAATAAATAAAATAAGTAACTATCGCTCTTTGGTGCGTTCCTCTTTAGATTATAGGTGCAGTGTGTACGGTTCAGCAAGACCGTCATACCTAAAAAAAAATTGTATCTGGTTCACAACTCAGGCCTACGCCTCCCGTATGGCGAATACAGGACATCTCGTACAGTCAACATCTATGCAGGAACAAATGAACCCCCACTGAAATCAGAAGAATCGCTCTAACTTGTGCATATTTCCTTAAAGTAAGATCTCTACCAAAACACATCTGCTATCCATTTGTAACAAAATGCCCTTCTAGAATGATTTTCACCAACAAACCTAAATCTATCAGGCCTCCGGTCTTGCGCTTCGAAGAGATATGCCAGAATCTCAATATACAGGACACATTACCTGGCCTTGCGCAAAGACAAGACCCACTACCTCCATGGTACAATTTCCCTACAATCTGCGATTTCACTCTCGCTCAGTTTCGTAAAAAAAAACTCCACAACAATATATGGAGCAAGAATTTCGTTTACTCAAAGAAAAATACAGTGGTTTCACGGACTTCTATAGCGATCATTCAAAAAGAGATTTCATGTTAGAAGCGCATTGGTATGGGTGTATTCGACATAAACAGTAAGACTTCCACATTGCGCATCTGTCTTCACTGCGGAATGTTACGCCGTTTGTATGGCCGTTGGAAAAATAGTAAATGAGAACCTCAAGAACAATATTATTTACAGATTAGCGTACTTACAGCTGTTCATTCCTGAAATTCAATCACTCCTCTACTTGGGGAACATCACGCACAACATAGTAACAGCCTCAGCTCAAGGACAAAACAAAAGACTGTGCTATGTCCAAGTCATGTGGGAATAAAAGGCAACGAGAGAGCAGATTTATGCGCTGCTGAAAAAATGGCAAGCAAATAAAGAAAATATGCACTTTAAGGATTGCATGAGCCTAGCACGTCGTAAATTAAGGAAAAAATGGCAGTGGGCTTGGAAGAACAAAGTAAATAAAGTGGGTTTCAGGAGAATCGAAGTCAGGAACGTTTCAAGGGCGTGATTCTCTACAGTCTCTGCATAGGCCACACACAGCTTACATGTAACTTCCTGCAACGAAACAACAGAAACATGTTTTTGAAAAAATGAATCAATCAATGAATTTATTTCTCGTAACACAATAGAGGTGGAGGGGCACTAGAAAAAAGCTGCCAATGAGAAGCTTTCACAGCCTACAAAGCTAATACTTGGGGTGATGTACTTGTATAACTTTCAATACTGCAGTAATGCAGTATTGAAAGTTACATAATTTTAAAACGAAGACAAATACACCAAGGAATCACTAAATAACATAAAAAACAGCAACTTAAGCGATATTGTTTAAATACATGGTGTGAAGTAAATCACATTTTTTTCTCATACTCACAACTTGGGAAAATAAGAGAAAGTGCTTTGCTCATTTTTGTAATGACCCCATCCCTTTTCATCCATCTGAGGTGCCAGTGGAAGCGTTGACATACATTACGTTTCCAGCTTTTTAGGAGAAGCTGGTTTTCTCGATAAACTGCAAATTCTGACCTAGCGCCTCGTTCGTTTTCATACATCTCAGTCACTTTTTATTCTTGAAAAGAAGGCTTAGGTCTCTATTTCATTGGTTTCAGATCCTTTCCCAACCAGAGACGGCCACTGAGGCTAACTGACCTTCTATAAAACTGTTGCCATTAGCCATTTTTAAATTTCCTTTCGTATGTTATTACTACGTAGTACAAACGTTTGAGGCCCTCAACACCACCGGTGATTTTTCACACCCCTAAAAGTTCTGCAAGAAACTTTTCCTATATGTTGAGCTTGGAGTACGATGGCCACAGCTGCCTATGTGCCAGAAACCCAGCACAGCACAACACAGCCCTTTCAAATGTGCCATCAAAATATGCGACCTTTTAGCTACCAGACCGGCTCTTTCACAGCAGCTGTTACTTTCAAATACTTTTTTGAAAATATCGACGTGCGAGAGTGAACATTCTGGGCGAATACGTCAGGCACAACCGCAAGCTGCCGAAAATAAGGCACAGTGAAACCGAACTGCCGCAGATATTTCGCAGCGAAGCCGAATATTTTCTGGCTTTTTAAACAATATATTTCAGTATTTTATGCCAAAATAAACTGTTTTCATACTTTTCATTGTAGCAATAAAAAACGGTAATTGAATCACTTTTGGGGAAATAATTTTCGGGGTAAAGGGTTCATAAGTAGCAACTAAACACCGAAATAGCTGGCTGAAACGCACCTTCAAAGTTTAAACATTTAAGGATAGCCCTAGGTCGACCAAGATGTGGTATCGTCTCCGCTACCGAACTAGCCTATTTTAAAATAATATTTCAGTGGAGCTTTCCAGCGGCTTCGCGTTCATCGGCGCAAACCGAAACCGAGCGGCCCGAATTTGATTTTTATAGCGCAGATGTAACCTGCTGCTCTGCGCAGGTCCGCATCTGTCATATAGAAATCCTTGTACACCGGAATTTAACCCTTAATATGCCGTAGCAGCTTTAGTATTGTTTCTAAAGGCGACCGTACATGCGCTTAAAGACGGCTAACGAAAGTAGGTCGCTACATCAGTTGCTGAATGAGATGCTTCTTCACAGAAAAACTGGTCTATTGCATCAAATGGAGCGTAAACAGGCCCACGAAGCCACAAACTCGAAATCTAATCATCCTGAGACGCGTTACAATCTAAGAAAGTGACACGCGTGATCCCCTTTCAGCGTCACGAAGGCGCTGCTTAGAGATGGCGCCATTGTATGTCCGCGCGCCCAATAACCTCGTGTTTAAAATTCGAAAATCGCAAGTTTTTCGCATTATTTTTCGCTATCGCATTATTTTTTTTACACGGTTACATTTTATTGAATCCCAAAACTGCTAAAACATGAAATATAGAGAAAAGGGTCTCAGAGACAGAAGTCTGCATCGGGACCCTCGGTATATCGGTACCTCATAAGAAGAACTCACCAGCAATTCAGGGAATTGGTTATAAGATATAACATATTACAAGAAGCAAGGCACCAGCAAAACAATGCGCCAGTTAAGTTGAAGTGAAGAATTTCAATCGCAGCAAAATTATATAGAAGTGAAAAACAAAAACATCACTTTTGCAATAGGAAGAATTCTGCTTCGTGAAAAACGCAATGATGAAGTTTTCAAAGTAAATAGCTACCTATACAAAAAGAAATCCCTGCGAAAGATGTCGTCATTTTTGCGTAATCAGTATGAACTTTCTGAAGCATAATACTGTATATGGCTGCAAATATACTGAAATTCTTCTCATTCAACACATGCGGACCAATAAAGAAGAAAAGTAGGGTGTTTTTATCCGCCTGAAAAACATGACTCCAATGTGATACTGATGAAGATAGTGTACTGATATGGTGTTATTATGTAAAAAGGAATGAGAATTAGTAGAAAAAGAGTTGCGTCAGATGTAATGGGTTTGTAATTGCACAGATAAAATGCGGCCAATGTAAGTTTTTTCTGAATGCAACAATGTCATAAGTGAGGTGGTTGTGCATGAATGCATAACATAGCTGAAGGGTATGTGCTAAGGAAAATATGAATCAGCTTTCATGAGTGCAGTAATGCCGATGGAAATGAAATTTTTAATCCAGCGGCGCCTTAAAGGGCTATATATTTTCCTCCCCTCGTCCGAAAATTTTCGCTCATCTGTCCCTCCTACCAAGCATTCAAACGAAGACAACGAGAAAATGAAGCACGCGCGTAAAGGTATGTTTTAGTGTTATGCGAATTCGCGTCTTGTTCGTGCCAGTCGGTGTCTCTGCCACTCAGCGATCTTCACATTGTTCGCATTGCTCTTGAAAGTTGTATTTATTATGATAAAATAATGTCCTATGTACATAAACTATTTACACAGCCCTAAGAAAGCAGCATCAACCCCATCTCAAAACAAAAACCCGCCCACGAAATGAAACGCTATAATGCAGACAAGGCTGAGCTGACCCAGCCAGCAAGATGAAGTGCCACTCCGGTGTGAAGAGTGCCGTTGTGTCCTTTCCTAAGTTGAACAATCATCTGGCTTAAATGAGATTTTGCAGAAACAACACATTCATAATGCCGGTCCACCATGCGAGTTTTCCATAGGCACTGTAGTCCAATAAGAAAAAACGTATCTAGAGGTTGATCAACTGTTTGCGTACAGTTTGAGGAGTCTGATTAGTTCGCTTCTTCAATGTCCGGTAGAGGACGTGCAAAAAGAATTTTCGTCTTCATAACTAAAGAAGCAATGGTTGATTGTTATAGGAGTGTCACAGAACAGAAATTTACTGACGGCACAAAAACACCCTTTTTCGAAGCCATATGTCTTCACCGGCATGTGTAGGCTATAGAAAAGAGCCTTTTACAAATCTAGAGAGGCCTTTCACATACTCTGTTATGTACGTCATGTCCAGGCAGACCAATGTATACGAGTGGTACAAAGGCAGAGGAAAAAGGATAGAAATCAAATCCTCGTACAACTGCAACCGTTTCAGTGGCGCTGAAAAACAAGAAATCAGGAGGAAATGAACCAGTAAAAAATACGAGAGGCAAAATAGACCTCATGCATTAACCTCCTTAAGCAAGGGCAGT
The DNA here is from genome assembly GCF_055824585.1 of Amblyomma mixtum. Classification (NCBI taxonomy): domain Eukaryota; kingdom Metazoa; phylum Arthropoda; class Arachnida; order Ixodida; family Ixodidae; genus Amblyomma; species Amblyomma mixtum. The sequence goes on from NC_143014.1 coordinate 412,496,387, forward strand.
CCCAAATATCGGAAGACAGAACGAGACCACCGAACAAACACGCGGCACCGGGAAGAACTGCACAGGAGAGTGCTGTCCTGTGTACATTTGTTGGTGCTGCAGTGTTTGTTCGGCGGTTCCTTATGATGTACACTAATTAGCCCGCATGGTTGCCTCGTTAGAGTTCATTGGATGAGACAACAAGGTAAGGGCAAATACTGACTTTCAAGAACGCATGCACTATTGGGTGAAGAGCCTCGGAAAACATGAAACGCCAAACATTTGTAGCACAAGAAGATGGACTAAACAAAGGACACCAGCGCTGGTCACCCGGAAGAAGTTATCGCATCTCCTAGATCCAGTAATTAAATCCCACACATACGTCGAAACACTTTGAGAAACCGCTGGATTTAAAGTCTAGCAGATAAATTATTTGGACAACATAAGAAATTTCATTGGCCAGAAAGAGATTACACGCCCTCTCTCGGTTGAATATTCAGGCACCATGCGGTACAAATGTCTGAGCGTAAGGCTGTAAATTTCGCACACACTCTTTCCAGTAATGTGCACTATATTTATCGGTGTAGTCAAGAGTTCGACGGAAATCCGTCTGGTCAGGCATGGTGATGCAATGAAGTGAAGTAGCAGTGACTGACCATAGCCGAAAAAACAAAGACGTTGCGAAACCCGTACGGGTTTCTTGTTCACAGTGAGCAGGACAAGAGCGGTGGCGAATTTATATCCGGAGAATGTGACGAAAAGATCGGGCGTAGATGCCTGGCATGGGGCCAGCGTTCTCGTTTAATGTTGCTTGTGTTGTTTCGATGAATAGCGATTCCGGCTGAAGGCGCGTCGTCAGGTTTCTTTCCTTAGATAAGATGGAGGCATTGGCCCAGTCAATCTGGTGGCCAGCGCATTTGTGGCATGCTTTTTGTTTTTTACATCACGTTGGTGGTCCTTTATGCGTCTTGACAACTTCCCTGTCTCACCGATGTAGGCATGATTACAGTTCAGGCATGGTATTTTGTAGACGACTCCTGGAAACTGCTCATTTAGTAGTCGGTCTTTCACATTCATTAGCTGATTCCGCAGCTTGCTGACAGGCATGTGGGCCACGCGCAACTCGTATTTTAGAACACACGAGACAACGCTTCGCTGATACCAGGCATGTATGGAATGCCTGCTCGTGTTCGATACGTCCTACAATCAGTGGTAGCTGGATGTGCAGCTCGTTCTTGTATCTTTGATATGAAGCGGCTCGGATAACCGTTGGCTGACAGTTCTTCGTGCACCCTTTTTAACTCCTTTTCTTGATCTTCTTGGCCTTTGCAGATACGTGTCGTACGTTTGGTCAGTGATGTGACGACGGAGGCTTTGTGCGCAACTGGATGATTTGAATGAAAATTTAAGTACTGGGCTGTGTGCGTAGGTTTTCTGTACACAGAGAACGAAAGGCGATTGTCCCTCCGCTCGACCAGGACATCCAAGAAGGGAAGGCGGTTTTCTTGCTCAAAGTCGGCCGTGAACTTCAAGCTTGGTTCGACACTGTTTAGTTCATGAAGAAACCGCGACGCCTCCTCTTTCCTTAATATGCAAAAACAGTCGTCGACATACCGGTAGAAGACCTTGGGGGCTGGAGTGAAAGCATTCAATACCTTGGCCTCTAGTGCCTCCATGACGAGGTTTGCTGTGGTGACCGATATGAAAGCGCCCATCACAGTGCCTTGGATCTGTCTGTAGAACTTTGAATTAAAGGAAAAATACGTATTTCTTAGGCAGAACCGTAGCAGTGTGCTCAGCTCTGGAACGTCGAAGGGCGTACGACTTGCCAGATTGCGGTCCTTCTCCAACGCTTCCTCGCACGAGGAAACGGCTAGGTCAACCGGGACACTGGTGAAGAGTGCCGTGACGTCGAAGGAGACCATTACGTCCTCTGCGTCCAATTCCAAGTCATGCAGTTTCTGAACAAAATTTGATGAGTTCCCAATGTACGTCCTAGTCTTTCCGGATAAAGGGCTGAACACTTCGTGGAGGTACCCCGAAAGTCGATACAGTGGCGACAAAAGAGAAACGTCTTTCTTTTTTTCGACTATGGTCAGTGACTGCTACTTCACTTCATTGTATATTGTAACGTGGCGGCCAGCCGAAGAATGAGACGTGGTGAACCATGGAAAAGAGATGATTTAATGGCCGCTGGCCTAGCGCGAGCGCTCCGTCCCGCGCTACTGCCAGCTTCGTCTTCGTCACACTACCCGGGGCCTCCGAGCGATCGTCCCGATCGGTGACGAACAGACGGCGAAATGGCGATGGTCTTGAGTGAAGGATCGAACAATATGTAGAAGATGGTGCAGTGCTGGCCGCCACGATGAGAAAGATGAGAGAATGAGTCCCGGTCCACGAAGCATCCGGACCGTAGGGTGCCAGGAGCTGACGGCCGATGTCCTTGGACGCACCGAACGGCAGAGGCAGGGGGACGGTGTCTTCACGTTTGGGTCTTGGGTCAGTGGGGTCTTGGGTCGGTGGGGTCTTGGGTCGGTGGGGTCTTGGGTCGGTGGGGCCTTGGGTCCGTCGGGTATTGGGTCGTCGTGTCGTGTGGTCCGGGCGGGGGACGGGGCTGGGGTGAGCAGCGAGGTCGGTTCAGGTCGGGCGGGCTGGGGCACGGCCGTGCGGCGCTGACCAAGTACTCACGGCCGACGTCCACGGCAGGCCCAGGACGCGGAAGCTCCGTGACCAGGATGGCGATGAAGGGAACCCAGCACCTCACACCAAATGTAACGTAGCGGCCAGCCGAAGAATGAGACGTGGTGAACCATGCAAAAGAGATGATTTAATGGCCCCTGGCCTAGCGCGAGCGCTCCGTCCCGCGCCACTGCCAGCTTCGTCTTCGTCACAATATTTATCGGTATTTAATCAGACACTGAGGTAGTTTGGTGGCGCACGCGCGCATGCAGCATCAGCGTACTGTGCAGGTGCAGATCCACATACACCAAACCACAGTCCAAAACTCTTAGAATGGTTGATGTGGACAACCCAAATTGAACGAAGTTCCTTTGGTAAAACATGACTTGGTCACTGCTTGGCTTTTCAGCGCAGGAAGTAATTATTATTTTATTTATTTGGTACATACTTGAGACCCTTCTCAGGGTTCAAGCAAGCCAGGATGTACCGATAAAAGTATTTCAAAAACATACAGAGCAAAATCAAGACAATTATTGTATAATAAAAAAGTGACAAGTGTTACTAAACTAAGACAACGCCATAACATGATTCCAATCGGATAGTGTCCGCACAAAAACGAATACTTAAAGCAGTCACTTTTCGCAAAATACGGCGTTAGCGAGTGAATGCGATTGTGCCGAGCGTGTCGAGTGAATAAAAATAAAAATACTGAGCAGGGTCCAAAGCAAACTTCTGGTTAGGCAAATAATAAAGAAAGTCAAGACGGTGTTTTCTTCTTCGCGTTTCAAGTGATTCATTATTATTAGCCGCCATAAGCTGAGTGGGGGAGTCAGGGATATTAAACATTGAATAAACAAAACGGACAGATTTTCTCTGAACCCTCTTTGTTGTGGTAATGCTAAGTTTAGTAAATGAATCTGATACTATCAAAACATAATCAAGCAAGTTTGTGCCTCAGGAACCATGGTTTTCTAAACGTGGATGAACATAAGTTATTCATATCATTTCACGAATACACCAATCAGTTTCAACTGGAAAGGAGGATCTATCCGCCACCAAACAAAAAGCTCGACAAAAGCCAGGAGGTAACGTGGCGTCGGCTCCAGACGCGAGCCTTCTTTAGCCCGTCGAGACTAGCACACATGTATCCAACACAATACAACGCTACTTGCAAACAATGCGGCGAGATAGCCGGATATGACCACATTTTATGGAGCTGCAAAAAGGTGCCGCCACCGGCGGACCTACTACCAGTCGCTTCTCTAGAGCGGTGGGAGGCTATACTGGCCAGCTCAGACCCGTTGACGCAAGTCCGGGCCACTGAGTGGGCTCACAAGGTCGCCAAGAGCCATGGGCTCGAAGCCACCTAGTATAATGCCCACTAGGGCTCAGTGCTGACAATAAACGTTTTCCAATCCAATCCAATCCCATCTATGTGCGAATTACAGGACAGACTGTCGGTTATTGTTACACCTAGCTATTTGCAGCTACTAACCTGCCTTAGTGGCGATCTAAGAGTATAAGGTGGTTTAGTGGATCCTCTTTGTGTGTTATTTACAGCGAAACTTTTTTCAGTGTTAACAACCATACCAAACTCACTGCACCAATCAAATACATTTTTAGACTGAGATGTAGTTCATTTTGACCCACAGTACCCACTATTTGATGAAATACCTCACAGTCAACAGCAAACAAGCGTATATGTGTTTCTGGGGTGACCACATTAACAATATCATTTACATAAAGTTGAAAAAGCAAAGGCCCCAACAAACTTCCTTGGGCACACCAGAGGTGACTGGGAGACAGCTGGAGCTGCACCCATCGATTGAAATAGTCTGCGCTCTATTGGTAAGATAGCCTGCAATCCATGATGTTAAAATGACTGGAAAGTTAATATTTTTCAGTTTCTGAATGAGTTTTCTATGATGAACTTTATCAAATGCTTTGCTAAAGTCTGTAAAGATGGCGTCTATCTGACAATTTATATTTACTGTTTTAGCAAAAGTATTTACAATTGTGGCTGTGTTACTGTCGAATAGCTCTTTCTTAATTCATGCTGAAAATCGCTTAATATGGACTGTTCTTCAAGCAAATTATTAATATGTTTTGCAATATTTTGTTCCAACATCTTAGAGTATGCAGAAGTTAAAGAAATCGGAAAATAATTTTGTATTAAACAGCACTCGCCTTTCTTAAAATGGGAACAACTCGAGTGGTCTTCCATTCAATCGGATCACGTGCGTAAGCTAATACCTTTATTTCGTTACTAAACTTAAGAAAACCAAGAATGGCCCCATTATACATTATACTCATAAAGAGATGTTGAAGTAGAGGGCAAACACCAATTGGAAACCTTGTTTTACGAAGGACATAATGGTAGCCGCCGCAGTGGCTCAGTGGTTATAGTGCTCGGCTACTGACCTGAAAGACGCGGGTTCGATCACGGCCGCGGCAGTGGAATTTCGATGGAGGCGAAATTCTAGAGGCCCGCGTACTGTGCGATGTTAGTGCACGTTAAAGAAGCTCAGGTGGTCGAAATTTCCGGAGCCCTTCACTACGCCGTATCTGATAGCCTGAGTCATTTTGTGACGTTAAACCTCGTAAACCAAACAAAACTGAAAGACATAGTGGACAGAGGTTGGGCAGGAAAACCATAAACGATCAAGCGTGCAGAGCAGTTATTGTCACAGACACGTGTTCTATTTGAAACAAGTGAGCCTCCATTGAAGTGCTCTAAGAAAAGGGAAATAAATGAATTTCACACAGCCTCCATTGAAGTGCTCTAAGAAAGGGGAAATAAATGAATTTTACACACTATTGAACACCTTTGGAAGGCAGATTTGAAGTATTGCTAATTGCTCTCGAAAGTTTCAGCCATACTGCCAAACTGTGGGCGCCACGTGACAACTAGACTGCATTGATCGACCCCTCAAAGGCACACGTCTGGAACGTGTCAAATACAGTAAAATTATAGAAGTGTAGTATTCCTGAAATCTGAGATCTATCTTCGCTTTTTTGAAATTGACCTTATTTTCGTGAATGACAGTGGCAAAAGGAAGCCATCAATACTGGTAGGCATGAAGTCTTGAAGTACAATAGACAACAAGATAGATTTAAATGCGTGGTAAAATTCGGCATGACCAAGCGTATTGAAAGCGGTAGTTGAAAGCGGTAGGGAAATACTTTTCCCCGTGCTTGTGGCCAGGCTATCAAAATAATAGATTTCAGAGATACGTTTGGCAGATACGTGCCGGCGCTCATCAATCAGGACATATCTAGTTGGTTCTTCGGGTGCTTTACCCGACACGGGCAGCGCGAAAGCGTTCCGCATCGTATTTATATAGACATCACTTCGCAGCAGCGATCTGCATGTTGTATTAGCCAGGAGCTTCATACTCTAGCTGATGAAAGCTATAAAGGCACTTGAGAAACACCGTCTTGTCAGCTTTTCTCAAGTATACTCTCATCATACCGATTTCAATGCGTGCGTCCCTGAAACTGGTACCTTTAATATTACGCAAGCTGCAAATAATGAAAAGCGCATACATGTACAAGATATCAAACACAACCTTACAAGCCTATCAATGCTCCTCACCTTCCAAAGCGCCCATTGCGTCTCAAACTTAATAATGGCGCAGTCCTTATGCGCGTAGTAGCCGTGGAGTGATCCAAGAAAGAAACAGGCTTAACTTCGCATGAAATGCGCAGATTAAGGAGTGCTGCAGAAACGTAAGGTCTGTCAAGACGAGCCTGGGAGGTTCCACGAATACGTATGCACGTGGAAGTTGTCCGTCCTGGCGGCCCAGCATCACCTAGACCTGCGTTTTCAGTGATGGATGATAGGACCGCGGAGCTCTTATCAGTATTCTGGCTAGGCCCAGTGCGGTTATTCGCCCCACATATGCAGTTACAGTCACCCATCAAAACAACATAACGACCACAGCCAAGAAGAGCCACAGAATTCTGCAAAAAAGCGACAACAATCGACAACAATCATCACAGCGAGCAGTACTGAAGTGACGACGTAAATGCCCCACCTTGTGGCAACGGAGGCACAGGAGTGGCTTTCCTGGAACTGGAACTAGACACTGAGGCCCACAAATAGTTATGAGGCGGGGACGTCGCTGACAGTGACGCCATCAGAAAACGTCCAAATAGCGTCACGATTCAATTTCTACATCCCCTCCGTCTCTGAATCTGTCCAGTTCTCAGTGATGGTAGTCACCTCGCCGGAAGCGCGGAGGGTATCCTGGATGTAAAAATATTCTAAATGTTCCGGAAGTGAAATGAGCTTGAGCTTAGCTATCTTGGGCTCGGTTTCAATTACGAGGCAACGACTACGTTTCTCTTGCAATTCTCCGGAGTCCACCAAATTATCTTTTCCTAAAGCTTACTTGCATGGCACCATGTAGACTTGACACAATTGGAATTGTGGGGTGGAACTAATGTAAGTGAGGTCAATGACACCACGGAGGGCCTCGTAAGTCCTGGGTCCGAAAGCGACGGGTAGCCAGGTCCGCATACAAAAAAAAAGGAGTTGAAAACCAAGTTACCAGCCGGCAAACGGGGTAGGACGGTGTTCCAGCGATCGCTGCTGGCGGACACCGTACGAGCACCTCGACTAAAGGCTGATTTTTCTATTTGAGCGCAGAACATGACAAACGCGACTGCTGAAGCTGCTGTTGACTTCTGTAGACATGGCACATGCCCACACGAAGGGTTCGACCACGGTTTGGTGATGTATGCGAGCAAACTCGAACAGGCTCTTGCGATGAAAATAGAGGCATGAGGCGGAAACTTAGAATAGTGATATAATTGAAAACTAGGAAATAATAATTGAAGAAACATCAAAAATAAGCTAAATTTGAAAAGAAGGACAAAACTTACAAAGTTTTTAGATATCCGGCAGAATCTTGAATATTATTAACAAGAGAACCTCCCGCTTACAATCGGGAAGGTATCCACAAACCCTACTTGACGCGAATCCCTTGGCGCGCGCAACGAACGAAAAAGAAGTGGGAATGACACATGGAGCCCTAACCTCAAGAGAGGGACTGTTCTTCTTCTTCTTCTCCACATGAAAATGGCACATACCCACGCGGGGGGATTGGCCAAGGTACGGTGGTGAATGCCAAGGAGGTATATGTGTGTGCGGAAAAAAAAACTAGGTAAAATAGTAGAATGATTGAAATTAGAAAACATATATTATTTGTTGAAATTTTTAAAGAAATTCAGGCCTCCGTCTTCCTCGTTTTCCTCAGCCATCTTCACAAGGCAGCCAGAGATGTTTGCAGTTGGTATTTATCCTTATCCAAACAATTCGTGGTATAGCGAGTGTTGGAAAAATTTTATCTTAAAGTGTTCGTAATATGGTTTACGCATCCATCAATTTCTCTTTCGATGCAACAAACAAAATTCCCTTGTTTGTAGCACCTTGGGCCATTCTCCAAAACAATGAACCAACACAGTTCCAATTTCAAGTTATTGAGTTATTGATCAATTCGCTCTTGCCCTACTACATGCTAGCTACCCCGGTTAGCTCGGTTAGTAGAGTGACTGCCGCGGGGGGGGGGGGGGGGGGGCTGAACCGGGTTTGAACCCCTGACAAAGGGCGAAATTTTTATTGTCTATGAGGTTTGTACGGATGCTGCATAGCTTCTTTCATTTGATGCCTTATGACTGCGCTTGGGTGGACGCCAATGAATAATTACTCCCTTATTAGAAATGTATTCCACATTGGGGGATTTCCCTAAACATCGCACCTAAAGTTCTTTGCATCACCAAGTTGTGATTTCGAAAATCAGCAATAAATAAAGCGGCAGTGTTATGCTCTCGTGGCTTCAGTACCCGGTCAAAAAATCCTTCAAAGTTCCTTCAGGGAGCCAACAGGATTCTTGACTGTCACCTCTACATGCACCTGATGGTCCTGAAGGAATCTGCATGGATGCTCTGTTTGCAATGGCGCGACTCTGACGGGGCTGAAGGCATCTCCATTAGCAGCTCTGTTTGCACCGGCGCGGCTCTGACGGTTTGAAGGCATCTCCGTCAGCCGCTCTGTTTGTACCGGCGTGACTCTGATGGTGCTGAAGGCATCTCCGTCAGGAGCTCTGTTTGCACCGGCGCGTCTCTGATGGTGCTGAAGGGATCTCCGTCAGCACGTCTGTTTGTACCGGCACGAGCTCTGACTGTGCTGAAGGCATCTCCATTAGCAGCTCTGTTTACCGGAGTGACTCTGACGGTCCTGCAGAAATCTGCATGCAGCTGCTCTGTCTGCGGGCGACGTAAGCTTCGACCGTCACCGGCATAGCTGCGAATCGCTTCGGGAAAGTTATAATACTGGCAAGAAGCTTAATTGTACGTTTTAATCGGTTTGTGTAGCACACACCTTGTACCAGCACAACCGCTCACCGGTGGAGATTTATTTGGCCAGAAAGCAGCTTACGAAATTAGCGGGGACATATCTGAAACACACGTACGTATGCTCAAACACATACAATATTCGTGCAAATTGCATGATTCTTGCAAGCACGCATTAAGTATATGTGAGCTGCGCGCCCTTCCGATAGTGCCTGAAAATTCTTTGCACGGAGGCCATGAATCGCTGTAGAGCTCGCGTTCTCGATCATATGCTTAGCTTTCAAGGATCATCCGGCCGGCTTCACTCGATCCTGGCTCATTTTCGGCAAAACTGCACACATATCATATATCAATATTGGACGGTAAACGTTGTCTCGTAGTGAACTTGACAACTGATGCGTACCAACCAAGCGGTTCGCATAACTGAAGTACTTCTGCGTTTCGTGCGAAGCATGCAAAGACGGCCGGCCGCTATTCGGCTTTGCTGACTTTTCTTCACTCGTCCTCGGCGCAGACGATTCCAGGCGCACGGCATAAACTACGGCCAGGTGAAAAAAAATGTGTGTTAGCTGCGCAGTTAATTTTAATCTAGGGAGAACCATCAATTGAGGCGAATGAATTTTTAAAAGGTGCTGCACAATTAATTCTAGCTTAACGCGTTTGTGCGCGTTGCGCGCAAAAAGTAGAGCAAATGTGGTATCGGTACGTACGTCGATCATACTTCATACTCAAAACTGATTATGTTCGACCTTTCCGCTATGCATATGCTGCGCACCGCGTGCAGTGAACCCGCCCGCTATCAGGGCAGATCTGCCTATCTGATAGCCAGTACACGTACGCATGTTTGTGTGCGGCATACACCGCGGCCAGGAACTGCGCCAGTCGGAATTAACTTTTTCTACTACGCATAGCCTTCCCTCGATCCTCGATCATCCTTTCAGCAAGGTGGAGACGCTGCATGCATGCTCGATCGTCCAGAGCTTCCTCGATCGGGCAACGAAACCAGTGCCCATATTCTACGCGGGAGCGCGCGCCCGCACCGATTTTCGTAGTCACGAGGAATTCATACGCCAGCGCACCTTTCAGTCGGGGATTAAGGTGACTGAATGCAGCGCACAGCGCTATAAGCGCGGCAAAGACGTGCAGCGAATTGCTCGCGCTGAACGACAGCGCAAATATTTTTTTTTTTTTCCATGGCGCGACGTTTCTGTTTAAATAATTTTCACCAAGCAGGAAAGCGCCCTGCACTTGCATTGACTGTTGAAGCCAAGCGCAGTGAGTACACTGAAGTCCCCTCGAGGCATCTGTGTTGTCATGAGAAGCCGCACAACTCATGTGCGGCTCTCCTTCAGTCTTTATCTCCCAAACTCCCCTCCCTACGCAGAGTAGCATGCCAGCGATATTGAAACACCGGCTAAATTCTCTGTATTTCATTAAAGAGTCTCTCTCTCTCTGGCGATGTGTATCGTTGAAAACATTAAACTCGCCCACCTAGCACCGCGATGTCAAGTGAACATATTCCTTGACGCTGGATTCATGATCTCTATGCAGTTAATTCCCAGCCCCCTGTATGTCACACTAAGTGAATGGGGATTAACCATCACATCACACCAATTGGCCAGCTCCACTGGCTGGAGGACCTTCTTTGAAAGGCATTTGCGTAAAAATTCTTCGTATCAATAGGGTATACGGCAACTTAATTGACAGCAGTAACAGAATTTTGGTTCCCGGAACACACCCATGGAACATGTAACGCTGCATCAAAAATAAGTGCAGCCAGTTTTGAGGCTTTGAGGTTTTGAGGATTGTTCTCGCAATCACTCTCCGAAGGTACCATTCCAGACGACTGGGAAGTGGGGAAGGTCGTTCCCGTCCACAAATCAGGTAGTACTGATTCACCTCTTACTTATCGCCCCATTTCATTAACAAGTGTACCGTGCAAAATCATGGAACATGTCATTTACTCTAAAATCATGCAATCTTTGGATTCAAATAATTTCTTCCATCCATCACAGCATGGATTTCGCAAGGGGTTCTCCTGCGAAACTCAACTAGCCATTTTTCTACATGATATTCACGCCAACCTTGATACTAACCTGCAAACTGACTCCATTTTCTTAGATTTCGCTAAGGCATTCGACAAAGTACCTCATCAACGCTTGCTTCTTAAACTCTCCCAATTGAAGTATACATCCGAACATAATTGCATGGATTAAAGCTTTCCTCACGCATCACTCTCAGTCCGTCGTCATTAATAACCAACTTTCCAACCCGCTTCCAGTAACCTCTGGCGTCCCACAGGGTTCTGTTCTCGGTCCTTTGTTATTCCTCATATACATTAATGATTTACCCCAGCATGTCTCTTGTCACATCCGCTTATTCGCCGATGATTGCGTCATTTATCGCTCAGTGACTAACCATTCTGACCAAGAATCCCTTCAGGCAGACCTGCGCCATGTGCAAGACTGGTGCTACCAGTTGGTGATGATGCTCAACTCTAACAAATGCAAGTGCATGTCCTTTCCCCGCCGTCGAAATCCTCTTGTTTTCAAATACACAGTCTGCAATTCCCCAGCTGACCTCGTCCAGTCATATAAATACTTAGGAGTCACCATTTCTAATGATTTATCTTGGCGTTTGCACGTGACTAACCTGATATCATCTGCTAATAAAACACTAGGTTTCTTAAAACATCACCTACGGGAAGCCCCACAACACGTAAGACTACAAGCGTACATCTCATTCATTAGAACTAAACTTGAATACGCAACACCCATCTGGAGCCCTTATCAAGAATATTTAACACAGGCTATCGAATCTTTTCAAAACAGGGCTATCAGATTCATGCACTCCTCATACTAGTACGATGTCAGCATATCATCCCTCAAATCGTAGTCAGGTCTAGCTAATCTTTCTAGTCGCCGTCGCATAGCCAGTCTTGTCCTGTTTCACAAGTTCTTTTATTCACCACTAAAACAAGAACCATACATTTGCGCACTTCCACAATGTAGGTCCCACCGCATCGGTCGATCATTCTCTTCCAAGTTTTGCGTCCACGTGGCCGTACCACTGTTTTTGCCAACTCATTTTTTTCTCGTGCAGCAGCTGACTGGAACGGCCTTCCCCATAATATTACTGCCATAACATGTTCATCATCATTTTCAAGCACTGTTGATTCCTGCATTTCGTAAACCCCACCCCTTATGTAACACCCTGGAAAAGGGTCTTTAAGGAAAATAAAGTGATGTGATGTGATCTACAAACATGATTTATTACACACACTAGGCCACAACAACAAAGCAGAGGGAGTAATAAATGTTGGACCGGAACGTGCATTATTCTTTACACTTAAAAGCAGCAAACATTTTAAACACATGAAAAAACAAGGATGACAAAGCATCATACTATCAGGCTGCAAGGCCAGGTATATCCTTATGTCTAGAGACCAGATTTTAGGCAAATGCCTATTTTTTTCAAGGCATCATAGGCGCACCATTTTTACATATGAGCATGAATTAGGCGTTCACGACATGTTTAATACACATTTGATGGTGCCATAAATGCCTATTTTGGGCGTCAGCGCCTATAAATGCCGATTTCCAACGTTGGTGCCTAAAAATGCCCTATTTTGAAGAAAATGGCCCTGATATACGTTGTGGTTTTGTTTTCAGATTCTCTTTGTTTTCGAATCCATTTCGGTTTTGAGTTGAACCCACACATGGCAACATTAAATGACTTCGTCACTTGGGTGTGGTGAACACTACTCCAACGCCGACTGTGTAGACAATGTCAACCACATCAGCCAAAAATATCGAAATAACCTTTTTCCTGTTTCTGCCGTTTTGTAGTTACAGCTTGTAAACTCTGGCCGTTAAAATGGTAGTTGACCAGATGGTGCTACATTTTGGAAAGTACATGAAGTACGTAAGTTTCGTCCACATAATTCCCAGTGGGTTCGAGTTGACTGCAAATTGTTCCATAAGCTGGCTGGATAAAGTTTAACTGGATAAAATTTGCCATATTGGTAATCTGCCTTATGATCATTCCTTGTGCCTCATCTGCATGTCATCCTAATCAAATAGCCTTTGGCGGCAGTTTTCTTGGAGTAGGCCGCACTGGACAGCTGAGAGCCGTGCCAGTCGTGCGTGCATACGGAACACATTCATGCACTCAAACAATGTTTGATGCTTGTATGAATATCACTCTTTTGGCGTCACTCCTATGTCATATTATCTCAACCCTTCAATCGAAATGGTTTCCTACAAGCACACTCCTGTAACATCTGTTGGTGTGGAGCGTTCCTTTTCAGCTTACAAGCTTGTTCTCAATGAGAAGAGGCACAATTTTGAGCCCACCAACATGGAGACGTTGCTTGTGTGCTACTGCTTTCATGACTTTAGCAGTGATTACTATATTAACGGTGTTTATTTATTATGAATCCCCAGTGGATGTACGTAGGCCCGTGCTGAACTATATAATTATTTTCGGCATATAAAGCATCACCAGCACTAAGCGGCTACATTTTTAGCATCTCGTACTTATGGTTTCCAGACCCTTTTAATAGCAAGCACCATTTTAAGTCCGCGTGACTTCCGACACTTGGAGCCACTAACTATAAAACGCAGTTTACACAAATGGCGACACATTTATTAATGTTAAAGCACCGTGCATGCCTGCAATAGATAAGTTTAATTCCTATGAGGATGACTCTGAACACATGTCGGATGCTTTAAAGTCACATTTGCGTCAATTGCTAAATGCACGGCCTCTTGTTTTACTATTGTGCACGATAAGCAAATTGTTTGTTTCCAGGTATGCCAACGCATTTTAAAAGGCTTTGTAACCATCTCTTTTGCTCTGCTGAAGCATGCGTGTTGTACGAAAAGCTTCACGACAGCTTTAAAAAGAGTGCTTCTAAGGTTCGCACACAATGGTTAAGATCTCAAATCATTCCGGCTGTTTTTACTTTATGGCAGATATTGCGTGCTGATGTTCGGATCTGATAAGTGCAATTTTGATGCAGTTTATAGTGCCTATTTTTCTTTTTAGGTGCCTAAAATCAAATCTTAACCACCTATTTTTGGCGCCTAAAACATGCCTTCTTGGTGCCTAAAAATCCGGCCTCTACTTATGTCTTATAAATCCCATCAACAGACTTTGTCAGCATACATGGCAATGTGTTCTCTCTTGCATTATTTGCACTAAATACTTTGAAGCATAAATGTTCCAAGAATAAAAGAAACTTTGAGATTAGTGTAATATTGTCACGTAGTTGTGATGGCTGCAGTTTGGCAGTCAGGTAGACAGCAAAACGGCTTCCAAAGAAACACTGTTGGGCTGTTTCACACCCACAAAGAACTGAACGACTCGGCAGCGGTGTAGCAACAAGCGTGCTTGGCGGTCGTCGAAGACAATGCCTGCCGCTTGTGGCCGTGCTGAATTTATAACTGACGACGAACTTTTGACAATGTGACAATATGGAGCAACCTCCCGTCACAATCTGAAGATTGGTGTAATTGCTGCTAACTGCAATGAATTTCATGGCCACAAGTTTGAAAAAAGTTAAACACACTGAAGAGCTACCTTAAAGGAATACAAAAATAAAAATACACTGAAACTACCTTCATGAACTGCACATCATACATCACTACCAGATCAATCTCTTTCCTTCTGGTTGGGCACCTCACACAAGTATGAAACAATGTTAATACTAAAGAAAACACATTGCAGAGACACATCATCAAGGGAGTGCAAACAATTATTCTGATCAGCCGGTGGGTGCTGACACTGCATGATATGTAGGACATCAAATACAAGTGGTGAAACAAGAAGCCTTTGGGAGTGAAAATATATACAGCCTGCAATCTCATAAGTTCCAAGTACATAACAATATGAGCCGTCTACCATTTTAACATAACAAGAGCTGGTCTTTTTTGGAGTCAAATAATCCGAACTGTGTATAATAATGCTGCCAATTTGTGCTCGAAAGTACCTAGACATCTGAGGAATGCAGCCAAAGTGTGAATTGAAAATCATTTTTAGCTGCTCGGGAAATGAAGGAACAGGGTGTGGCACACCTAGAGCACATGTCTGGTAGCTGTTTGTGTGCTAAGCGCCAATATTTTTCTTGGCAAAAGCCAAATGAGCTGGGAGCTCCAAATTTCTTTCTGAGCTTCGATAGCACTGCTGCATTATGCACCGTTCAGCGACCTGCATAGGCACCAGCTTGGCTGCTGACACAAGCCGCAGTGCACGGCCAATCCCATCTTCAAAAGGAACCGTGGACGCACCCCATAATGGGCCAAACATGCGCGTAGCCTTAGAAAGGTGCAGCAGCTGGTGAACATTATATGTCATAGCTGCCTCACCATAGAGCCTCGCTGCTATCCCTAGTAGCACAGTATGTAACTGCAACGTTGCCACAACATTGCCAATGTTGTACTATGTTGCGCTAACATTCTTCAACATTAGATAATGTTGCTGCAATGTTACCAAGCAACTTGCTGATAACGTTGCTCTGAAGTGGTCTTTTCACATTGCAGCAATATTGTCAAATGATGAATAAATGTTGAACCACATACGATGGCATTGCTATAACATTCATGCTATAGGTTAATCTGCCCTCTCTGGCTATTTCTGAAGCCCAAATAGAAAAGTACGTACCAGATCACTTCCCCTCACCGTGAGAGTATTAATTTGTTTATTAATTTTTACTTCGATTGCAAGTTTGCATGTGGTGTGTATGCAAATGGTGACACTAAGGTAGAAAGATATATTTCTATCTGAAATATTTTTAAACAGCTGGAATTACTTTGTTTTTAATTAAACAGGCAGACAAAATTAAAACTGCCGAAGAAATTTAGTTCTGGTTTCACTGACGCCCTGCAGTCTAATGGTCCAAATCCAAACCGCGGCTACTCGCGGCCGCGCCGAGAGACAAATTCCAATCCTGCGGCGTGCGCTGGTCCGAGAACTCGCGTGTCAGCGGCAGTCATGGCAAGATTTTCACGTTTTTTGTTCTTCTAGTACAGTTTTTTGGCGGTCGTCGTGCCCGCACTGCTGTGTTTCGTTGTGGTTTCACTGGAATTCAGCTGAAACAACAAAGGCTTGCCCAGAGGATGACCTCAATGGTGAGTGATTTCTAGACTTCCCGTACGGAAATGTCATATCTGGTTTGATATGAAAAAATCCAGATATGAACAAATAGGGAATTGGGCATATAAGGTCTTATATGAATATACGGGCGTATATAGCCTGATATGCCCAATTCCCTATATACCATTATGTGAATGGAACTCATATAAGGAAATATATGTGCATATGGTCGTATATGTCCTGATATGCCCAATTCCCTATATATCCATATCATGACTGAACTCATATATGACAATATATGAATATATCTGGCATATATGGTCTGATATGCCCAATTCCCTATATAATCATATCATGATTGAACTCATATAAGGATATATCTGGCATATATGGCCTTATATGCCCAATTCCCTATATATCCATATCATGATTGAACTCATATATGGATATATCTGGCATATGTGGCCTGATATGCTCCATTCCCTATATATCCATATCATGATTGAACTCATATATGGATATATCTGGCATATATAGCCTGATATGCCCAATTCCCTATATATTCATATATGGATTGAACTTATATATGGAAATATATGTATATATGGTCCTTATATAGCCAGATATGTCCTATCCTTATATGACCATATCTGATGGAGCCCATATATGGGATTTCTATATATGGTCTTTATATACCCAGATACGGCCAAATCCGTATATAGCCATATCTGCAAACAGTCATATATGGATGAATATACTTATATGGGCCATATATGGCCAAATATAGATAAATCTGTAATGTCCATATTTGGCTGGAGCTTATATATGGAGCTAGTTCTATATACGAACATATACTGACAGATCTGCACATAACCTTATATACTTTTGGTTAAATGTTGAGAGGAAATTTCCCCTAAGGCGGAGCAGACTTCCATTAAGGTATTAATTACTTATTCGCATCCATCCAAGCACAGTCATACACCATGTCCCCAGACCAGGACGAATCTTTTGAAGAAAGAGCAAAAGTTTCTGTGGAAGCTGTGTCAGGTCCCTTTGTAGCCGTGTGACTGCTTGGCGGAATGAAAATGAGTGATTACTCCCTTATTAAAACCTTATAAGCTTTCATACGGAAATATATAATAAATGACAGCCTATGTATATGTGCCCTCATACGGCGAGATCTACCGAAGGAGACGGTACAAAAAAAAATTGAAGAAATCCAACGATTTGCGGCGCGCTTCATCTGCAAGCATCTAGGCTCCCCTTCTCCAATGTTGCAGGCTGCTACTATCACATTAGCCAATAAAGAGTGAACCTGGGGCGTGGCGTCTCCAAACAGTGATGGAGGGCGGCCAAACAAAAGATGTAATGAAATTAGTTACAACCATTGCAGAATGCTGTCATACATATGCCGTTTTCGCCACATGCAGACGTGAGCGACTGTGCAGTACGTCCTTACTGCTACTACTTCAGATATGTAATACAGCTTAAATTTTTGACGTAGATTTTTATTTTAAAACTTTGAGAGATACGTTGGTGCTGTGTAGGGGTGTTATACAGGATGGTTAACATTATGTAAGTGATAAACCTGATTTAATAGACAATTAATTAACTAACATTAACTAATGAACATTTTATTTTGATTCTAAGGGGCGATATTATGTTGCGAAATTAAAGGCCGTCATCGTAAAAGGTGAGCCCAGTTTCTAACTTTTTTTTTAATTGGTATAGGAGTTTGAAATATCGAGCGCCAGATTTTGCGCATTTCAAAGCTCGCTGAGTTGGTTTACCCGCATTGAAAATGCATAAAACTGTCGGTCACTTTTTTTATGCATCAAACACGGACACCGTTTGTTTATTTTATGATGTAGAAAAAGTTTCTTTGAATTCGGCGATGATACGACGCGCAGCGACGCGTTTATGAATATGCGAAGCGGACAAGGCAATTCACTGAGCTTGCAAGTGTGTATGTTCAGTATTTCGAACCACATTAACGATTACGAAAATTTAAAAGCTAAGGTTATCTTTCTTTACTGACGGCCTTCATTTTCGCGATACAGACTTACGTCCCAAAATCAAAATTATGAAAGCTGATTAGTTAAATATAATTAATCATTTTTCAGATTATTGAGCTCTATTACGTACATAATGCCCGTCTTGCTGTACGGTCCACCTTCACTGACCAAACCAACATATCTCTCGCACTTTGTAAAATAAAAATCTGTAAACGTTAAAAAATGTCATCCAATAGATCTCTAAGCGCTGCTTTAAATTGAAAAACCACTCGGTTTTATACTGCTCTAAAGCTCCTGATAATCATATAGCATAGGTAACACAAGTAACACAAATACCACACAGAAATTGCGCAGGAAATTTTATTGGGGTACATTTAATGCTCTTGTGGTTCTATAGTTCTGTATGCTTCTTATCGTCGATGGTTTTCTTTCTCGCTCCTTATTTCGCTGAGTTTAGTGCCCATGGCCAGCAACAGCAGCTTTCCGGAGAGCTCCCGCCCCTTCTTGGTCGGCAGGGCCGTTGTGTAGGCTGCGCGGGAGATAATTTAGAGCGATCATGATATAAATCTGCGCAGAATTATGCACTGAATCTGAGACAGCCTACCGTAAAATTCATTGTGGGCTATTAAAGGTGCCCTGCGACGTACATAAAGCATGGGTTCTTTAATCTTTGTATGCAGAGTAAGGGACATTGTGAGTCCCGAACGCGCAATGAGATCACCGAAATCATAATATTTGATATTTTAATCTTCGCTAGAAATGCTTGTTTCGAGCCGATGGTGTCGCAACGCGGCGGCCATTTGCGGCAGCGGAAATGAGGTGGCATCTAGATAGAGCGCTGCCTTTCTCATTGATTGGGCGACCAGTTTGCATATTGTTCCTTCATACTTGCGAAATGGATCCAAAATATTATGTCTCTGAGTACTGCAAGCTTTTTCGCATGCCACAAAAACTGAAAAGAAGCAGGGAAAGCGAACGAAAACTAACAAGAATGCAGCTAGGGGCGACACTTTCGATTCCGCTTCAAACCTTCATGGCGGCCAGCGCTGTTCAAAAAACGTTGGCTCAGACCAGAAAGCGCGCGCGTCGAGGCCGGCCGTGACCATACCAAGACGGCAGCGAAAAAAAAGCCAGTCGACACACCTTGCCCAAAATGTGAAGAGAAAGGCCGGACAGGAGACGGGAGTCGAGTTTGGGGGGGAGGGGGGCTACCGCTGACAGCCTTACAGTCCGACTAAAAAAGTAAATTCGGGGAGCTTCCTTTGTCGTTAGTCGCGTACACGGGGGGAAGACGCCGTCAAAATGCGCGGCTGTCTACAGCCCCGACAAATCAACAACTGCATGCACGCTTCCGCTGCGTGGGCGCTAGGTGCGGTTCTGATTGGTAGCGCCCAATGTCGGTACTGGGTGAGTGAAATGGGAGAGTGAAATGCGTTTTCGTCTGAGCTTTTCATTTCGAATTTTCAGAGTGGAATAACTTTCGCTTGCATGCCCCGATTTCAATAATTCTTTTTGCTCTGGTCTCTGGAACGCATGATGAATCTATTTAATAATATTAACTGGTACAGAGCAAATCATCGCGATGCCCCTTTTTCGGGCTTTACCATTAAAGTTTCCTGGCACAACCGCGAACAGAAACAGGTATACGCCAATTGTTTCTGAAACACGTTCGTTCGCACTAACCACCCGAAATAAAACGCGTACCAGCTCTTCATTCCACTGCTCCTGCTTAGCTGTAGAGCGCAAGCCTTGTGGCAAATGTAATGGGGCCATTGTAACCTAATTGGATACGCAGAACGCAGCAATGCTGATCCCGTGTTAAAATAGAATTAGCACTATTACTTACGACAATTAAAAGGGTTCAGTTCCTGACACGTGCATATGAGAGAATCCATTACAGCTTGCTGTCTACGTCTCGTTACTTAGAAAATACATCCCTAACTAGCCCCGCAATGTGCTTAGTGAGGTTAGTCTATGTTTTTTGCGTTACACAATTGATGTCATGCACTTGAACTACCGCTGGCAGGAACGCAACTCGGTGGCGGTAAAAATTTCGCTACTGAAAAATGAGAGATTACTCTCCGACTGCACATAGTCCAGCTTACAAATAAATCATGCATTATGATACCATTTAGCTTAATTTATAGCCCTATCATCGAAAACTGCCGACAGCATTGGCAAAGGTAAACAACAAAGCAATACGGGAAAAACAGTAAATGGTTGTTCACGCTTACCTGAAATATTGATGATTGCAGGTTCACAGAAACCTTGGTATTTCCCGTTCACTTGCACCCTGGATCCTTCCGATGGCTCATCATCCCATGTATGCTTGGCGCAGGTCATTTTAACGCCGTCAAAAGTGTCTTCTTCCTCAAAACGCACAAGTGTGGCGCTGTACCATGATTTCAAAGGGAAAACAAGTGGATGCAACAACGGGTATAACCGGAAATTGCTCGTCCGGCAGGAAAGTGCGTAGCACACTGCAGATTCCGGCTTCTAGCTCTGTGCAACAGACAACAGTCAAGGGTGGCGCCACCAATGCCTTCCTTAGCAAATATCTGTGCTTGTCTGTGCATGTCAGACATCGGCACCTGCGCACGGGCGCTCACGCGCGCGTCAGAAGCGGGGTCCGGTTTACAACAAAGGGAGGACCGCGGGGGCTCTCGGGGACTCTTTTTCTTCATGGCTTGAAGCTCTTTCAGCCTCCCCTAAATTTTCTTGGAATCCTTGCAGATCCCCAACCATCTCTTGTTCACGGCTTGACATTTTTTTCAGTCGGCTCCCGAGGGGGAGCGAGCCAGCCACTTTTCGACGCCCGTCGCGGCACGTGCTGGGCGCGCAGGCGCTTCGCGTGTATGCCTTAGAAGTGTCCATCGAGATGGGGCTTTATATCGCGTGTATCTTTATCAAAATAAATATAACTAACGATACCCCTGCTGCGTCGTTGCTTGAAATCCCGTCGAACCGATCGCCACTCGAGTCGACGGAGCTTTGCGGAAATTGAGAAAAAGATATCTTAGCGGAAAGTTGAGCACTCTTCGGCGTCCGGCCGACATTCGACGGTTTCAAATGCTTACGAAATGCGAACAGAGACCGCCCCTGTGATTGGCGGTGGCCGTTATCTTGCCTCAGAGCCGCGTCCCGCAACTGCTTCGGCCCTCTTGATTTCGACATCTGCTGCTCACTTGTTTCTTCTCCTCTTTGTTTAGCACACTGCTTGCGTTGTCGCTAATTTAGTGCTTCAAGTTAATGACTCGTCATTCAGCATTTACAGCGTGCGCGTGAAATTTCAGCGGGAATACACAAATGTCGACTGCACTGCAGTACCACCATTGTCTGCATACCTGTGATCGTTTGTATGGCATAAAACGCAAGCTATGTTAAATATTCCCTTTCTGATGCGCGGATTGTAACTGTACTTGTTTACAGAGCATGATCACTGCAAGAAGACCGGATGTTTGCGACGAAACACTTGATAGCCGGAGAACTGGCGCTTTCCGGTCGTGGTAGATCCGCTTTCTTCCATACCACAAATATTCGGTGCTGAACTGCTTTATCCAGAAGCATGTTCGACGATTAATCGCATCGACGAAAATGATCTCTTTTGTTATCCACGAGCGGCGCCAGTGGTCGACTGTTGACGGCTCCCTAAAGCAATGCTCGGCATGCCGGGTGACACCGGTGCTTCCCGCTCGTTCTATTCGTCCTGCGATATCAGCAATCCTCCGCTAAGGGTTGCAGTTTCCAAAACTTCACTTATGACCATTTGCATTCGCCAAACTTGTGTATTCGCTCTCCACAAAAGCCGAGACCACATACGCGAACAATGCCGACTAGCGCTTATTCGTCGAAAGCAAGGGTCTCATCGAAGCAGCTAATGACGGCGCTGGAGAGCTCGGAAAGCGCCGTGATATGGTCTGGTTGCGTGCACAATGGAGTTCAATTCTAGAGACAAAAGCTATCTTTCTCTGATTTAGTATTTTTTGCAGTAATATGGGGAGTCATCATACTAAGAAGCAAACAGAAGGATCGTGAGCGTCAGGTTCATTATAAGGTTCAGGCTGTACAATCCAGCCGGAATGAAACGCGAACACGCATATCGCCTTCTTTTTCTACATTGCAGAGAGAGGTTCACTTGCAGCCAGTTTAAAAATATGTACTTCGGTAGTCCCTTCACCCAGACACAGGAATCAGGCTAGTTCTGCACTACAGTTGAAAGTAGACAGGCAAAATATTTTGTTTTTTTCACATGCGCTGTTCGCTTGCCATGCTGTAGACGGAACAAAATGGGCTATTAACATGTGACCAGTAAATAATATACATTGCATTTTTTTTCTCTCATGGTGTTTCGAATGGGGTTTTAATAGCCGGCTGGGATGTCGAAGTTAAGTATAGGCACCATGCGCTGCAGTTTGGCGAGCACGAGTGACGTCATCTGGGTAACAGGGAAGGGGGGGGGGGGGGAGGTGGACGTTGCTCTCTCGTTCAGTTTGCAGTCAGCTAGGAGAGCGCCAAGATATTCCCTCCCAAACCATAAACAAATTTCGCTAATGATGGGAGGCTCGACCTACTGCTGTGTTTATATATCAAAATTAAAATTTCATCTATTTTCATGGAGACCATGCATGCTTGCGCATGCATATGAGGGTCCACTGGAACGGAGTCTATTTTGGAGCTAAATTCATGAGTGCAAACTGGGAGCGGATTTACATAATCTGGGGTGTTTTCAAGGTGTCATCACTGGTAGGAGTCCTAGGAGTTGTTTTGTTTCTTTGTGTAAAGAGAGGGAATGCGCTGAATAATAGGCAGCGGTTTTTGGGGGCGTTCTTGGAGAGGACATCTTTAGTTTCAGACTACGGTTTTTTATACATCTGTGTGGTTCAGCGGGTTAGGGCAGTTTTTTTTACATGCGTGCGTGCGCGCTGTGGGTACGATGTAGTTTTTCTGAGCGTGCTTATGCAGTTTTTCACGATTTTTCGCTTATAAGTTTTTCTGTATGGGTTTGTATCACGTTGCATAGAGCGGATTTAAAATTTTTATATTGATACCGGTGAATTCCCGCCATCTAAAATCCTTTTCTGGATCATAGAAAAAAACTAGAAAATACATTACATTTTGTAACGTAATTTATTGAATTTTACATCGCTAAACCCTTCCTGAAGTTTACCATCACAATGCGATACATCACGGCCAAATTCCTTTGCTGTCCCTAATTAAATTAATGCCCTGAGGAAATACCTAACACAAAAGTCCTGTAACATACTCAGCAAGAAATGCTTAGTTTTTTTGTTTACTTACACCAATGCTTCTCTCAGCGGAATACATGTACATAAAACAAAGCAGTGTTCATCCTGAAGACATCTAGTATATAGCACTACCATTGTCTGTGTGTAGTAACGATGCGTTTTCCGCAATTCCAGCCGACCATGTTATGTATGTGGATGTTAGGTATGCGGCTGATTTCATTATGTGAGTGAATTAGACACCTGTCCTTCAATCTGCAAGGGCACTTAAAGGAGTATGGACACCTAACTTTTGGGTGCGTGTTTTCCTCTTTGTAATGATGCGTGAGTCATTATTATACATGGAGTACCACGTGGTGTTCCTACAACTGCTAAATAATTTATTACCGATTTTTTCTCTTGCTGTTTAAAGTTCAATAACTCAACTATGAGTGGGACGTCAGTGAGTGAGGCATGAAAAACTGCGATATAATCGCTGCGTCCTCGTTTTAATTCCCTACAATGCTGAAACCAGTCAGCCAGCTTCACTATCCGGACTTGTAACTAATGTAAAACAGCGATTATATTGCACTTTTTTCATGCCTGCTTGTCATTTCCATTTTCGAAATTCTGTGTGGGCACGTCGCCGGCGGAGCGCATGGAGTCAGCAACGCCTCGACTGGTACCCGTGCTGCTCGCGCTGCTGACACACTCTTTCATTGTGAGCACGTGCCGTCCTGCTCGTGGGTGCACAAAAGAGGGGTTGCCGCTCGTTGTGAGTCATGACTGGAATGCCGCGACGTTGAGGGAGTGAAGAAACGTATTGTTGTGTCGGGTGCTGCCACAATAGTTCTCACAACATCAACGGCCAAGAGCAGCCCATGGAACTCTATAGATTTCCTGGACATATGTCCCACATTCCTGAAAAAAAAAATTCAATACTCGAAATTTGTAATCTACTGCCGAGGAAATTTTGGAGGTAATGGTGAATCTTTTCGATGTGTAACAAAATCTTGCAGAACTTTTCCATCGCTCGCATCGAGCGATAACAAAAACATTAATAGCAAGACAAAAAAAAAACAAAACCATGCAAGCATGTCGACGGGAGGTTGGTATAGTGAAATCTTCCAGTGCATAAAAAAAATGCGTTCATACACTTTTTCCCATTCAAAAATGGTTTTCCTCGGAATTGTTGTCTGTGAAATGATTGAGAACGAGACGGCAAGCCTGGATAACTTCTGTGCGCAAGCTGAAGTAGGCGGTTTTCTCTTGCTAAATTGGTTTGGTATGTTGCGCGTGTGTATTATTTCTGACGAATTTTCATTGTAATTCACTAAGCGCATGCAGTGTTTAGTCGTACAGCTCGCGCTAAGGAAACAATTTTTTTTTTTGCCAGTAAAGCCCTCCGCCGGTCAGGTAACTCAAACAAATATTTTGGAGGCTGACATCAACAGCTGCGTTAGGCAGACGCGTGTGAGGCAAGGTCAGTGATCGCCTCATTGTTCCTTTGTGTGACGCCCGGCTCAATTTCCGAAGTTATTTTTCTAGATGTAAAAAATGTCTCAAACTAAAAGTAGTAAAGATATTAGCTTGCACATGAGCGAGCGTTTGAATATGAGAGATGGCTCTGCAAATAAATTCTTTTGGGAATGCACGTGCGCTGCAATCGGCATTACATTAAATGTAACAACCACTGCGTAGTGATTGACCAAACTAGAGCATTTTTTCTGTTAGCCGTCAGCCAGCATCTGGTAAACGCATTTCGCGCGTGTTTTGTTTTTCTTTTCAGCCTCGCCTATCTTTATTTTACGTCCAAATAAACACATACTCGTTATTATTCAGCGAAAAACGTAATGAAATTCCAACTATTTGGCAAAGAAAGTTGCGTACATCGAACTGCTCAGCTACCCAACAAAATTAAGTATTTTGCGAAAATTTCCCTGCCATAAAAAAAAAAGGTATTAAGCTCGAATTCCGCGTCATAAATAAACTTGCCATTTTCTTGCGACACACATTTCGCCGCAACGGTAACGACGGTTTCGTCAACAATCTGCTCCACGAAGTGGACCTGATGCACTGTCAGTTCTCTTTTTTTTTTCAAGTCGGCGCAGAAAAAAAAATCGCTGACCACTCTTTCTTGGAACCTACACCTGAGAGGGTACTGTCGCGATAGAAGGAAATGCGAACAGCGCGGCGCCTAATTCGAACATAAGTACGCTACAGACATGAATTCCAGTTTCGCAGTGCGTAGGCAACATGCTGTTCACATTATTTTCTATCGCCCTTGTACATTTTCCTAGTCCTCTTAATTTCGTCTGCGTTCTAGCACGAAGGAAAAAGCAAGCGTCAGCGCAAACAGATTTCCAGGCAGTCCAACACGTGTAAAGCATGTGCGGAACTGGTCTTTTTTCAAAAGAAAGGGCTCAATGGGAGGGGTGACAGGTCTGCCCGGTCAATTGTGGGTAGTCGCGGGAGACGCTGCTTTTCACTCGCGCTTGTAGCGCCCTTCTGCCAAGCTCTGGTTCCCTCGGCGTGCCTTCCGGAGCGAAAGAAAGAGAGAAAGTGACACGGAGCTGGACTAGCCACCCGCCAGCTATCTTCTAACTGAGCACTGCCGAAGGCGGCAATGTGTCGCTTTTCTGCTGTTCTGGGAGGGGGGTTCTCGAGGGTCCGCTTTTTCACCGCCTCAGCAGCGCCATCTCTCGCTCAGTAGGGTAAGGAACATTTTGCCGTGGGTGGTGGCTGACCGTGGACACAGCGGCGACTCATTTATTACGCAAATAAAGTATGTCTTGCTTCCCCGTGACTGCCGGTCTCAGAACTGGCATCTGAATATCGGCCGGCAGGGGAGGGTGGATTATGAAGGGAAGAAAAAGTTGAGGTGAAAAGAAACAGACCAACACGCATAGTATCAAAAACTATTTGCAGAAGATTTTTTACAAACTGTTCAGCTGTGGCACAACAGTCGGAGTAGAATGGCGAGCTTGGTCAGTACACCACGGAGACTCGGCGGCGCGGAACAGGCGATGGGTAAAAGATTTGCGTGCAGCTGAGGAGTTTTTCTCGTCTGCATTGTAAACGTTTTGCTGGCAACTCTAGATAGATGAATTTCCAAACATTTTGTATTTTTTCTCTGACAATTATACCAGAGCGTTTTAATCTTCATCCCTGTGCCGCAAGCAGCGATGTGTTATTTGGGCTCCTGGACAAGAAATGCCTGTATGCTGCAGCGGTTTTGCAAACGTTTATTGTCTGGCATTACCGCAAACAATGTAGGTTTCCTCTTCCTTAAGAACGACATAGTTTTGGGGAACAGCGCCCAAAGAAGGAACGTACACCGCACCACCGGCTTGATGGTTTGAGTATTCATCATGTTTGCGAAAGGGCTGAGTTCGATCCCCAAGCGCTTGTTGTACGTTCGGGACTCTATAATCTATCAATGTTCCTAGAAACTATGATTTCGATCGCAACCAACTCGCTGGACTTGTAATCCGCTTATTTAGACCCAGTCAGGAAGGTTCAGTTCGTCAGGAAGGTTCGAAGTCCACCGAAGATAGAAAGCGCATATATGCATGTATTAGTGCATTTAAATCATAGCAAAGTTTAATGTGATTTATAGCACTGTACTTTAATTCACATTAATTAAACACCACTACGTAATAGCAGTCTAATTTGATTGAAGCCGCAATCATAAAAAGCTTAGTATCTTGTTGTGCGGTGTGTTTCACCATCTTAATTAACCAATAATATCATGTTTGACACAAAGTTAATTATTTAAGTTCGGAAGTATATGGCACAAGAATCCCATATATGAGGTCGGATATGTTCCATATATGCGAGATTGTTTCCATATAAGGATTTGAAGGTCCCCATATAAAGAAAGAGCATCTATATAAGGACGCAAATACGACTATATATAGCAGTATATGGCACTATATAAGGTACCTTATGGCCGTATCTGCCCGTATTTGTGGTCTTATACACCCATATATAGCCGTATATTGCGGCATATCAAGTTTCCCATGGTCATATCTGGCCGTATATACGACCATATATGGACCTATTTAACTGTATATGATCCCATATATGAGTATATACAGCCATATATAAAATATATCTGGCCCATATCTGCCATTTTCGTAAGGGTTGCATTGTTGTGCTGTGACCTGTGTTGGTTGGCACAAAGCCAGTAGTGTATATATGTTACCCATGCCCTGCGTGATAGTTTGATAAAGTGCTACATTCGTTGTATCATGAAGAGAATGAAGTGTTCGCTAATCGAGGTGTCATTTCGGCAACGACGCCGAAGAACAGCAGAGGCTGTTCACGACGAACTAGAAAACTGTTTTCGTCAAGGGTACCCACGATGGTGAGAGCCGGCTTTTGCGGGTACGCATCACGAAATGCTACCCTGTTTGGCAGTTGTCAGTCTTGATAATGGTCATGGCAGCAGATTGTGCGCAACAGGAGCAGAACAGTTTCAAGATGCCTTTTCATCGCATAATGTTATTTTATCCTCTTTATCAGCGCCGGTCGAGGACGCAGTTGAAAGCCGCAGTTCTCACTTGTCAGATTTTAGCACCGCTAGCAGCATCCCTGACATAGAAAGTGCAACGTAAGAGTTGTCGCGAATTTCTGACAATGAGGAGTTGGTGGGTTATGAAGATAGGATGACACCTGAGTCTGGTTCCGCTACTCAATGTCTAGAGCACGACTTGCGCGTGTGGGCAATTAATAGCCAATTGCCTGCTTCTCACCTGCATTCCCTGCTTAAAGTGCTGAAGCCATACCATCCAGAGTTACCCACGGATTCTAAAAAATTACTAAAGACGCAGAGGCATAGTGATCCAGCAGTGATGAGCGATGGTCATTACCACTACTTTGGAATTTTTCGTTCTCTGGAAGAACAAGTTGTGCATGTTCCTTAACGTCTGCACTTTGTGCGAGGGCGTTACACCAGTTCTCATGCATTCTACTGGAAGATAGCATAGATCCAGCGACATTGTAAGCAAGGAACCAGAATTTATTCTTTCACTTAACACTGACGCTGCTGCATCATGCCAGTAGTGTAGTATTTTCCCTCTCATTCTTAATCAGATGTATACTCTTATAACCAACATTTATGGGACTGTGCAGCGATTTGCACCAAGGGTAAGAAAAGTGAAATATTCATTGGAATTCAATCATCCTTCATCATCATCAGCCGGACTATACTCGCAGCAGGGCGACAGCCTCTCCCATATTCCCCAAATTAGCCCTTTCCTGTGCTAGCTGCATCCACTTGACCCCTGCACCCATCATCAGTTTGTGATCTAGCTTATGTAGCCCACGAAGAATCGGCCGTTAGCAACTATGCCTTTCAAATTGTGCACAGCAGTGAGGCTGAAAAAGACTATAGGCTGGGCCTGCCCTCTTCGCTCAGTTTACTTTGTCGGCCACCTGCCATGGCACAATTGAGGGAAGACAAAGGGAGTGATGTGCAACCACCTCCAGCCGCGTCTTCATCTACAAACGCCCTTGTGGTTTTAAGCAATTGAATGGCCGTCCCCATGGCTGACACCAGTAGGTCCGCTTGTAAGGCAGGATTCAAGCCAGACAGCAGCACTGGCCATTGCTGTGAGATGCGGGAATGAGAATTTTTGTTTGTATATTATTTGCTTGCTTTTGAGGAATTTTAGTTGGCATGAATAGTCGATGTCTTTTTTGTAATGAATGCATTTTTAGCCACTTTCAGAACAATTTGTTGCTCAGGCTGTTAAAATATGCTCGCGCTGCCAGGGAAGGGCGGATTTTTTTCTCACTATTTTGGTTTGAGCTAAGTGACTGGACATAAGTTCTTTGTACAGAGCTGTCCAATGTCTGTGCTCATTGAGGATTGTAAAAGATTTGTTATTAGACGTGTGCCCACCAAGATGCTTATATTAGGAAATTTTTGGTTCTTTCTTTTTTTTTGCAGGGATGCAGCTTTGCTTGTCACATCATGAATTAGAAGAGACCATCATTGTGAGCAGCTGGAGGCTACCAGAAGATAAGCATATTTTAGACGTGCTAAATTGTTCAGGCAAATGTTGAGAGTACTTTAAATTTGTAGTTTTCCAGTGCAACGGTGCATGACCAAAGAAGGGAAGAAGGATACTTGAAGGAAACAGCGCAGCAACAGGGACAAGAGAGAAGATGAGACAGGTGCTGACTAGTAACTGAAGGTTTATTGAAAAGGAATGCATAAAATATACTCTCTTCGCAACCAAGAGCGTGCATGAGCTGCGCAAACAACACTGATAACCTGTCAACTTCAGTCATGGTGGTCAGGATACAATAGTTCACAATCATTAACAAGGACGGATGGCCGTTCATGGCTGTGAACTGTTGAATCTTGACCACCATGACTGAAGTTGATAGCTTATCAGTGTTGTTCGCGCAGCTCATGCACGCTCTTGGTTGTGAAGAGAGTATATTTTAAGTGTTCCTTTTCAATAAACCTTCAGTTGCTAGTCAGCACCTGTCCCATCTTCTTTCTTGTGCCTGTTGCTGCGCTGTTTTCTTCAACTTGCCGTTTTACTGAAGTTGGGAAGAAGGATAAAACACAGCACTCACTGACAACTGGTTATTTAACGGCGCAGACACTGCTTAAATGCCTTCAGACCAGCGGAGCAGGAAAAAAACAAACTTATCACACCTTTATCATCAAAACTATGAAAGAAACATCATTTCTGTGTTATATGATACAACTGAAGTATTGCTCGCACATTGTGAACCAGCTTTTTTAATATGATGCGTCTCTGTCCCTTCACAAGTGGCTTGCTTCTGCTAAGGATCTTCACACTTGAAAATCTCTGTACAATCACTGCAGTGCTTGACAAGTTTGGAACCTGTCCTCATTCTTTAGATCTCCTGCATGCAGTTTGCATTTACGGGCCTGTAGCATTTTGCCTCCATCGAAATGCAACCACAGCGGCCAGGATAGAACCCGTGTCTTAACAGGCCAGCAGCCGAGCACCATAACCACTGAACTGCCGTGGCGGCTCATGTATGTGTGTGTGTTCCGTAGGGCTGGAAAACTATGAACTTAAATCAGTGATGCTAACCAGGCCAACAACTAACTCTGCTGTTCATAATACCTCTGCTCCTTGTTTCTAAATGGCCAATTAGGTGGCACTGCTACTTTGTTTATTTGTTGCAATTTTGTGCACAAAATGAATGTCTTATATTTGGGAAACACAAAGTCCAGGTGGTGTATGTTTGCAAGGTGTGCTATTGTTGTGTAGATAGTTTACTGAAGTGTTTTGTATTTCTAACATGCCAGTTGAGAGGTGTGTGTGCATTTTCATGCTATGGTAATGTGCCTAGTAACTGTTTAAAACATTAGCTCTGGTTCTTGTTCCTGAGTAGCTCACATGGGTGCTGCTCATCCCTTTTTTCTTAGCTAAGCTACTTCATCAAATTGCATGTTGTAGGTGTCACCATGCATGTATATCTTAGAGCTTAAAGTAAGTGCTCTTGGAAGTCATCTTAAGGTGAATTCGCACGGTGGACTGAATTGCAAATCTTGAGGGTGAACTGTGCATTATGTGGCTTGACGTCACGAATTGACGCCAACCAATTGGTGTCTGCAGATGGAAAGAGGAGGGCGTTTTTTTTCTATTAGGACAAGATCTGCTGTTTTCATCTCATGTGTGAATGCTTTCAGCATGCGGACACTGCCTTTACTTGAGGTGATGCTAGAGATCTTTTTGCGACCTCATCCGTTGTGTGAATATACCGTAAAAACCCGCGTATAATACGAACCCGAATATAATACGGGGCTAAGATTTAGAGACGCGAAATGGGAAAAAAAGTTTCACCCGCGTATAATACGAGTAACACAAGCTCATAGAAGACATTTATTCAAATCGCATCCCGCACTTCACTTCAATTACTTTGTTCTTCAGTAGCGCTTTCTTCGAACATTTCTTTGTCCGACAAATCATCCCAAATGTACTCATCTTCCGTGCCATCGAGGGCGTTCGAGATGCCGCACTTCTTAAGCCCGCTTCAGCCGCCCGGTTGGCGTCACTGCAGGCTCACCTGAGCGCATCCACTCTGCGTAGCACCGCCTGACTGCGTCCTTGAACGGTTTGTTTACACAACCATCAAACGGCCGCGAAAGCTTTGTCGCATTCCGCTGCACGCGAAAAGGGCTTCTTTCTGTTGTGGCCATCCACGAATGCTTCCTTCGACGACACCAAACTGCCTCCCGGCCGCACCGTTGCCGATGTTCTCCGCAGCCAAAATCGCTTGAAAGTAGCCGAGTACTGTTTTCGAGACCGTGACATCGTGCTCTCTAAAACAATATCCACTTCACGAAGCGTGCCTTACATGCTAGCACGTGTGTTGTCAACAGGCGCACGGCACACCGTGACCCCCCGGCGCACCCAACGGATCAACAAAGAAACGATGTCGTGACGTCGTTTGTCGAGAGTAACGAAGCCAAGCCGTAGCCACGCGCCAATAGCGAAGCGAAGCCATAGCCACGCCGCAAAAACGAAACCAAAACATCGAGCAACTTCGAAAATTTTTGTTCGGATCCGCAAATAGTACGAGGCGGAAATTTAGGACGCTAATTATGGGAAAAAACCTCGTATTATACGCGGGTTTTTACGGTACCTTTGATGTGCATTTTGGTGTAAGGACATGAACTCTAACTATACCTAATTCACAGAACTGGCCCCAGCAATGACATCCATCAATGGGGCTAGTGGCAGTGGGCCAGACGAGTTTGGTGAGCGAACCTTCTTGTGATGCATGCCATTTTTTATTTTTCATAATCAAATCGGCCTAAGAAAATGTTCACTGCAAACAAAGGATTTGTCCAATGAGCGCCTGTTAACCCTGTCCTGTGCCACTTGAGGGCGCCTTATCCCCTGAAACTTCTACTCTCATCCTTCCACCATCTCTGCTGTGCCCCTAACTTTGACTGTATGTGCTACATTGACCTTTCTTGAAATTGGTTACATACCCTTCCCAGGCCCCATTTCTTTCTGTACTTTTTATCTCTACTTTGTGTCGCTCTCCTACTCTACTGTGTGATTACATCTATACCTTTCGATAGCTTGCCGTCCTGCCTTCAGTTGCATTTCAAGCCTTTTCATTAAGCTTCATGTTTCTTTCCCATAGTTATCTAATAATTAAAAGCTTTTTAATTGATTGACATCCCCTTTCTTATGAATTAACAAAATATATTAGCATTATTCTGGTCGTCTGGTACATTCAAAGTTGTTAGGCATTGTACCGTGTACAGGTTGAAAAGTTTTGTGGCACAGTGTTCCTGCTGTCCTTCAGCAGATGCGCAGTTAATTGAACCTGACGTCTTTTTTTTCTTTTTGCATTGCCTATGAGGCTTGCTGTACTGTCCCTTTCATTTTTGGCAGGATATGCGATTTTTCTGAACTGCTCTCGCTCCGCAGTGTTCTGCTGTGTCTTTAAGGCTCGTTTATGGGGGTTCAACGTCCCAAAGCGACTCGGGCTATGAGGGACGTGGTAGTGGAGGGCTCCGGAAATTTCGACCAGCTGAGGTTCTTTAACGTGCACTGACATCGCACAGCACACGGGCCCCTGGAACTTCGCCTCCATCGAAATTCCATTGCCGCAGCTGGATCGAACTCTCGTCATTTGGGTCAGCAGCCAAGCGTTATAACCACTGAGCCACTGCGGCCACGGTTGTCACTTGTCACTTAGCCCTCATTATTTCACCAGTTATCTTTTTAGCCATCAGTGTTAGTGTAGTTTGAAAGGGTGTGCGCTAAAAAAGACGTACACAGGGAAAAGATAGAGACGACAGGAAAGAAGCGCAACTTCCAACTTTAATGACAACAAAAGAAGCCAGGCGCACATATATATCCGCTGATAAACAGATATGAGCTGCGTGATGGAGCGTGACCCCATCAACCAAACATAAGACAGCGCAAAAAATGCATATCTAAGTGACATTAAAAGAAACCCAAGAAAGTGAACATATCAAACACCTGCCGAGGTAAGGTAAAAAAGTGGGATTCGTATCGGCTGACAACAATGCATAACAACATGGGAAAACAGAGCTGTATGAAAGACGACACTGAAAAAGAGGATAACACCATAAAAAAGGCTAACAACATGACGAAATTTTTAACAAAGAACAAGTGAAAGATGGAGATAAAAACCGTGTAAAGGGTGGTAAATAAAGGCACATTGGAACATCTAAAAGGACACTAAAACATAGAGAGGCGAACGGGTTAATAGTCTAGATGTACCCATCCAGAAAGGCAAGTTCATTTCTAGACAGGTTAATGGAAGGCGTGCTAACGCACTTGTCTTTCCTGAGGTGAATAAAAAAGGCCTCGATTACTTCTCTTTCTGTCTTGTCCTGAGCCTTAGCTAGAAACTTGGTTTCATTAAACTTGGGGTAGCAGTTCTGGCAACTGCTGCAGTGTAACGGAAGGTTACCTCCAGACCTGTTCTTCATGGTGACGTTGTGCCTGCGGGTGCGCTCATTGAAACATTTCCCGGTTTGACCCACATACACTTTGCCGCACGTCAAGGGAATCTCGTACACAACATTGGCAGTGCATTGTGTGTACACGGTTTGATGCTTGATATTACAGGCCTTCTTAACACGCTTCCTGGTCACCATCGGACATAATTTCGCCAGTTTGCAAGTAGCCGAAAAAACCAGCCTAACCCCGTGACGAGACGCAACTTTCTTTAAATTGTGTGAAAGACCATGCAGTTAAGGTATAACCTGCACAGGTTTCCGTTCTGTTTGATGTTTAGCATGCTCCGAGTTTTTAATTTTTTGCAAAAGGTTTTCAGACATGTTCGTGACCAGATTTGCAGGGTAACCTGCAGCAGAAATTCGGTCGATCTGGCACTGGAAACTTTCACCTATCTTGTGGCCGCAGGATTTTTCTAATGCAGATTTCATGCAAAGAGATACTATGCCAAGCTTTACCAGCTTGGAGTGGGCACTATCATAGGGCAAAAGTGACTTCTTTGAGTGCGGCTGATAAGACCAACACACATGATCATTTGTAAAAATAAGCTGTAAGCCAAGAAACTGGAGTCGATCATGATCTGCTCTTTCATGCGTGAATTTTAGACCCCTCGATGAAGAACAGAAGTAGTGAGAATTTGGACTACAAGTGTATCAGCAGCACAGTATGAAGGTGCGTTAAGAAGGACAAGATAATCGTCGACGTATCTGAAAATACGTGTTATCCCTGTGTCCTTCAAGCTAGCTTCAAGGCGCCGGTCAAATGACGCCAGAAAAATTCCGCATAAGACCGGTGCGACTGAGGAACCTATACAAATTCCGGCTTTTTGCAAGTAAAACTCATCCTGGAAGCAAATAACAGTGGAATCCAAATAAAACAATAGTAGGTCCAGAAATTTTTCAGTTGTGACACCGGCAGAATTTTGAAACCTGACTTCCCCAAATTCTTCCAAATGTTCACAAACAGCATCCAACAACCCGTCGTGAGGCACAGAGTAAAATAAGTCCTCAACGTCAATTGAAAAACCAGTTGTGGCCGATACCTTGCCTCCCTCCAGTACCTGCACCACTTCCTTTGAGCTTCGAACGCGGTAAGGGTAAGCGCCAGCTATTCTGTCCAGTTGGCACCGAAGGAAGTCACCCACAACTTTTTGCCACGTATCGCTTTCAGACACAATGGCACGTAGTGGACAAGCAGGCTTATGCGTTTTACCTGAAAAGAATATTTCGAGGCATCCGGTCTCAGCTCCTTTGACCGCCTCGGAGCATGCTAAACATCAAACAGAACGGAAACCTGTGCAGGTTATACCTTACCTGCATGGTCTTTCACACAATTTAAAGAAAGTTGCGTCTCGTCACGGGGTTAGGCTAGTTTTTTCGGCTACTTGCAAACTGGCGAAATTATGTCCGATGGTGACCAGGAAGCGTGTTAAGAAGGCCTGTAATATCAAGCATCAAACCGTGTACACACAATGCACTGCCAATGTTGTGTACGAGATTCCCTTGACGTGCGGCAAAGTGTATGTGGGTCAAACCGGGAAATGTTTCAATGAGCGCGCCCGCAGGCACAACGTCACCATGAAGAACAGGTCTGGAGGTAACCTTCCGTTACACTGCAGCAGTTGCCAGAACTGCTACCCCAAGTTTAATGAAACCAAGTTTCTAGCTAAGGCTCAGGACAAGACAGAAAGAGAAGTAATCGAGGCCTTTTTTATTCACCTCAGGAAAGACAAGTGCGTTAGCACGCCTTCCATTAACCTGTCTAGAAATGAACTTGCCTTTCTGGATGGGTACATCTAGACTATTAACCCGTTCGCCTCTCTATGTTTTAGTGTCCTTTTAGATGTTCCAATGTGCCTTTATTTACCACCCTTTACACGGTTTTTATCTCCATCTTTCACTTGTTCTTTGTTAAAAATTTCATCATGTTGTTAGCCTTTTTTATGGTGTTATCCTCTTTTTCAGTGTCGTCTTTCATACAGCTCTGTTTTCCCATGTTGTTATGCATTGTTGTCAGCCGATACGAATCCCACTTTTTTACCTTACCTCGGCAGGTGTTTGATATGTTCACTTTCTTGGGTTTCTTTTAATGTCACTTAGATATGCATTTTTTGCCCTGTCTTATGTTTGGCTGATGGGGTCACGCTCCATCACGCAGCTCATATCTGTTTATCAGCGGATATATATGTGCGCCTGGCTTCTTTTGTCGTCATTAAAGTTGGAAGTTGCGCTTCTTTCCTGTCGTCTCTATCTTTTTCCTGTGTACGTCTTTTTTAGCGCACACCCTTTCAAATATGAATATGTACCAACTAGCCCGTCAAAAAGCTTTACTACTGTTAGTGTAGCAGCCGATCAACTCTTCACTGAGATGTGTTTCTCATAGTATTAATGTTTCTACAAGTTTTAATACAGCATAACCCTGCTGATGTACTCGTCACGGGACTAAAAAAAATTGGCTGTGGCTTAGCTCAGCTATGCCAGACATACGTAGCGAGAGGTAATGGACCTTCAGAGGCTAGGCGAACTTGTCGAGCTGCATCTTCACGGCGTCGCTTATTCAGACGTTCTGCACGTTCTTCCTCGGTCTTGTCGCCTTTGCCTTGTTTCGTTCCAACAGCTAAGCTTGGTTTGTTTCAGCCTCTCCGACTCGCTCTCCATCTCTGGCCACAACAGCTTCAACGAACCGCCCTCTTATACAGGCCGCTGCTCATTCATTCATAAATCTTTAATCACAAGGATGACCTGAG
Source organism: Amblyomma mixtum (assembly GCF_055824585.1). Lineage (NCBI taxonomy): Eukaryota > Metazoa > Arthropoda > Arachnida > Ixodida > Ixodidae > Amblyomma > Amblyomma mixtum. The sequence continues at coordinate 412,532,985 of NC_143014.1, forward strand.
GCCCAAGGGGGAAGTGGGTTGGTTAGGTGAAGGTGAGGGTGTCGGTCTCTGACATGAAGTCTAGCAGGGCACTGAGCTTGCGCTTGGCGTCGGTACTGGGGGCCGTCCAGTCATCGTATGTCTGGATGTGGTAGGCAGAGGTGTAGCAGGCGCAGAGGCTCGCAGTGCCAGGACAGGTCCAGATCAGGTGGTGCAAATCAACAGAGTCAGCAGGGCAATCGGGGCAGCCGATCCTGGTTCGGTGCCATCGACTCGGGATGTCCGGGGTGTACGCTGCACCGGCTCGCACCTTGTGAGCGAGAACTTGGGCCGGGCGAGAAAGTCCAGAAGGAATGGATGGAGTAATGTCTGGGACAAAGTCCCACGACAAACCCCTCTGCTCTTGTTAAAGGCGTGTGATGATAGAGTCAGGTATTATGAGCGGGATGGGAGAACAATAAGGGTGGTCCGAGTTGGTCGGCTCACGTTAAGGCAATGCCGACGGTCTTCCTCTAGCTGCGCGCCAGCAGCCTCGTGGGTAGTCCTGTTCCCGGTCCCTTGTGCGTGATTTCTGGGTGTCCAGTGAATGCATACGTAGACCTGGGAGGTCTCTTGCTGTGCCTACTGCTATCTCTGGCTCTCCTCCTCCTCTGACGTTGCACCAGATGGCGCGGCTCCATCTGGCAACGGTTGCTAGGCAGCGGCGCAAGAAGCGGTGTGACCACGGCGTGACCACCGCCGCAGTGAAAATGCTACTTTGCGACCAATAGCGCTTGCTACAAAAAAAAAAAAATGCAAGAGCGAGGAAACATTAGAGGCAGGAAGTAGGACAAATTTAAAAATGACAGGAATGAAGAACTAAACACATTTATTGCAGTGCTGGCACTTGAAAAAATCATGCAGCATTGTCTGCTGCATTTTCTTACGTCCGGTGAGGACTACTCATTTCTCCAGAATTTACGGGGCTATGTGGCTGTTGCGATCATTGCAAACATACTTTCTGAGAATGTCTAATGCCGCTACAGCCAACATAATGGTTGGTTCCAGCGGAGGCTAGCCCTCGTCCTCTTTGTTGCCACTGCTGTGTGCATCCAGAAGTCACAAAAGATGTGATGAGGTGCGGAAGGACAAAATCAATCGCGCCAGCCACACTAACACTAGCAGCACAATTACAAAGAAACAAGGATAGGTGAAGAAAAAATTAGCTGTGGTTTAGCTCTGATTAAACATGGCGAGAAGCGGTAGCTTCATGTGGCTGCGCTTTGCAAAGCTTTGTTTGTTTCTAGTTTCTCGGCTTGTTGAAAGATTGTTGTTTCTTTGGACCTTGCCGCACGTAGCTACGTGAAACTACTGCTTCTCACCAGGTTTAACCGAAGCTAAACCACAGCTGATTTTTTCCTATACCCGTGGTGTTAGATTTTCTGCGTGTGGAGCGCTAGTCTTCCTCTTTGTATTCTTCGTCTTCCTCTTGTTATTCCTCTTCAAACTCCTCTCGAAATCGCCTGTCACTGATCAATCATGAATCGCTCGAATCACAAATTACCATGATATTGCATGAGCGGCTGTGTAACCTAGCAGTTAGTATACAAGAAGCACATATACAGGGTGTCCCAGCTAAAAGTAACGAAGCTTGTAAAAAAGAGGATGATCCCTAGCCGAGTGAGACCAACTGAGGGTTGTTGCCAGTCGCATGTCCTAGTCTGTAGTATTTTTTTTTATTATGCAAACATGATTAATTAGCAGAGACTAATTAGCTAACTTTTTAATTATTGCCTACAGGAAGAAAGTGTTAATGCAGGAGTTGTAGATCCCTTTGAAAAATAACCGTTTGCCGTGTTTGCAGCCAAGTACCACTGATACAGCTTCTTTTATTTGACTTAAAAGAAAGCCCGCGAAATACAAAAAGAGCCATGTGATAGGGAAGCAGTTTCAGCGCTCCCAGACGACCAGCCAAGCAAAGACATTCGCTTATCTTTGCAACGTTGTCCCGAACGGGGTTCGGCGTTTTGTGATGGTTGCGAGATATACGTAATTAACTCTCGCATCGGCGCTAGGGCGACCGTTTCTTCAGCGCGTGACCGTGCAAGTTAGCGGCACGGCCACATTCCTATCACTCGAGGTGAGGTTACGCGTGAAAAAGCGCTCCATGCGAGCCGCGCTTCACTTCCTTGAAAAGCAGCACCCGCTCACTTTCCATGACGCATAAGCAGTTCCTGGTGCATATCTCGCCACCTCCTCAAGACGCCAAAAGCTGTACGGGACAGCGTTGCAAACATAAGCGGATGTCGTTGCTTGATCGCTCATTTGGGAGCGCTGTAACTGCTTCCCTATCACGTGGTTCTTTTTGTATTTCGCGGGCTTTCTTTTAAGTCAGATAAAAGAAGTTGTATCAGTGGTACTTAGCTGCAAACAAGGCAAACGATTATTTTTCTATGGGATCTACAACTCCTGCATTGACAATTTCTTCCTGAAAGCAATAATTAAAAAGTTAGCTAATTAGTCTTTGCTAATTAATCACGTTTGCATAATAAAAAAATACTGCAGACTAGGACACGCGACTATCAACAACACTCGGCTAGGGATCATCCTCTTTTTAACAAGCTTGGTTACTTTTAGCTGGGACACCCTGTATATCTTCAGTTTTATTGAATTGTCACACCGTGGGTCTGAAGCTTAGTGGTTAGCGCACCTGGCTCTCGCCCAATGGACCTGAGTTTGAATCCCACTGATTGTGAGGTTTATTTGTTTGTTTATTTTATTTGTGGCAGACTTGAAGGTCATGTTGCGTACATGGCGATCTCAGCCGTGCACCTGTAGCAGTGAAGCTGCTGCTTCAAAAGAGTGCAACCACTGTTGATGATGATGGCACAGCCTGTCTGAATGCCGTCTGCCTAACACAGTGGTGCTAGACATGCCAGGCCAAGTAAAGCCGCTTTAGAAGTAAACATATGACCGCCACCGTTTCTCATTTAGGCTGGCATGGGGTGTTATTTCACAAGTATTACTGTGTAGGAATGTGGCCGAAGTTACATTGCAACGAACAGCAGGGTTTATAATGCATGGAACCCTATTATCATCATGCCAGATCTAGACCACTACAATGTGTAGCAGCCAGGAAAATGCAGCACCCATCAACTCAGCAGCGAGGTTCTACTGTGCAAAGCTTTCACTGTTACCTTGAGAGCAAAATACTTAATTTTTTTCATTTACTTGATAGCCCACAATGTCAAACTGAACTCAGTTTGCTTTTTGCTTATATGTGCTGCTGAGGTGCATTGATATTTGTGTACTTCCTTTTCTTGTCAAAAAAGTATGCTCAGCCGAGGAGATGGAGAGCGCCGCGGACTGCCAGCTCCAGCTGCCTGGTGGGCAGGACACTGTGATAGGTTCTGCTAGGGATGATGGAAAGGTGATTGTGCGTGTTCTTAAGTCATATAGTGTATCAAATACCATAGTAGAGTGAGTGAATGATTCTTAATTAAATTGGGGCTGGTACATAGTGAAATGGGTACAGTTTAGAGGATGATGCTAGCTTACAGTAGAAACTTATACTAGTCCCAGTAAGTGTGCCGAAAAGGGTAGTGTGCAAAGCATATATGTGTGGTTTCAGACAATATCATGTAAGGCACAGGTCAGCATTTCTAATTTGTCATTTTTGTACTTCATTACCTGACGATGCCATAATGGGTCTGCAGTTATTCTTGTCCTGAGGAAATTCTTAGTACACAAATAATTTTTGATCATGAGGAGGCTGCCTTGTTCTGTCAGGTATGCCTAGTTGTTGGTATGTGAAATTTATTCTCATTTCTGAAGTTTGTTTGAATTGGGGCAGAGAACATTATTTCAACTTTTGGCGGTATTTGACTCGGAATGAAGAGAAGCTAGAACTGTCAGAAGATTGTGCTATATATTTCATGTTGCACGCAAGCAATTTCTTTTTTTTTCGAATTATAAGGCTAGAAATAAAAAATCTACTGATTTTGGACACTGCTCGCTGTAAAAGAGTGCATTCATGCCTACATAATTTTTATGTTTTTCAGCTGTTTGTTTTAAGTTATGAAATATTTAAAATCCCTTGATTCATTGCTGTTAATGTGTACAAATGCGAAATTCTCCACGTTTGCTGCAGGTCTATGCAGGCAGTGGGCTCTGGATGGAGCCTGGTGCCTGGCAGATGCTCCTGAGAGCACCAACAGACTCAATGTTCTGCCGCGGTGCTACTCAGGTGTATTGGACACCTGATGAGCTGAAGAGCCGCAGCGTGACTGGCATGCTTTCAAATAAGTGCCGGTCTCTTGGCAGAACAGAGGCGAAACCGGCACTTACACCGGAAAAAGTCTTCTCTGAAAGGTGCTAGTAGGTGCTTTGAAAGGTGCTTTGAGTAACACCTAGGCAATCAAACTTTGCTTCAGCCAAATACAGTCGCGCTCACTTACAGAAAGCGTGATAGTCATGGAGATCCTGTTCATTGTATCCGAGGTTTGTAACAACTGCAATGTCCTTATTGCATCCAAAACTGCAAAGTCGGGCAAAAGTGACGTTTAGTTTTTGCAAGGTGTGTTATGCCCATACGTTTCTTCATGCAGGCTCTATCACAGCACTTTCAGAGATCTCCACACTGTTTGTGTGGCTCTCGCTAAGATCCGTTCTGCGAGTAACCTGATTTATCTATTTGGTTGTGAAATTAGCGTTCTCAACGACTGGTGGCAAGTCATTGTGCGCGTTCTCCGATCTTGCTGCGACAAAGATAGTGCAATTGACATATCTGCACAGAATGTATAAATAGCATTGCCCGTTGTTTCGAGTAATCTCTGTCTTTGGTTTTCATGCAAGCATCTCAATGCATCCAACAACACACAGCAGACGCGGAGTGGGTAGGCCCATGTGTCGTCAGCAATCAGAGGTTGCCAGACAAGCAGTCAGTTCGCAAAGGAAACGAAAATCGTTTTAAAGATATCTGCCGCACGGAATCAACTGAAAGTTTTGGGTATTGTAATTTAATGTGTTGGGAATTAAATGCTACAACAAGGGTATGCACGAAAGTAGGCTTCATGGCCCCTTTAATGGCGAACATTCGTTTCTGTGTTTTTACAATGAGAGTGGTAATTCTGAATCTCACTTTTGCATTTATCATGTATCTAGTTGTGTTCAAATGTGGCCTATTTTGTGTTCTATTGTGCAGCTCTGTTTCATATCTACATGGGAGACATACCAAAGGAGCTTGCAGAGAAGAGACTGAAAGCCGTGCGCATGCACCTCTCACAGAAGCTGGGGGACGTGCAACGAAAAATTGGAGGTCATGATGTATAAATTTATTTTGCCACTTACCTATGCCGAAGCCGTCAGGTGTCCCCGCCCAGAAACGTTCGTTTCGTACCAGCATCCACCGCAGTCGACACCATTTCGTCCTGCCTGGCCACCACCGCAACGTTTCCGTCCATGGCGGACACCGGACAACCTACCCATTTGTTATGTCTGCGGCATTCCTGGCCATGTGATGCGTCCCTGCCGCCGCCAAGTGTTGTCCCCTGCTGCCAATACTGACCCTCGAGGTTACGCCTACGCCCCTCCCCAGCCTTTTCACCGCACTTCGCCTTCTGAGACCACTGCTTCCTCCGATCTCAGGCCGTCTATTCGCCGCCGTGCTCCATCTCCGCGTCGTCGCTCGGTTTCCCCGATGCGCCGTCGTCCCTCTTCCCCTTCGGAAAACTAGTGCCCGCAGTTCCGGAGGCAAGAACTGCTTGCTCGTCACCAAGCTCAAGACCTCGACTTTCGCCTACAAATGTGATCGCGGTTTCTGTGGAGGGCACCGATGATTTCGTGCTTGTTGACACCAGTGCTGCTGTATCTCTACTAAGTGAGAAATTGTGCCGCCAGTTACGAAAAGTGATGACTCCGCTATATGGTTTTATGCTTCGCGCCGCTAATTCGCAACTTATTGCGCCTTTGGGGGCATGTACAGCCCGAGTTACTATTCAGGACGTTCTGTATATTGTTGAATTCATCGTCTTCCCATGGCCGTCTCACGACGTCATCTTAGGCTGGGACTTTCTCTCCCAACATGACGTTGTCATCGACTGCGCTCGTTCCGAAGTCGCCCTTCTTCCCTTCGGCGACGACTCTGTGAACGCTTCCACTAACTTGTGCTCCAAGCTGACTGTGGCTGATGACGTCATGATCCCGCCGTGCTCTGCTGTGCTCGCCTCTGTTCATTGCGACTCTGGATCCAACGGCCCTGTCATCTTCATCCCGTCCGACTCCTCTGCTTCTCGCCACTGTCTACCCCTGCCATTCGCCGTGCTTGCCGTCTCAGCCGGCTGCAGCGCCTTGCCCCTGACGAATCCATTCCTGTGCCCCTCCACTCTTCTTCGTGGTGAATGCTTGGGATGTGTCCAGCCTTTCGCTTCCGTCGTCGCCTGGGACCCTTCTGAGGATGACTCCTGCCGCCTGCAAGTGTCTTCACTTACTTCCTCCTCACCGTGTCCTGATCCCGTTCCCGAGGCCGTCTTTGTGGGCTCAATCGACACAAATCTTTCGCCACCGGAGAAGACCCAGCTTGCGGCCCTGCTAGATAAGTTTCGGTCATCGTTTGACTTCTCTCACCACTGTTTTGGTCGCACTTCAGCTGTTACCCATCGGATCGACACTGGCGCCCATTCGCCGTTGCGCCAACGCCCATATCGCGTCTCGGCCACCGAACGCCAGGTTATCGACACCCAGGTCAATGATATGCTGCAGCGTGGCGTCATACAACCATCACACAGTCCTTGGGCTTCCCCCGTCGTCCTTGTCACCAAGAAAGACGGCTCTATCCGCTTTTGCGTTGACTACTGGCGCCTCAACAAAATCACCCGAAAAGACGTCTCTCCGCTACCCCGCACCTCCACCAAGATGTAACGGCCTTTATTGACAGTTGTGAAGGCCGGTTAGAGCGGGCAAGGACAGGTCCGGTCCCGGAACAGTTCACGCTCTCGTCTCGCGCCGCGCGTCGGCTCTGCTGCTTCAGCTGCCGATCGTCGTCTTCTCATCTCGCGCCTCGCCTCGGTTCTGCTGCTCTGACTGCTGATCATCTTCCTCTTTACAGGTTTCTATTTTATAATAAAGCTTTCGTTTGCCCTAAATCTGGTTGTCAGTATATATATCGTAGGGCATTACAGACCCTTTTGGCCAGCTTAATTGGAAAATATTATTAGTAGCAGGCGCTGCCTTTTTGCAACAGCTTGCGATACACTAATCGAAGAAGCTATGTTATGCGCAATGTGCAGCACACATTTCTGAGTGATGAAAAAACTTATCTATGGTGCGCCATTAGGACTGGCGTCCCTCATTAGGCCTAACACTATCCCGATACCTGCAAGCAGGATCTGTGCCAACAGGCCGACGCCATTAGAACCAACAGGTCTGACACGACAGGTCCATCACCATCAGGCCCATCACCGACAGGTCCGACAGGTCCATCACCAACAGGCCCGACAGGCCATCACCAACAGGCCCAACAGGCCCAAATTACGGGTTCCTTCAGCCTTCAGACAGATAGGCTGAAGGAATTTTTGACTGGGTAGTTACTACCGCTTAACTAAATCACTATGTGGTTCAGCGGACGTCATACATTTCATTCAAACCTTTTCGTGATACTCCATTATGATTTACTCACTTATATTCGTACTTAATATTTAGAACATATAAGAGTATATATATAGAGTTCTAAGAGCATATAATAATATACTCCTATTATTTGTAATTAGTTGGTGCCGTAGTAAGGGTAAAATAAAAAAAAACGACCCAAAAACGTCGACTACAAAGAGGACAAAGGCGAACGTTGGCTTACAACTGAGATTTGCAGTCGGTCTTCGTCTTTATTCTTCGCCTTGTGCGCGTCCCTGCATTGCTTTTACTTCATTCGCGTGGCACAGAGAAACTCGCAATGCGGAACACGCGGTGCGTGTTGAAGAGAAAGAAGAATTAAGAGAAAAGTCCACTGACATTTAGAATGCTACAAAATAGACCAGTATCACTGCCGCGTGCCGACAGAGCCGAGTTGAAAGAAAATGTGGGGAAAGACGCGCGTCGCGCCGAAGCGACGACGGTGGAGCACGGGCATTTCTACTGGCACAAAATAGCGCAGTACTACTGCCACGTGCCGTTAGAGCTGAGCTGAAACGAAATGAGTCTAACAGAAACACCGCGCACTCCTGGGGAAAGAATTACAAAATTGGTTTCGAGAAAAGGAAAGGACACAGTAAGTGTTTCACTTCTCGGTTCGTTCCTCGACCACACCATGAAAAAACGGCTGAAGGAGAGAGTGAGAGAAAACTGAGGAAGAGATGCCATAGTAGAGAGCTCCGCTGTGATTTTGCCGACTGGGGTTCTTTAACGTGCTGCTTAGATAGTGAGGTGAGAGCCATCGCCTTCATTGCAGAAAAGCAGCGCTCAGAAAAGAGAAACGGAGTCGAGATACAAATGCAGCAAGGCGACAGTAGGATCGCCTTTTATTTATTTATTTATTTCGTGTACCCTCAGAGCCAGATACATTACAGAGAGGAGTAGTTGCATAAATTTTAAAAAATAACTTACAGTTCAGCAAAGTAACTAGTAATACAGAAATGATGGCTCCTAGTTATACAATACTATCTAATGGGTTCTTGATGTGCTGGTTAATAGAATATAATACAGTACATACAGTGCAGCCGTACAGTGAAAAAAAAATGCTGGTACAAAAAAATAGATGCTCCTACTTATACAACGTTTTCTAATGTGGTCTTGAAGCGTTGGTTGTCAACAATTGCAGCGGTTGATGCACGAAGGTTATTCCATTCAACAGCTGTGCGCGGAACGAATTACTGAAACATGACATTGATTTTGCATGATGGAATTCCGAATTCGCCTTTTTGATCTAGCCTTCATGAAATGTATTCGGGAGTGGAGATCAGTTCATCGCGAAGGGAAGGATGATGAAATATCTTGTGCAAAAGCGAAAGTCTAAGGGCTTTACGGTGAAGTGTTGAAGATGGCAGACTAAGATTTAATTTCATTACATAAATGGTGGCAGTTGAGTAATAATTGCAATGAATAAAACGCAAGCAGCTGGTTTGAAAGCAGAAGCGAGGAGCATAATATAGAGCGGCATCTCCAGCATGGAGTGCAGCCCGACTTTCACGACGCGCTTGGACACTCGGCGAGGGAGGAAGCTGGATGAGGTTTCGCTCGATGCTGACGTTGATCACTTGATCGCCGTCCTGGGCGACGGTACCAAATGCCAGTGCAAAAAAATGGGTCCATCAAGGTTAGTTTACCGACAACGCTCGGCGTCTAAGAGTGGCAACAAAACACGACTCTCTATGCCTGCATTCCTACATGGGGCAGTCTAAACGTAGCAGGGACTGGACCGCACACTGTTTCTTCAGACGAGTGAAGTGGGAAGAGGAATCTAAAATGACGCTGGCAAAGCTGAGGTGATCAGGCGGTTTATTATTATCAGAATAACGGGTTAGAACCCTCTGATATTAGATGTCTGTAGGATAGTTCACTGAGTACTGGACAGAGTCTTCGAGGCTAGCGATAGATAACGATGCTTTCCGAAGGATAACAGGAAAATGAAAAACGAGTTATTTACCCTTTGCATATTACTTTCTGAAATTAATCGTCACCTGCTGTGAGGTGGCGGAAAATCGCAACTAAAATCATTCGCAATATTAGGCAGACTATCAGTTTTATCCGTAATCCATTTCAGCAAGACGAATACCTGTCAAGGGGAAGTTAAGAGATTAACTAAATTTTTTAATCGCCTTTTTGGTGTTATGAAGCATCAAAAGGCACTTCCTGCTAATAATAGATATTTTTTGCGTGTTTTATTAGCTTATTTAGGACAGTAGATATTTTAGCGTGAACACAAGGCAGTGTTAAAAGGTCGTCACTCTATTGGTTTTATTGTATAAATTTTCCTTTTGCCACGCGCTTTGCTAAGTGTTTGTCAGCCAGGTACCGTATGGCTATATCTTTTATTCTTTTTAGGTTTTACCGATAATATATGGCGGTTGCACATACGTGCTGATTCGGATGATGAGCGGTAGCACGTTCTCCGTTTATTTTTCCGATTATTTTGCTACTTATCGTTTTGCATAAACCGCAAAATTTCATTGAGGCGTCTTTCACGGGTGTCTTCTGCGTCGCGACCCAGAACTCGAGGATCCTAGCGTCGTTCACGGGAAACTTCTGCTCGGCCAGCTTATATATTTGACGATCTTGCCATCTTTAGTGGGTGGCTTGGAGCTCGAGCGCATACGCACCTTGGAGGTTCTCACGCGCTTTACGTCTGGCCTCGGCCGAAGCCAATGGGAACCTGAGAGCGCCTCCTATCGCCTCCTGCGACATCACCGCACCTTGCCTGGTTGACGGTGCCATGCCATGAATTTATGCCACAATACTCAGGAACGCGGCATCGACACACGATCTCCTTTCTGTACAGCGTCGCATACGGACGGCGCACGCCACAGTTTTCTTTCGGCGACGTGGCACCTCGTCTCTGTTTCTTAACTCATTTCGTGTCAACGGGCTAATGGAACACCGAACGGAAATTTTGGCGAACGGAGTCCGTATGCTACGCAGTGTAAGAGAGTTCGTGTCGACACGGCGTCCGTTTGACCTAGTTCGAGAGACGGGTCTGCATACGCGCCGCACCCTCCACTCGGCTCCTCCCCGCACTGGCTCCTGCAGATTCCACCTGAGCGACCGCTTGATACTGACAGCCACGTCTACTACTCATAGGCCGCGTACCTTCACCGTGGGAGCTAGCGCTCTAAAGAATTCATTGCTTTCTCAGGATCATTCAACAAGAAAAACACGGAGACCAGTCAGTGTTAGGGACAGCATTGATGAACGTTTCTTTGTTAAATTTTGAGGTGTAGTGGAATTAGCGTGATAGAAGATGAGCTTCGCCATACGTGGCGAAGAGAGGAAACTAGTCAGTAATGTCAACTTTGATCGCACCTAATTTGGGAGATGTCAAAATGTTGGTTAAAGCATGCACAGTTAATGAATAATTTTATTAGATAGGGATCCTGGTTGGAGTATGAAAAATAGACTCGTAGCCAAATCCACTGCAACATCAGCACAGACAATGTTGGTAGAATTATTTGTATCTTTTACATTATGACTAACGTCGCCGACAACTAAGCATTTATTTTTTTCAAACGAAAGATTAATGTGCCATTGAGAGCCAACAGAAACTGGTAGTTGGCGGGAACAGTGATTAGTAAATACAGCCAAGCACCAAAGTGCTAGAGTTAGCGACTGGTTACAGTAGAGGAAGGTGATATCTGCGGAGGTAAAAAAATGCCTGACGATTAAAAAAAACACTGCAGTGTCGCCATGGCTACCAGGTGAACGATGGCAGTATTCTGAAAGATGAAATGAAAAACCAAATACATTGCTGTGAGAATCGGAAAGCCAGGTTTCAGAAACGCAAATGAAGGAGGATATGTTTACGGGAGGTGATGGAGCTCACGATAGATTCGTGCGCTTTTTCTTGAAGCTATGCCTTGAAGTGGATCAGGCAATGAAAACTGTTTGCTGTGATGTGTTAAAGGTTTCCAGGTGATAATAGAGACATGAGAGAACTCTGGACACAAATACCCGCTCGGCAAGACAATACAGATGAGCCAGTGCGAAGTGAAATTTTGAAGGACCAATTCAGACTTTGGGCTAATTCTTCCTCTTACTGCTCTAATGCGCTTTAATTTAGCATTTATATACCAGAGATGCTGTTATTTGTTTTCCCTCTTCAGCTCCGGGGTTTTGGCGGACACTTTTTTGTTGTTGGCAAACGCGAGATGGCCATTAACGTGGGTATAGGTGCGATTCAGTCACCACTGAAGCTAAGTTACGTAGGTTTTAAAGCGGGACTTTCGTGATTTATTTTCACGACGCATGAATCGAGCAGCTATTTTTCATTTCTATTTTAGCTGCGAAATTATTAATGGCATCGAAGCTCGCATAGCGTATTCGACACTCGATGACATCACCAATGCTTTTAGAATAGCCGTACAATCCTCGCCTTGTGTTGAAAGGACTAACTTTATCTCAATGCCACAGAGCCTAGAATATTGTTCAGATTCTGGCACTCCTCGTTTTGAGCTTTATTGGCTGCGATGAAGTAGGTCCGCTTCTCTTTCATGGACTCAAATTCTTGCTTGTAAATGCGACGCTTTTAAGCAGGGAACTACTGTCGTCCGCATCGAGCCTCTTCGAATTTTGAGAAACTGTGGTAGCGACCACAGCCACTAAACCAACAAGTTTCCAAGAAGTAAAAATTCCAGCGCTTTAATCCCTTTGCCAGTTCAACATTTGTTTCAAAGCATTGGAATGGGTTCAAAGAGGAAAATGTACAAGAGCAGTTGGCAACACTTGCGGCTAGTTTGTAAATGCGAGAAAAACTAATTGAGATTACACCAGCCTTGGAAGACAGCTCCACAGGATTGGGAAAGTTTGCAGTCGCCGCAAATGCTGCCAGAAAAATAAGTAGGTGCCAGGGCGGGTTCTTTTATAGTTGCGTTAACAAGGCACCTATGGGGGAGTTCTCCATCAATGTCAAGACGTGCAGACGGGGTCTTGAGCAGGATCGCCCGAGATGCACGCACGCACGCACGAAAACTGCCGCATTACGGGTGCACACGCGGATACAAGAGCCCACAGCAGACCAGTGCACCTGACGCCAGCCAAACCAAAGAAACAAGTGCACAGGCTTATGGCGCATTTCAGTCGATGATTCGGAGTTTGTTTTCTTGCTCCACGATACCGAGAAGAGTGCTTAAGGTGGGGTGAGACTTTGTTTGGTCAAAAAATTCGGTTTTGAGAATTTTCAATCATCTCATAGAGAATTTCTTTATCTTTCAGAAAATATATTGCACTTGGGCATTCGGTGTTTCAAAAAATTTTTTTTGTCCTTTTTCTTCGACACGTTGACAGGAAAAGTGGGTGTATCTCGACCACTGATCTCCACTGTGGTCTCGACGCAATCTCTTCGTTTCCGATACGTGCAGAAAGTCAATGCTCTGAAGGTTTCGGTTCCGGTTTTGAATTTATTCTTGTGAGTAGTACATTTTTAAGCCACTAGGGCTCCTTCTATTGCTCTTCTGTTTATGGCTGCGCGCTAAGCTTTGACGCTGTCCCCTTGTGCTGCCGATGTACTAACAATTAGTCTCGGTGAGGTGTCCTGAAACCATCTTTGCCAGTCTCGAAACAGTTGAGACAGCTGTCGATGATGCAATTACATGCTTTAATGATGGAAATGTAGCACGAGTAAGGGTGTTCAAACATTTGGGAGCCACCCCTGGGCCTCTGTGTGTGTCAACGCCAGCATCTATAGACAGACGGAGGGTAAAAAAATGATTTCAAGCTGAGATCTGAAGCGAAACAAGAAAGAAAGGACCAAAGAAACAAAGAGAAAGGGTATGGCGATGCTGCCACTTCAAAAGACTGCAGCCCAGGGAATTTTGGAAGTTTGTGTACCTTTTTCTCATAAACTATAGGGCACAAGCAACCAAAATTTCTCTGAGGTGTTAATTAGTGGCAGTTACATAACTGGAACTAGAATCAATAAGCTAGGTGCATTTTTATTTTTTCTAGCATAAAAAGACCGGTCATAGGTGGCAATTTTCATGCATCGGCAAAAGCAAAAAAACGTAACAAATCTAGTTTTTATTGTAGGAGCATAATTCTAGTTCCACTTATGTGAAGCATTTGTTGCTACCTTTGTACAAAATTAGAGCACTCTGTGGGCAGTAGATCTTAAATAAAAGGTACAAATGTGTAAAAAAGTAAAAAACAAAAATAAAAAACTGCTTCAAAATTTAAAACTAACTGTTTACTCTACTGCAAGCTGAATCTATCTTTAATATTCCTTTCAAATTTTATGACCATAGCTTTTATTGCCACTGCTGTACAGCCAAATTTTGAAACTCGATTTCAAAGTCTCACCCCACCTTAAGTGAGCAGTTTGGATTCAAACCTTCAGTTCCTATAGGCCACAAGCGCTTGTATGGTGGCGCCACTGCTCCTGAACAAGAGGCGCCACCACGCACGCGGCGTGCGCGAAAAGCGGCTGTGTGCCGTTTTCTGAGGCAGCGGAAGGGGCCATGAAATGGGTTCTTCCCGACAGCGTCAGCGAGTCAGGGCAGAGCTTCTTTCGTCCGGTTTTCTGCATTGCGTCGCACGCCCACTCGCATACACCGTATTTGTGTTGCAAAATAAACTGAAAGCAAAGCAATGAAAGCCACTACCCGTTCTCGGCAGGGCGCGTTTTACTGCCGCCGACGCCTTGAGTGCGACTCCTGGCGCGAGCGCTTGTGCTGGCGGCGCTTTGTTTTAGGAGTTCACCCGACACTAGAACCGACCATTGGGAAGGCGTTGCAAAGAAAAAAAGTTTCGCGTGGCGGGCAGATCACACACTTCCTCAGTAACAGGGGTCGTATCTTAAGATCAGCCCTGATACGGCGGGTCAGGCATGGGTACATACTACAACATTACGCTGAGAGCTTCGTCGGTATCCACCAGCAGGGTTGACCACCACAGGCGTTCTTTTGCTTTCTCGCTCGCTCGGTCCAAACGACGGCCGGGTCGTGCTTGAGAGCAGTCACCGGAAAGAACAGCAGGCATGACCGGCGGGCTCTTCAGCTTTCGGACGACTCGAAATGTTGACGTGTTTAAAAAAAGAACTGTTTGGTGCGCGGTCGCACATTGTGCGTCGCCAAGCCTGTGTATGATGTGTGCGAAGAAGCTTTCTGTGCAGCAGTGCCCTCGGATACCTTCGGGATATGTGCAGGATCAGGTTGTAGGCGAGTTTCATTCTTTTGCGGTTCGTTTCTTCCCCGTGTGTCGGTTTCGAGCACTCTGTGCATACATCGAGCAGGCGGGCTTGACACCCCGCTTGCTCATCGCCAGGTAGTGCACGCAGTGGCGTGATCCCTCCGCCTGTGCTACTTCACGATATGCGGCCGGCTGCACCAGCTAGTTCGCTTGCACTGCGCCTCGTGGGCGATTAATTATCGACAAGACGCCACGTGCGCGTGGCTTTGTATATACAGTGCTTTTTATGTTTTGTAACTATGGCCAGTGGCAATCGCTCACGTAGTTTGTTCTCGGGCAGTTCCCGACACCCGCACGCGCGGCGCAAACACGTTTACTTTTTGTGTTTTGTGTGTACACAGCTCTCACCTGACAATTTTCTCCGTCGCTTCTCTCATTACGCTGGCCTGTTTACCCTGCACGCCGTACTACTCTCGGCAGCGCTGTTTCGTTTAGCTCTCGAATGATTTCTGCGGAAAACAATAAAACGTAATCTTTAACTGCACTGTGGTGGCATTTTTCCATTTATTATGACACCCATAAGGCAATAACAGTAGGTCGACTTGCTTGTTTTAAAGGGCGTTTCCTCTTGGTTCTTGTTGGAAGCCAGATTGAACGCCTAGCGAGCAAGAAAGCATGCACTGACGCCATGGGCTTTGCTCCCAGTGGCGTGCGTCTACGGCAGGCTAGACCGCCCAGAAGCAAACACTGAGAGCAGTCGGAAACAGTCACGAGGAAGGCGTTTCTGCAGGACGGGCAGACGTCACGTTCACTCAGCAACACAGGGCTTATCTGATGACTTGCCCTGAGGCGTCGAGTTCGGCATACGTGTATAACACTGGCTCTAAAAGCTCCATCAGGCTAGTTGGTTGGCCTCAAATGAAGTGGCGCATACCCACTACGGGGGAGTGGCCAGGGCGCAGGCGGTTCTTTTTCTTCCTCTGCGCTCGATTCAAACGATCGGTCGTGCTGTGACTGCGCCACAGGAAAAAACACGGGAAATGGGCAGCCCAAATTATAAGCAATGTACGCGAAGTCAGGTGTGAGATGGCCATAAACGCAACAGTAAACAACGGTGTGTGTTTTACTAAGCATTTCATGCTTCGTTTTGCGTAGAGCTACGGCGAGGTCACAGGAGGACAGCGCCGACGGTATACCGGCGGCATCGGACCCGGACAAGCGCTCTTTTTCCGCTGCGCCTCTCAGAAGGCGCCACATGCACGACTGAAACTGCAGCGCACGAGGCCTATCGGCCGAAACGGTTTTTGTGGTCCTGCGCGTATTCAGGACTCGATCAGCTCCGGATCGCCAAATGGAATATGCGATTAAAAAAAAGCTTGCACTCTGCCAGGGCACCTTTTTTTTTTCAATTCTTCTTCTTAGTCCCACCATAGTATTAGTTTCGTCAGCACAAGTGCTCACCAAAAATTCACCGCGTTAATTTTTTCCCACTTCCACTAGATTGTGATCCAATCACTTTTCTCCTACCAGCCGATTATAATTACTTCCAGACTGTAATGGACCGTTTCAGCCTCTGTGCTCAGCATTTGTAATCAGTGTGTGCAATCTTGGAAGAGCTGAGAATATGGTCGATGGTTTCATCACTTCTGATAACCTGAATTTGCCATCCGTAGTGGCTTTTTCAGCTCGCGCCTTTATGCACTTTTTCTATATTTGCTTGTCTTTCCGGGGCTAAAATCAAACCAACAGACAAGCAACTAACCGTTATTACATTCTAAGAGGATTCTGGTGTGGGCTAGTTGGTTCATGCTTAATAAACAGATTCACAAACAGCGCTACGGAACAAGGACAGAAGGAACACGAAAAACACAGGACGGGCGCTGACTACCAACTCTTTATTGCGTGAAAAACCAGCACAGATTTATACTATTTCCTGGACCACGTGATGCACTGTCAGCCACGGGACACAGCGAAGGAAGGCTTCACACGTTTGGGGAGTCATCACACAGCTCGACAGAACTCATAAAACGTGCATGCACTATCAAAAAATATAGCAATACCAAGCTAATGATAAAGGGACTAACAGATACAAAGATGTGCATGGACCAGCTACAGCCAATGACAACTGCAGCTCAGATAGGCAAGAAAATGAGTACTTCAAAGCAAAGCGGAATCTTTGGGCTACGTAAAAAACATTCAAGAGAGCGAGAAGGCGTAAAAGCATGAGAAAAGCATGAGCAAAATGGCGATGAAAAAAGTAAAAGTTGCTAGGCAATAGGCACAGTCAGCAGGCTAAAAGCGAAAACAAGAAACCGACACCAACAATTAACACGGTAAAAGTAACAATCGTTAAAAAGGGAAACTAAAAGAAAGAACAACAACATGAACCACCACCGGCCAAGCAATGAAGACGGTAAAACAACTAAAAGTCTTTAAAAGACAGAGGAGCAAAGTTCCGCATAAGGTCAACAAACAAAACAACGCAAAATAAAACACTATAAGGAGAGATGCAGGAAAAACCGTTTGTCAGGATGTCTAGCAGTTAAAACGCAAGAATCGCGTCCGTTCAAGAAAGGACCTTTCTTTCTCCTGTAAACAGACAGATGAGCTGCTGATGCACTCGTCCCCAGCCTTTTCAATCAAAAAACCTTCAATAATCTCCCTTTCTATTCTACTCCTTGCGGTCGCCAGAAACTTGGTGTCTGAAAACATAGGTCGACAATCGTGACGGGGTTGGTTACAATGTAGTGCCATGTGGCTCCCAGACTTGTTTTTTACGTTCAGGAAGTGTTCGCTTGCTCTGTCATTGAAGCAGCGTCCGGTCTGGCCGATGTATACTTTTCCACAAGTGAGGGGAATCTGGTAGACAACTGCGGATCGACATTCGGTGTACTGACGGGAATGTTTTACTGAGCAGGTCGCCCGCTTCTTCCGGTTTACCATCGGACACACTCTTGCCAACTTACATGGGGCAGAAAACACAACGTTCACATCGTACCTGGCTGCAACCTTCTTAACATTGTGCGATAGCTTATGGATATAAGGAATTACGGCAACACGTTTCCTTTCCCTGGGCTCTCTCCTTCCCTCTCCTAGCTTCATTTTCTGTAGTAAGGCTTCGCACAGGCCTGCTATGAGGAAAGGTGAGTAGCCAGCTAAAAGAAGGCGTTCAACCTGGTTATCAAAGCTGTAATCAGCCATGTGCTCGCAACTTTTTGTTAGTGACGCATGAAGTGCGCTAGTGGCGACTGCCCGCTTGACAAGTTTGGAATGCGCACTGTCGAAGGGGAGTAAACCTTTCTTCGATCTAACGTTGTACGACCAACACACTCGCTTACCACTAAAAACCAGCAACAGATCTAAAAACTGGATCCTGTTCTCTTTTGGCATTTCCCACGTGAAGTTCATTCCACCAGCATAGTCCTTGAACACTCCGACGATGTCCCTGACGGCTTGTGGCATGTCAATAGCAGCAGCACTGTCTAACACTATGAGGAAATCGTCCACGTACCGATAGATCTTGACGATGTGCTTGTCATGTAGACGTTCTTGAACTGCCCGGTCCATGGTGGACAAGAAAATATCCGAGAGCACCGGGGCAACGGAGGAACCAATACAGATTCCCGATTTTTGTATCAGGAGCTGGTCTTTGTACGACACTACTGTGGATTGCAGGTAAAACTGAAGTAGGGTGATGAACCTGTCTTGACCTATTCCGGTTGCATTCTGAAAGCTGATGGCTCCGATCTCGTCTATCCTTTGGATAACAGCTGTGAAAAGTCCTTCATGGGGAATGGAGTAAAAAAGGTCTTCTACGTCAATTGAAAAGGCCGTAGCAGCATCTTGCATTCCTTGGCGTAGGTCCTCGACAACTTCCAAAGAGCTGCGTACTTGAAATGGGTCAGCTCCAGTCAAAAGGTTCAAGCTGTCACGAAGGAAATGTCCAAGGTGTTCCTGCCAGGTGCCTTTTTCCGAAAACTATACTTCGTAGCGGACAATCAGGCTTGTGGGTCTTGCCTGAGAAGAACATTTCAAGGCATCCACTTTTTGCTTTTTCCACTTTTTTTGCTACTGTTTCCAAATGACATTCTTTTAAAAGACGGATCGCGGCTGATTTCTTCCTTGCCTCTCGAGACTTTACGTTCTTAAAATTCTTTGCTATGGCAGCCAGTGCCTTGTCATTAAAAACACCACTCGGCATTACTACAAATCCGCCTTCTTTGTCTGCCTGCATCACATTTAGGTTGTTGTCTTCCATAAATTTCGTGACTTTCACGAGGGGCGGACGTAGCTTCCGGCCGTGACTCACGTTTTTGATGACGCAATCCACACCGTCTCCGATGAGCCGTTCCTTGTCCTGGGTGTGCGTTCGGTCTGCCACCTCCCTGACCATTGCCAACAACCGGGAAGGAGTAGCAGTAGGTTCATAGGAGTACTTAGGCCCTTTCTGTAGAATATTCCTGATGTCCTCTGGAAGTCTGGCGTCTCCGAGAACGGTGACTTGGTTTGGTTGCACGATCTTCTCTTTGCGCCGAGCAGGGAGGCTGAGGCGTGCTCGCTGCCACAGAAACTCTGTGCTTTGGGCTGCGAGCCTCTTGTATTCCTGCAATTTCCTGGCTTCGCCACGGCTTCCACACTCGTCCTGGATGACACATCTGAGGCAGTCCTGGTATAACCTAACTTGTCGCCAGTACTCCGACTTCAGCACCTTGCCGACGCGTCGTGCGTGGCCCCAGGATGGCGCCATTCCACCAAACAAGGTCTGAATCTCTAGCGGGATTATTCTTCTCTTGAGGCAGTACGAGAGCACTCTCGACTGGCAGGTGGTGACAGCGACCAGGTTGACCAGGGATATAGCAGAATCGTGCTTAGGTCGTTGACAGAAAAAAGAGCCCAATGTAGGAGAAATACGTTCTAAGAGGATTCTGGTGTGGGCTAGTTGGTTCATGCTTAATAAACAGATTCACAAACAGCGCTACGGAACAAGGACAGAAGGAACACGAAAAACACAGGACGGGCGCTGACTACCAACTCTTTATTGCGTGAAAAACCAGCACAGATTTATACTATTTCCTGGACCACGTGATGCACTGTCAGCCACGGGACACAGCGAAGGAAGGCTTCACACGTTTGGGGAGTCATCACACAGCTCGACAGAACTCATAAAACGTGCATGCACTATCAAAAAATATAGCAATACCAAGCTAATGATAAAGGGACTAACAGATACAAAGATGTGCATGGACCAGCTACAGCCAATGACAACTGCAGCTCAGATAGGCAAGAAAATGAGTACTTCAAAGCAAAGCGGAATCTTTGGGCTACGTAAAAAACATTCAAGAGAGCGAGAAGGCGTAAAAGCATGAGAAAAGCATGAGCAAAATGGCGATGAAAAAAGTAAAAGTTGCTAGGCAATAGGCACAGTCAGCAGGCTAAAAGCGAAAACAAGAAACCGACACCAACAATTAACACGGTAAAAGTAACAATCGTTAAAAAGGGAAACTAAAAGAAAGAACAACAACATGAACCACCACCGGCCAAGCAATGAAGACGGTAAAACAACTAAAAGTCTTTAAAAGACAGAGGAGCAAAGTTCCGCATAAGGTCAACAAACAAAACAACGCAAAATAAAACACTATAAGGAGAGATGCAGGAAAAACCGTTTGTCAGGATGTCTAGCAGTTAAAACGCAAGAATCGCGTCCGTTCAAGAAAGGACCTTTCTTTCTCCTGTAAACAGACAGATGAGCTGCTGATGCACTCGTCCCCAGCCTTTTCAATCAAAAAACCTTCAATAATCTCCCTTTCTATTCTACTCCTTGCGGTCGCCAGAAACTTGGTGTCTGAAAACATAGGTCGACAATCGTGACGGGGTTTTATTTACAAAATACTGCGGACACTGAGTCCAAGCAGGGTGGGCGAACAAAGTCAATCAAGAGACAAAAAAAACGCAACATTTCAAAAAAGAACAACACAATATAGAAAAAATAATTGGTTAAAACTCTTGGGATAATGGTTTAACTAGCTCATTCCAATCTGTTATTGTGCGTGGAAAGAACGAAAACTTGTAAGTGTCTGTTCTAGCGAATATAGGGGTTAGAGAACTGGGATGGTGTTGACGAGTTTGTCTGGTTGGTGCCGGCGTTAAGTATGATGAGGGATCCAAACCAAGTTTGTTATGTAATAAGAGAGAAATAAATTCTAACCTAAGCTTTCTTCGCCGATGTTCAAGTAGTTCAATTTTATTAATCTCCATTAAAGTGGTGGGGGAGTCAGACCTTGCATATTTATTAAAGATAAACCTGACAGCTCTTCTCTGTATTCTCTCCAGATTTTTTACGTTAGATTTAGTATACGGGTCCCACACTATGCATGCATATTCGAGTTTAGGTCTAATTATTGAAGAATAACAAAGTAGCTTAATTTTAGAAGGAGCATTTTTTAGTTTATGTCTTAAGCAGCACAATTTCCTAAATGCCGCAGAGCAGATATTGTTTATGTGCAAGTTCCACGATAGATTGCTACTTATTGTTACTCCTAGGTATTTGTAGTTGGATACTTGTTGAAGAGGGAGAGAGCCTAATTTATATGTGTAGCTATGAAGTATGGTTTTTCGGGTTATCGGCATATATACACTTTTGTCAGCATTCAGAACCATGCCCCATCGGTCGCACCATTCAAAAACGTTGTTCAAGGCACTGGCCAGGTCACTTTGATCCTCCTTATTTGTAACTTCTCGGTATAGAATGCAATCGTCAGCAAACAATCGAATATGCACTGGTGGGTTAACAACTTGAACAATATCATTGACATACAAAAGGAAAAGCAGAGGACCCAAAACACTTCCTTGGGGAACACCGGATGAAACTGGAAGAGAGCCCGAACGTTGTCCACCCACCCACCCACTTGGTTACAATGTAGTGCCATGTGGCTCCCAGACTTGTTTTTTACGTTCAGGAAGTGTTCGCTTGCTCTGTCATTGAAGCAGCGTCCGGTCTGGCCGATGTATACTTTTCCACAAGTGAGGGGAATCTGGTAGACAACTGCGGATCGACATTCGGTGTACTGACGGGAATGTTTTACTGAGCAGGTCGCCCGCTTCTTCCGGTTTACCATCGGACACACTCTTGCCAACTTACATGGGGCAGAAAACACAACGTTCACATCGTACCTGGCTGCAACCTTCTTAACATTGTGCGATAGCTTATGGATATAAGGAATTACGGCAACACGTTTCTTTTCCCTGGGCTCTCTCCTTCCCTCTCCTAGCTTCATTTTCTGTAGTAAGGCTTCGCACAGGCCTGCTATGAGGAAAGGTGAGTAGCCAGCTAAAAGAAGGCGTTCAACCTGGTTATCAAAGCTGTAATCAGCCATGTGCTCGCAACTTTTTGTTAGTGACGCATGAAGTGCGCAAGACCCACAAGCCTGATTGTCCGCTACGAAGTATAGTTTCGGAAAAAGGCACCTGGCAGGAACACCTTGGACATTTCCTTCGTGACAGCTTGAACCTTTTGACTGGAGCTGACCCATTTCAAGTACGCAGCTCTTTGGAAGTTGTCGAGGACCTACGCCAAGGAATGCAAGATGCTGCTACGGCCTTTTCAATTGACGTAGAAGACCTTTTTTACTCCATTCCCCATGAAGGACTTTTCACAGCTGTTATCCAAAGGATAGACGAGATCGGAGCCATCAGCTTTCAGAATGCAACCGGAATAGGTCAAGACAGGTTCATCACCCTACTTCAGTGTTACCTGCAATCCACAGTAGTGTCGTACAAAGACCAGCTCCTGATACAAAAATCGGGAATCTGTATTGGTTCCTCCGTTGCCCCGGTGCTCTCGGATATTTTCTTGTCCACCATGGACCGGGCAGTTCAAGAACGTCTACATGACAAGCACATCGTCAAGATCTATCGGTACGTGGACGATTTCCTCATAGTGTTAGACAGTGCTGCTGCTATTGACATGCCACAAGCCGTCAGGGACATCGTCGGAGTGTTCAAGGACTATGCTGGTGGAATGAACTTCACGTGGGAAATGCCAAAAGAGAACAGGATCCAGTTTTTAGATCTGTTGCTGGTTTTTAGTGGTAAGCGAGTGTGTTGGTCGTACAACGTTAGATCGAAGAAAGGTTTACTCCCCTTCGACAGTGCGCATTCCAAACTTGTCAAGCGGGCAGTCGCAACTAGCGCACTTCATGCGTCACTAACAAAAAGTTGCGAGCACATGGCTGATTACAGCTTTGATAACCAGGTTGAACGCCTTCTTTTAGCTGGCTACTCACCTTTCCTCATAGCAGGCCTGTGCGAAGCCTTACTACAGAAAATGAAGCTAGGAGAGGGAAGGAGAGAGCCCAGGGAAAGGAAACGTGTTGCCGTAATTCCTGATATCCATAAGCTATCGCACAATGTTAAGAAGGTTGCAGCCAGGTACGATGTGAACGTTGTGTTTTCTGCCCCATGTAAGTTGGCAAGAGTGTGTCCGATGGTAAACCGGAAGAAGCGGGCAACCTGCTCAGTAAAACATTCCCGTCAGTACACCGAATGTCGATCCGCAGTTGTCTACCAGATTCCCCTCACTTGTGGAAAAGTATACATCGGCCAGACCGGACGCTGCTTCAATGACAGAGCAAGCGAACACTTCCTGAACGTAAAAAACAAGTCTGGGAGCCACATGGCACTACATTGTAACCAACCCCGTCACGATTGTCGACCTATGTTTTCAGACACCAAGTTTCTGGCGACCGCAAGGAGTAGAATAGAAAGGGAGATTATTGAAGGTTTTTTGATTGAAAAGGCTGGGGACGAGTGCATCAGCAGCTCATCTGTCTGTTTACAGGAGAAAGAAAGGTCCTTTCTTGAACGGACGCGATTCTTGCGTTTTAACTGCTAGACATCCTGACAAACGGTTTTTCCTGCATCTCTCCTTATAGTGTTTTATTTTGCGTTGTTTTGTTTGTTGACCTTATGCGGAACTTTGCTCCTCTGTCTTTTAAAGACTTTTAGTTGTTTTACCGTCTTCATTGCTTGGCCGGTGGTGGTTCATGTTGTTGTTCTTTCTTTTAGTTTCCCTTTTTAACGATTGTTACTTTTACCGTGTTAATTGTTGGTGTCGGTTTCTTGTTTTCGCTTTTAGCCTGCTGACTGTGCCTATTGCCTAGCAACTTTTACTTTTTTCATCGCCATTTTGCTCATGCTTTTCTCATGCTTTTACGCCTTCTCGCTCTCTTGAATGTTTTTTACGTAGCCCAAAGATTCCGCTTTGCTTTGAAGTACTCATTTTCTTGCCTATCTGAGCTGCAGTTGTCATTGGCTGTAGCTGGTCCATGCACATCTTTGTATCTGTTAGTCCCTTTATCATTAGCTTGGTATTGCTATATTTTTTGATAGTGCATGCACGTTTTATGAGTTCTGTCGAGCTGTGTGATGACTCCCCAAACGTGTGAAGCCTTCCTTCGCTGTGTCCCGTGGCTGACAGTGCATCACGTGGTCCAGGAAATAGTATAAATCTGTGCTGGTTTTTCACGCAATAAAGAGTTGGTAGTCAGCGCCCGTCCTGTGTTTTTCGTGTTCCTTCTGTCCTTGTTCCGTAGCGCTGTTTGTGAATCTGTTTATTAAACGTTATTACATGTGTCAATGTGTTTCTGGTGCGTTTACGTTTTATCATTCCTGAAGAAGGCGCTCTACTGAATGCAAAATGAGCTGCAATTATTAATGGATGTCAGACTCCTCATTGTTAAAGTTAGGCAGCATCAACATTAATCCTAATTAACTTTAGGCTCCTTAATTATTGAGAGGCGCGTAGCCGACCGTAAGCAACGTCCATATCACTTTTCAGAATTTCTAAAACGCGGCTACCCTCGGCGCTGTGGCCCAACCAATTCTAGCTATTTCGTCGAGTTGCACGTACTGGAGAGGTTGCTTTGCCTGCAAGTTTGTCGAAAGCGCGTGTATTTTGACGCGATGTAGAGAAAATTCCGAGGTCATGAGTTCGGATTCCACTGGCGCCATGGCTGGTTTTGCTTCTGCTGTATATTGATTTTCTTTGAGTGACCGATTAATCACAGTCTCATTGTTCAATTGATAAATGCCACTAATTTTAGCTTCCTTCACACACACACACACACACACACACACACACACACACACACACACACACACACACACACACACACACACACACACACACACACACACACACACACACACACACACACACACACACACACACACACACACACACACACACACACACACACACACACACACACACACACACACACACACACACACACACACACACACACACACACACACACACACACACACACACACACACACACACACACACACACACACACACACACACACACACACACACACACACACACACACACACACACACACACACACACACACACACACACACACACACACACACACACACACACACACACACACACACACACACACACACACACACACACACACACACACACACACACACACACACACACACACACACACACACACACACACACACACACACACACACACACACACACACACACACACACACACACACACACACACACACACACACACACACACACACACACACACACACACACACACACACACACACACACACACACACACACACACACACACACACACACACACACACACACACACACACACACACACACACACACACACACACACACACACACACACACACACACACACACACACACACACACACACACACACACACACACACACACACACACACACACACACACACACACACACACACACACACACACACACACACACACACACACACACACACACACACACACACACACACACACACACACACACACACACACACACACACACACACACACACACACACACACACACACACACACACACACACACACACACACACACACACACACACACACACACACACACACACACACACACACACACACACACACACACACACACACACACACACACACACACACACACACACACACACACACACACACACACACACACACACACACACACACACACACACACACACACACACACACACACACACACACACACACACACACACACACACACACACACACACACACACACACACACACACACACACACACACACACACACACACACACACACACACACACACACACACACACACACACACACACACACACACACACACACACACACACACACACACACACACACACACACACACACACACACACACACACACACACACACACACACACACACACACACACACACACACACACACACACACACACACACACACACACACACACACACACACACACACACACACACACACACACACACACACACACACACACACACACACACACACACACACACACACACACACACACACACACACACACACACACACACACACACACACACACACACACACACACACACACACACACACACACACACACACACACACACACACACACACACACACACACACACACACACACACACACACACACACACACACACACACACACACACACACACACACACACACACACACACACACACACACACACACACACACACACACACACACACACACACACACACACACACACACACACACACACACACACACACACACACACACACACACACACACACACACACACACACACACACACACACACACACACACACACACACACACACACACACACACACACACACACACACACACACACACACACACACACACACACACACACACACACACACACACACACACACACACACACACACACACACACACACACACACACACACACACACACACACACACACACACACACACACACACACACACACACACACACACACACACACACACACACACACACACACACACACACACACACACACACACACACACACACACACACACACACACACACACACACACACACACACACACACACACACACACACACACACACACACACACACACACACACACACACACACACACACACACACACACACACACACACACACACACACACACACACACACACACACACACACACACACACACACACACACACACACACACACACACACACACACACACACACACACACACACACACACACACACACACACACACACACACACACACACACACACACACACACACACACACACACACACACACACACACACACACACACACACACACACACACACACACACACACACACACACACACACACACACACACACACACACACACACACACACACACACACACACACACACACACACACACACACACACACACACACACACACACACACATATATATACAGGGTGTCCCAGCTAACTTGGACCACGATTTATAAGAAAACTAAGCGTTCTTCAGAACTGAAACCGCGTGGATGTTGTTGAGGTTTATCCAAAGTTACAGTACCAGTTTTTCGCTCCTCCTATTTAAATAATTAGTGGAGATAAATAAATTAACTTTTTAAATATAGCTTGAAACGTTCAGGCGTCAATAGGAAAGTTGTGGAGCTCCACAAATATCGTCCAAACCAGGCACTTCCAACGAGATAGACCTAGCGTGGCCATTTTTATTCGGGAAAAACGAAATCCCGCGGAGTTTAAAAAATACCACGTGACAGCGCGCTCCGTGTGCCCGGATGCGCCGCGATTACAGCGCTCTCAACCGTGCTTCGTAAGAAACATCACCCGCTTCGGGCCTTTCCTGCTGCCCAAGACAGTACTTCGCGATGCGCTTGGTTCCAGGATAAGCGCCAGTGGGTACGGGCGGCAATGGAAAGAAAGCGCGGCTCCTGTTTTTCAGCGTAATTCACACGACGTTATCAGGCTTGTTATATGCGTCTTTGCTTGTTGGGATCTCGCTCCCAAATTCAAACTGATGAGATTGTCATCGTTCCTCCGCATGCATTCTGCTAACGTGAGTGTGCAGTGATTGCCGCAGAAACGGGAGCCGCGCTTTCTTTCAACTCCCGTCCGAACCCACTGGCGCTTATCTTGGAACCAAGCACATCGCCAAGCCCTGTCTTGGGCAGCACGAAAGGCCCGAAGCGGGTGATGTTTCTTACGAAGCACGGTTGAGAGCGCTGTAATCGCGGCGCATCCGGGCGCACGGAGCGCGCTGTCACGTGGTATTTTTAAACTCCGCGGGCTTTCGTTTTTCCCGAATAAAAGCGGCCACGTTAAGTCTATCTCGGTGGAAGTGCCTGGATTGGATGATATTTGTGGAGCTCCACAACTTTCCTATTGACGCCTGAACGTTTCAAGCTATATTTAAAAAGTTAATGTATTTATCTCGACTAATTATTCAAATAGGAGAAGCGAAAAAATGGTACTGTAACTTTAGATAAACCTCAACAACATCCACGCGATTTCAGTTCTGAAGAACGCTTAGTTTTTTTATAAACCTTGGTCCAAGTTAGCTGGGACACCCTGTATATATATATATATACGAGGTCTGTTAGAAAAGTATCCGACCTTTCGCCGAAGAAAAAAACTGGCATAACTGGAACGTTGCAAACCTAATCACCTTCAAAGTAGTCTCCTTGGGACTCCACATACTTCTCCCAGTGGTGCTGCCGTTGTTGGAAGTGTTCCGAAAAGGCCCCTTTCGGAATGGAGTTTATCTCAGCTGTCGTTGCAGCCATAATGTCCTCTCTTGTCTGAAATCGCGCTCCTTTCAATGGCCTCTTGATTTTGGGAAACAGCCAGAAGTCACAGGAGGTCATATCAGGAGAGAAAGGAGTCTGTGGAACTACAGCAGTCTGGTTTTTCGCTTAAAAAGTGTGAATTTAGTGCGAGGAATGTGCACGAGCATTGTCGTGATGGATGCGCCAATTTCCTGTTGACCTCAGCTTCGGCCTCTTGCGCCGCACAGCACCACGCAGGCGACGGAGGACATCCCTGTAGTATTCTTTTGGTCAATGTTTACTTTGTGTGGTGCGTACGCGTGGTGTGCCACACAGAGGGAGTCAAAGAAAGCAGTCAGCATCACTCTGACATTGCTGCGCACTTGGCGGGCCTTCTTTGGTCTTGGTGACGTGGAATGCTGCCATTGTGACGACTGGGATTTGGTTTCCGGGTCGTACCTGTACACCCAAGACTCGTCACCAGCGATTATGGTGTTGATGAAGTCGGGGTCACCATTTGTGGAATCCAGCATATGCTGTGAGACTTCAACACGAAGATGCTTTTGCTCCACCGTGAGCAGCTTCGGCGCGAATTTCGCCGCATCTTTCTCCATGGCCAAATTTTCGGTGATAATGAAATGTTCAGAAAAATTGGTGATGTCAACCTCTTCAACAATTTCTTGGATAGTCACACGATGGTCCCGCGTCACCACAGCGTTCACTTCGGCAATGACCTGGTCATTTCGGCATGTTGATGGTCGACCGGAGCGTGGCTCTCTCTGCACCGATGTGCGGCCGTCTTTAAACCAATTGTACCACTGCTTAATCTGTGTGCTGCTCATAGCATTATCACCTAAAGCCGTCTGAATATAACACACTTGGCTGTCGCCTAGTTTCTGGCAAAATTTGATGCAGTAGCGCTGCTCCTGTCGCTCCGCCATTTTTCTTGCAATAAAAAACCGACGAGAGCACTGCGCACTGCCTCCCTCAAACATTGCGTGCCATTGACTGACGCTATCGGCAGGCGAGAAAAAATTTGTGCATGCGCACGAATGGTCAAGGTAGGCTGGTGCAAGCGTGCTTGTTTCAAAGCCATCAGGTGTTCGTAAAAGAAAATAAAGTCGGATACTTTTCTAACAGACCTCGTGTGTGTATATATATATATATATAGATATATATATATATCGGATACTTTTCTAACAGACCTCGTGTGTGTGTATATATATATATATATATATATATATATATATATGGTGTCCATGCTAACTTTATCCAAGGGTTAAAAATTACGATATTTGAGGAAGGCCACTTACCAACTGGCTTGCGCATCACAGACAATTTTTTGTTTTGCAAATATTTCGGCAGGCAAATATCGGGAGGCCGGTATGTAGACGGTGGTTCCATTTGTGTTTGCCACTTTTGCCCATTTCATCGCGCTCACAATGCCCGGCGCGTTCGCAGCAACTAACACAGTCAGGCTTGCAAACTGGCTCGCGCGGGCGCCGCAACCACTGTCCACATATCGGCCTGCCGGAGCAATGAGGCCGTCGCGCTTTGCCAGCACCTGATTTCGTTCACTCAAGCCACGGTTGAGAGCAGCACAATCGTGGAGCGCGAATTGATTGTAAAACATTTTATTCGCCGGGAAGAGGTTGGCAAGAGGTCGCGTTAAGTGGTCGAGAGTACATAGCGGAATGTGGTAGTCACGGGATTTTTTTTTGTATTTCGCGGGCTTTCTTTGGAGCTGGGAAAAAAGATACGCGTGAGGCTCTCTTTGTCGTAAATAAATAGAATGGGGGTTTCTGAAGGTGTTCTCCAACTTTGCTATGTGCATTTGGTGTCTAAAGTCAATATTTACGCATTTAAAAATTATCTTAAATGCTAATTAATTAATTGGAAACCAAAAAATTGCCTAAACAAAAAAAGCCGGTTGGTAGCTGTATTTAAGTGGTTTCCCTGACCTACCTCAAATATCTTATTTTCCAACCCTTGGCTAAAGTTAGCCTGGACACCCTGTGTATATATATATATACATACACCGGCGGCATGTGGTTGTTTTTATTCTGCTTTTCTAATCAATTAACTTTAAGCGATAACATATTCAGTAATATAAATTGATCAACACCACAAAATAAATTCTAAATAAAGTCAGGGAAAGGCTTCGAATAAGCTACTGCAATTTGATCGCCCATTTATGCCGCACAACCCCCAAACAGCTTCCGATAATAGTCAAAGAAAGGATCAATAATGCCAGTACCATCGCTGTATGTGCAACCCCCATACTGAATTTCCAATATTTCTTTAGCAAGAGCTTGCTACCTTTAGTCACTCAGGGCCCGTCGAGATGGTTGGTCATCCAGAAACCTACGGTAACGTGACCTCATCAAGGACCCTTAGTATCTTTCGGTTTCAAACTGCTGAAGCTCTATTTTACGGCACGTTCATTTCACTCATTTTCAGTGTTCCTCCAGTGCTCGGCTTGACAGGATTTACGTTTTAGCAGACATGTTAGCCAGTGTTTTTGGTTACTAGTTGCGAACCGTATTTTTCGGTGATCCCTGCATGCTGTCTCTTCAGATAGGGAGGTACAGTCGGCGCATACTTCATCCTCGACGGGAGCTATGGAAGCTGAATAGCTGTCTGCTCTCAGATAAAATCTTCAATCATGCTGCATGTGCTTGCTTGAAGGACACATGGTCAAGCTGTTATCTCTCATTTTTGCAAAAATTGTGATTTATTTAAACAAGAAACAAAAAACATTGCTATTGAAGCCTCAGCAAGAATCGCGCTTTTGAAGAGACATCACCTTCGAGAGTACGGCCGTACTTTGGTTGAGCTACGTGTGGTAGAGAGGATTATCCCAAGTGCCTACGTAGAAGATATCACGGCCGTAAATGCTATGAGACCTTATCGGGCTACACGCTGACAAGCGGCGCGATTACTTGGGCAAGAGTCTTCGTCATCGGCGCTTCCCAAGCCCCAATAAACCACCTTTCACTACTATCGAACTAATATCGTCGCCAGACGTGCCGACGACTCAGCAAAGCAAAACCACGAGCCAACCAGGTCCAGGATCCAGACATGCTTTCGCACGTCTACTCGGTTTGGCTACTTTTAAAATCTACAGCATTTTTTTTTCCTTCAACGCATTTCGTCAGGTTTGCTTAGTCAGTTCCTGATTCCAGTAAACCCTTCCACATGACTAGTAGTTGACCCCTCCGGTAGCATACCTCTGGTGTCTTTTTGGACCGTTTCCAAGGAGGTGGCGATTCTAACGGAACAAAATTATCATTTGGACGACTATTGTTAATATGCCCAAACAGCTATGAAGCTTTCCCAATGCCTTCTATAGCTGTAGTTTCAGGCCGATATACTTTTCTGTAGAAGGCTAAAAACACTTTTACGGTTCCGAAGCTATTGCTCTAGTGGCATGGATCTTTCAATAGCTGGCAATAAGCACCGCTCTCGGTGTGTATAGATCATACAAACCATTGAAGGACACAGCTTAACATTAAATTTTTTCATAGACGCCTATAGGTCATTATTGTATGGGGCACACTTGCCCCCATGTGACTTCAGCGCCTGGCAGAGCAGGAAGAAGAAAACGAATTGGATCAGTTCGGATTCCAGCAGTCACTTAATCACGCAGCGCTTATTGACAATGAACATTTTTAGGTTCTCGTTCGACTCTGTCTTTCACCGGTAGAAATGATGCCTTTGGTTCACCACTGACCGTTTCAGAACATAGTACTGTCGCAGAGCTGCTGTGCTCGTAATTCTGGGCTTCTTCGGCAGAAGCAGGCTGCGCAGTCATGCAAGCGATTTCACCCAGGATTGTTAACATGACTACCAACTTTTTACTCGCGATTATTTCTTTGGCGGTTGCATACAGATCAAACCATCCCTGATAGACGTCGATTTTACCCGAGTCTGGGCAGAACTGAGTGAAAGATCCATGAAGGTGGTCATCACGGACGTCCTCGCTTCCCGTGGCGTCATCGTTTCTGCAGGCTCGGCCAATGCTTCTGTCAAGATAGACCTACCTTCATCGCCATGTTATACATAGACACCTTCAAGTATTTATTCAAACGGAAACACTAACACAGCTGACACACATGATTCAGTGGCTTCACCTCATCAAGGAAACCGGGGTGCAGCGGGGGCATGCCATTGGCTACTGATACAACAGTACACATGAACAGTGACTGCGTACATCATAAATGCGGCGCACAGTTACAACTATGCAAACACAGCGGTGACCTAGTCGCTTTAGCATCCACCTCGCATGCGCGAGATGCTGGGTTCGATCTCCATGGCCGCCGGGTACCCACCGGTGATACAATAGGTACAAGCTTCCCCCTCCCTGGTACTCGGCTTCTTTAGGGCGAGATTCTTGAGAAATGTTTCTTTAACCCCAACTTGAGTAGAAGAAACAACCATGTGTCGCTTTAGCATCCACCTCGCATGCGCGAGATGCTGGGTTCGATCTCCATGGCCGCCGGGTACCCACCGGTGATACAATAGGTACAAGCTTGCCCCTCCCTGGTACTCGGCTTCTTTAGGGCGAAATTCTTGAGAAATGTTTCTTTAACCACAACTTGAGTAGAAGAAACAACCATGTGTCGCTTTAGCATCCACCTCGCATGCGCGAGATGCTGGGTTCGATCTCCATGGCCGCCGGGTACCCACCGGTGATACAATAGGTACAAGCTTGCCCCTCCCTGGTACTCGGCTTCTTTAGGGCGAAATTCTTGAGAAATGTTTCTTTAACCCCAACTTGAGTAGAAGAAACAACCATGTGTCGCTTTAGCATCCACCTCGCATGCGCGAGATGCTGGGTTCGATCTCCATGGCCGCCGGGTACCCACCGGTGATACAATAGGTACAAGCTTGCCCCTCCCTGGTACTCGGCTTCTTTAGGGCGAAATTCTTGAGAAATGTTTCTTTAACCACAACTTGAGTAGAAGAAACAACCATGTGCAATGGCGCTCTTTGGCCACAGACGCCCTTGCGCTACGAAAAAGTCATCATCAGTTACAACTACGCTAGTAGGCTTTATAATGGTTTCATCGATACAAAAGTAGGGTTTCCACATAAATTTGGCGCAAATTGATCCTCCCTAGGA
The DNA here is from genome assembly GCF_055824585.1 of Amblyomma mixtum. NCBI lineage: Eukaryota > Metazoa > Arthropoda > Arachnida > Ixodida > Ixodidae > Amblyomma > Amblyomma mixtum. Next base: position 412,566,642 of record NC_143014.1, read on the forward strand.
TGCGAAGAATTCGGCCTGGTATTTGGCAAAATAGCGCTTAACTACAGGGCCTAAAGTGATCTTTTTTTCAACCGGCATAATGTACTAGCTAGAATGTTCACATTTTCAGTAGTATTTGCTATCTTATGGGCAGACTACCTAGTCCGATGCTTCTTTGATTTTCCATCTTTTTTTAATAGAAGCATATTTTTACAAGCATTGTTCAATTTTATATAAAACCTTGATTTCGGAAAAAAAAATTATGTTATGAAATTCTTCACGAAGTTCACATTATTAAGAATGTGTTTAATTACCGTCATTTTAATTTATTGCATGAAATTTTAAACCTCATAGCTCTTGGACCAAAAAACAGTTTCCGAAAACTCACAAAATATGGCCATTTTCCTTCGCTGTGGAAAAGGTTTTAGTGGTCGAATGTGCGAAACGCGCAGGCAAAGCATGAGAAGCCATTTTCGGCTAGCATTTGTGACCCCGGCGTAATCGCAAATTAAGACAAGGACGGCTTTCAGGCTTCACAACGGACAGCCCCGATTGGGTGGCGCATGATGACGTAATCTATGACACCGATACATTTCCAACGCAGAAACTATCACTGCGGAAGAAGGAAACCAACGCGACCGAAGGCAAAGCCCGTGGAGCGTTATTTGGCGGCATCTGACGACGCACGGAAGGGTGCGGAGGAAGGCAGCGGAAATTTGACATCTCACCCTCACCCTCATCGTCACCCTCATGTTCCTCACCTCACGCTGGCAAGAGAAAAAAGACCCTTTCAAGTGCTCCCTTATGTGCACAAGCTATCGCACAATGTCAAAAGTGTGGCTAATAAGTTCGGAGTTGATGTTTTTACAGCCCCCTTGAAATTGTCCCGGCTGTGCGTCATAACCAGCAGGTACCAGGGTAGAAGAGCAAAGAAGAAAAAATGTGTCACCAAACACCAAACTCAGTTTGTGCCCTGCACTGTTGGAGCTGTGTATAAGGTTCCACTCACCTGTGGGTCTGTGTACATAGGCCAGACAGGGCGCTGTCTAAATGATAGGCTCAGAGAGCATGCCAATTCCCTGGGCTCAAATGGTGGCTCGAACCTGTCATTGCATTGCCTTAAATGCAAACACTATATTGACAGGAATAAGAAGAAGGAACAACAGTGCAGTCCTCTCCTCCGTTCTAAGGTTGTTATCGGGAGAGCTTCCGAGAGGCTGGCCCGGGAAATTGTGGAGGCCCTCGAGATTTCTACTACAGAAGGCTGCATGAGGAAGGCATCGGTAGCCCTTCTCAAAAAGGATCTTGGTTTTCTTCGCGATCGATGATCCGCCTTTCTTTTCTTGTTCCTGGTTTCTGGGCATTTCCGCTGTGTTCGGTATGAATTTTCTTGTGCCTATCACTGATGCAATATTTGCTGTACCCATGTGCTCGTTCTTTTTTCCACACGTGTTGCACTGGATATTGTTCGCTTGCTCCCTTTCTGCTTCTTAAGGCGGTGTATCGTTTCCGAAAATACAGCTGCAAGTTTGCGCTCGTGTGGGTGTGTGCGTCTCTCTCCCTCCCGTCTTGTGTTATTCTGCGCAAAGCTTTCCTGAATATGTAACGTTGTCACTGGGCCTCTCCACTTTTCTTCCTTGCTCTGAGGAGAGGCCTAAGTTTTATTTGTCGATTACCGCACCATTTTAAATGCTATCCCCAACAAAAGTTGCCACGCTTTTCCTACAGCGTATAATGATTTGGTTCCTTGAATAACATGAAATTCTAAAAAAAGCAGTTAAGGTGGCTTTAGTAAACATAATGAAAGGCGCGTGCGTTATGCCATCATTGATACTGCTACCGTCTCAGCTGCTTCAAGTGCTATCCAAGTCAGGGCGGCAAGCATAGCTTCTCAACATAAGATAGCGTTTCAGGGTAGTGAACGCTGTCAACAAATCTGGATATATTGTCATGAAACTTATTGGCAAAGCTATGCTCAGTCTATTTAATGCCTTCGAAAACAGTTTCGGTTGAACATGAGAATTTTCTATTTAGGGTTGCTTTAGCTTCTTACACGCATGGTTTTCGTCACTGCTGCCCTCAAATGTGTTAATATGATAAGCGCTTCTCGATTTTCTTAACGTTGAGTTCCTCCTTGTGTTCCGGTACACGTTAAGGGGAGAGAAATCCCTTGGGTTGCTAGTTTGGGAACATTTCATTCACATCTTCTGTTTGCATATCGTATTAATATTATGGGGTGTCATCCATGGTGTTCGAGCTGTCTTAACATTCTTAAAAACTTTACACGGCAAGCATTTTTGCATACTGAAGTTAAAGCTCGAATAAACGAAAGGAATGATTCATCCCTATTACTGTGTGCCAAAGTTTTACCCAATCATAGGTTCTGGTGTTACAACAAAAAATTACGAGGAACTTTAGCGGCTAAAGTGGTGAAAGGCGAAAGCCTGAGTGCTGCATTCTGCTACGCGATTGTTCACTGCACATTTTTTTGGTGCATTAATTAACTGCCAATTAATTACGCTTAAGCTTCGCCTTTAGGAGTGGAACGCGACAGCGTGTTGTAGCGCTGCCACGGAGTCCAAGGAACGCCACCACCCGTTCGGCGCGATGGGTTGCCCTTTGAACGCAACGCTTTTTCACGAAAGGAAATGGGGCTGTAATTCTCTGTCATCTCGGTGGACACCTGAGCCGCACCGTACAGGAAGGGAGGAAGTGCGAGTGAAAGAAGAAAGAGGGGCCGTAATGAAGAAAATGAAAATTGTATTGCTCGTCGGTAAATTGGTTTTTGAGGAAAGGAAATGTATCTGTCTCTCATATATCGGTGGACACCTAAACCTCGCTGTAACGGGAAGGGAGGAAGATGGGAGTGAACGAAGACACTGTATTCACTAGACGCATCTTTGTTCATTCCAAACCATCGAGCTGGCATGGCGGAGTAACCTAATTCCGTGCGGAGTGAGCGGCAAATCTCTTGGTAGCGTGCTCGGCTCGCACTCCGGAGACCGGGGTTCGATTCCCAAGCTCGGCCAATTTCCTACTCTGTTTTATTTCTTCGTCTGGTCTAACTAGAAAGGTTAATTAGACTAATTGGATAAGTAAACAATTAACTAAACTCAGTCAAACTTACTTGGAGCATCACTATACGATCCCTTTAATTGGTTGCATGGTTAGTAGTCAAAGTACAATTGGCCCCGTTTGAAATTCGCGCACTGTGACGTCACGGCCGTTTCGACCAATTGAAAAGCGTGACATTTCTGTCGACAGCTCCTGCTTACAACGATGAGGCATTAAAGGCTTCCGCCTTAAAATGTGTTTAGAGCTACTGCGTTTATTTGGTTGCTCGATTCCTCAGACTGCTGTTTTTAATACGGTTTTAGTATTAATACAACACGAGTCGTATACTGGCAAAGGGTCACTGAAGCTACGGCTCATAATGCCTCAGGATACAGTCTCACCAGTATAGTTAGCGACCACGTCATCTAGAATTGTTGCCGTTGTTGCACATATACACATACGTGTAAGTATTCAAATCTAAATAGGCTGCAGGTGTTGGCACGTGGGGCTGGTAACGTTGTGTTATGTTGGTATACGTGTTGGTATGAGCTTATATTATTCTATAATGACATTTATCTGTGACCTCCTAAGCGTAACTTGCTACATTTCAACATTTTGATCGACACCGGGGAACAAAGTGCAGGTATATGAAAGAGCAAATTGGAAGATACTTTACAGATGAGTCGAAAGGTTTTAAAGAGCGCAATCTTTAGTACGGTAAACAACTGAACACTAAAAACGAAACTACTGCAATGGTGGTTTCAAGCACAAACGTTTTCAACTGCCGTACTCTGGACATTTATTCCGCCACAGAGGAATACAATCGGTCCATCCGTCGATTGTATGCGCGTTCGGCAGTTAACGAGCGTATGTGTAGCATGATCCGAATTCATTCCCATCTTAAACGAGCACTCTTTTGTCATTTTGTAAAAAAAAGATCCTAACTGGTGGAAAGTGTCCTCTTACACTTGCACAACTACACCACTTTTTTGAGAATTCCGCGATATTCAACGATTCAAATCTAAATAGGCTGTCGGCAAAGCATGTAATGCGTTTTTGCACTAGCATATAAAATAGTGATGTAATAAATTATTAAATAGCAGGCTTCTCCTCACAGCACTACAGGGGAGCGGAGAAGCTCGGTGTGGCGTCACAGAAGGTAAGATTTCAAATTTACGCTGCCGTCAACCATACCCTGCCGTGCCTCGTTGGATGCTGCCGAACAGCCCTCGACGCGCTTTGACTTCGATCGCAGTGGGGTTTTTTTTTCTCCCCCCCCCCCCCCCCCCCCCTTGACGCTGTGCGCTGCGGAAAAGCTGGAAGACAGACATGATTTTAATCGTCGATTAGGTCACCATTTGAAGTGCTAGCCCAAAAGGGCTTCGCATGCTTGCTCATTGATTCCGAAAACCGATGCAGTTGCCCTTTAAGCCTGATCGGATTCGGTTCAGGTAAATGCAGCATTCATTTTATAGTGACATTCGCAAGGAAGGGCGCTGTCGCATAATGTCATTAGTCGCCTGTTACATGGGTATATTATTAAGTTTGAGAAACATCTGAATGAGTTTTAAAAAATAAATCGAATTTCACATTTGACGGATTGCTTCCTCTTTTTCAAATGATCAGAAAAATCAGAAAAATGGCGGCTTGGTACTTCGTGCGCATCGATATGATCGATATCGCCTACCGCAGCCATGAATGCCGGGAGGCCTCGTAAGCATCTGAAGTGGAAACGCCGGCTACGAAGAAACGCCGAGTTCAGTGGAACGCCGGGTTAAAAAAAAATGGCGGTCTAATCCATGCTGCGCCTAGATTATTCCTCTTCAGGAATGCATGCGTGCTGACCCATGTTCTGTTGCCTTAAACAAAGTAGAGTTTTTAAGCAAATTTACTTTTAATCACGCGTGTGCTCTGCGCTGTCACGCAGGACAGCGAGTAACGGCATGTATTAACTGAAGTAAGACACATGGTTCATGCTGGTTACATCGACGTGTAGTGCAAAGATGTAATCAATGCAAGATGCACTTCTGGTAGTGGCTTAAAGTGAGTTGTTAACAAATGTGACCCCGAGTAGTTCGCGCATGAACACTGGCAACCACTGTGATTTCGTAGTGTCGATGCTAAAGTCGCCCCAGATGATGAGGGGAGCGTCCGGTGCCCGCGCAATGCATGTGCAAAAAACGGCGTCCTTGCGTGCGGAGGTTTCCTAACCACACACTGGCGCAGCCGGGCAGACCCCACGCTGAGCGCGCAACAGCCGCCGACGCGATACAATCGAGTAAATGCAGTATATGCTCAGTCTTATGCTGTACTTCACGGAGATGTTTCATTCGCAAGGTCGAGTGCAGGCTGCACCTTCATCGAATAAGTGAAAGTGGGGTGCTACCCCACCATTTCAGGTGTGGACGAGGTATCTTATGTTGTACGTTGTTCAACGCACCATAGATTTCAGCGAAGCCATCAGCATTAAGAAAAAGAGCGACACATGCGTGAGTGCCCCATCTACCGCGCTTCGTATAAAGAAATTGATCACCAGCGTAATACAGTTCCATCCCATATGATCTCGTCTATTTTGTACATACACTGTGTGTACCTTCCATCTCTTGCGCGATCGACGTGTATTCAAGTCACCCCCATGCAATAAAGCATGTTTGTTAGCGTCGTGTTGCGTCCCTACTTCTGCTCCATCTTATGTAAGCACTGTTTTACAGAAAACACGTATTTGTAATTTTTTTAAATATATCGCGCGCGGGAGTGATGTGCCGACCAGCAATTTTCAAGTCACCTTTTCGATTCTTAAATATCTTTTCCTCTGCCAGAATTTTCAGTGCGTGTCTAGGGTATCAAGGGCATAGTGCGGTTTTGTGTCTGTTGACGAGGCAGCAAACCTAAAGGGCTTAGAACAGCGTCAAGGTGCTGTCGGAAACTTCTCACATTTGGTAATATTTTATTTCACACTTCACAATTTTATAACATCCTATGATCATCTGAAAATTTAGCACACCTACAATTAATGGCAGCCAGGCACATGGTGCACTGCATCCATGTGCACATTTATTTCACTTCACCAGCAGCACAAGGTCCTAATACAAATATGACATGAGCAAGTATCCTTTGCTCTAGTGGACCTTTTATATTTTTTCCCAATCAGCATTTGTTACTCTTCTTTTCCAGCCTATCTCACAAATTTACATTGTAGTCAACCACAAGATCAATTTTGGCGTCTATCTTCCCAATTCTCTTAGATGCGTCTTGCCTGTCATCTCGCAAACACTATGGCCCCATTTAATTCACTAGCACATGCTGCTAATCATGAAACAAGTTATGTACTCTCAGACGGCTAGATTGCCGCGGACCTTTAAAATATTGTGACGAAGACGAAGCTGGCAGTGGCGCGGGACGGAGCGCTCGCGCTAGGCCAGCGGCCATTAAATCATCTCATAGCCATGGTTCACCACGTCTCATTCTTCGGCTGGCCGCCGCGTAACATTTGGTGTGAGGTGCTGGGGTCCCTTCATCGCCATCCTGGTCCCGGAGCTTCGGTGTCCTGCGCCTGCCGTGGACGTCGGCCGTGAGTGCCTGGTCCGCGCCGCCCGGCCATGCCCCAGCCCGCCCGACCTGAACCGACCTCGCCGCTCACCCCAGCCCCGTCCCCCGCCCGGACCACAAGACACGACAACCCAAGACCCGACCGACTCGAGACCCGACCGACCCGAGACCCGACGGACCCGAGACCCCACCGACCCGAGACCTTACCGACCCAAGACCGAAGACCCACACGTGAAGGCACCGCCCCCCTGCCCCTGCCGTCCGGTGCGTCCAAGGACCTCGGCCGTCAGCTCCTGGCACCCTCCGGCCCGGATGCTTCGTGGACCGGGACTCATTCTCTCATCTTTCTCATCGTGGCGGCCAGCACTGCACCATCTTCAACATATTGTTCGATCCTTCACTCAAGACCATCGCCATTTCGCCGTCTGTTCGTCACCGATCGGGACGATCGCTCGGAGGCCCCGGGTAGTGTGACAAAGACGAAGCTGGCAGTGGCGCGGGACGGAGCGCTCGCGCTAGGCCAGCGGCCATTAAATCATCTCATAGCCATGGTTCACCAAGTCTCATTCTTCGGCTGGCCGCCACGTAACAATATTCCCTGCATATTTTCATATGCAGAGAATAATACCATAATAGACAACTTGTCTTCATTCTTCGTGACATACTCTTGCACTTTCATCACAACTTGCTCACCGATGCTGCTTTTCTTGGCTTTGATGAAGCATGTGATAAAATTCCTTATAGATTTAATGCTGAAGCGCTCATGTTTTAACTTGCATCTTACTTTTCTGACGTGGATCGAAGCTATCCTAGTAGGCCGTTAGCAGTTTCTGCATGCTAATTCTTACTCGTCCTGCCTATTTTTTCGCAATTTCAGGCATTTCAAAATGTATTGTTCCTATGCCTTCACTTTTTCTTTTTATTCCTGTAATTATTACAATTACCTACACCGCCGATGAGGTATTATTGTAGGGGGATTAACGACATATAATATCACACGCAATGATGATATTGGGAAGATCCTGTACATTATTTTCCTTCCGTTCAGTGTTTCAGTGTTTCACTGGCGAGTCTGTGGTCTTCCACCGTATAATCAATACCAGCTTTTCAACTCTTACACCTGATCTTCCAGGTCTTTAAGCAATGACCGCTCTTTTAACCTCGCTGAGCACTACGGTGAATTCAAAAGGTTTGTCAAGTGAAAGCTATGCGCATCAAAATTTGAGAACAGTGGCATTATTTTTATTCGTCACGATCGATAAATCGGTTGACATGTGTATTAGTACTCCGTCAGTCACCCTAACAGAGGATGAAATTGTTTTTCATGAAGGTACTTGACCCAAACTCTGAAAGTGTCTTTACCTCAGTAAGAAATCCTTCACTGCAATGAGGTCCCCTCACGCCAGTCTGGAAGCTTTCTTACTGAGGAGCCCTAAGTAAGGTCGTCCTTGGTGCATCCTCTGGGTAAGGCAGTTAGTAGCTGCCTTCATGCATCCTTTCGTCCCTCCTGGCACTAGAGGAGTGCTTCACCTCACTACTGCCACAAGTGACTCCACACTGTCGCGCGGGCGACGAGACGCGACGCAATCCCACGAGCCCGGCGTGAGCGCAGTTGAGCACTCGGGAAAATATAGCAGCGAGGACTGACCGCTACGCGTGCCACTGCAGGAAAAATTTTTATCGTGCGTTTTATGTGCGTTCCATGAAGTGTACCAGTATCCTCCAAAAGCTAGGTCACTTTGCAATGCGGTGAATTCTACAGGAGAAGAATTTGCGTTAAGGTTCCGCTTCAGTAAGGCGTCCGTGTTGACGATCACGACGAGCTGCTGATGAAAAGCGACGCGGACCGAAGAGGAGCGCCGCTTCCACCGCTGCTGAAGATGCTCGTCGCGTTTCGCTTCTATGGCGCCGGTGCAGCTGTATCCCGCTTGGCCATTCGTCGGCGAGAGCGAGCGGAATCCGACGCTACCGAACTGCTGCCTCGTTCACATCTCCCGCCCGTCACGTCGCCGCTCGTGGCGTAAACAGATATGGTTAGAAAAGAGCATAAGTCCACGCTGCCCACGTACCATAAGCGTATTTCATGGTTGCGCACGCTAAACACATATATTTTTCGGGACGTTACGCCATAGGCTACATTCCCACTGTTAGTTCAGCGCATGCAAACAGCGACGCGAAGATATGACGATGTGGCTATTCATTTTGCAACGGTTGAACACAGTTTACGCCAAGCTCAGCCTAGTGGAGCCATTTGGCGATTACGACGGGAGCCATTTTTATCAACAAACTGATGGTCCTCTTAAGCCCAACAGCGGCGGAATGGTAAGTCGAAATAAAAAAAAAGCAAATTTATTACTCATAACTCATACGTTTCCTTAGAGGCGAGATGAGACGAAGCGAGAGACCGGCGCCCCATTTATGGCCAGTGAACGTATGGAAAAAGGCAATAACAACGACGAATTCAGAATCGGCGGAATTTTTCCGGCGCCAGAAATCAGTACTGGCCCGATCGGCACTTCTGTGCATCAGTAATCACTTGAAAATTTGTGCGACTATTTTTTTATTGAATAAGGGCCTTCGCGTAAAGCTTGTGATGGAGCCCTGAAACCCAGACGCGCGGCATGCCTTCCTTACTGGAGGAGAAGCGAGGAGAGCTTTCAGAGTAAACTTAATTCCTCCATCGAAAATTCGCGGAAAGGAAGGCTCGCGTAAGTTTAGAAAGACTTCGAAGGAAAGGAAGTTTTTGCTGATGCTCCAGGCTCTCTCTATTTTTTTTTTTGTGCTGTCATCCACCGCGATTAGGGACTCTGTGCGGCTAGAGTTTATTTCAATTGGAACCTTTGCGTTTTCGCACACACAGCGCTGTGTTTTCGGAATAAACCTTCAGTTGCGAGTGAGCATTTGTGTTCTGTCGCCGTGGTATTTTTGCGCTCTTTAAACATGAGTTACGGGACGCCTCGACCAGTCGCAGGTGGCCGAGCTACCCGCGGTGCCCTCCGAGGCGCCGGTTGCTTATTTTTGCTAAGAAATACAAATATCGCTCGGTTTTACCTAACTTCAGTTTGATATTCGTACGAAGAAAAACTGTAAGATGCTATTGAAAGCTCTCTTTTAGCGAAGAGTGCTTCAGTGTCCCTTTAAGTCCACTAGCCGGCTCTCCGGGTCTCCGTGAGAAAGGCAAGCTTCTCTAGAGAGACGACTTTCAAACGAAGGGTATTGCGTACCCTTGAGTCCCACAGCTTTAGTCAAGTTTTCTGCGTCTAACACATTTGAGTCCAACCATGTGATCGCCTTGTTTATATGAAGCCATCGCTCTTTGAGGTGCTGCGGCGTGAATCTTGTATTTCTCTAGGGATATTTGCAGCTTTACATAGAAGACTTTGTTTAGCGGTAACACCAGCCAAAACCAGGTCAGGAATATCAACAAACCTTGCAATATCATTGGCTTTGGAGAGCAAATCTTGAGGCTGATGCTTGGGAATCATATGAAAGACTAAATGTTCTCGCCCGCTCCTATAATCAAGGTCCTTTACGGGGAACATCAGTTGTAGTACCTTACCCTATTCCTCACACGCTTCTAGTGCAGTAACCCGCTTGCAGGTTTCCTTTCTCTCATCATCCTGTCTGGGCATTGTCTGCAGCACCTCGTCATATTTCTCGCTAGTTACTATTATTTAATTTCATTTATTCTGCCCACAGGGCTTTCGCATTAAAGAGAGGGTGGGGGCATTGAAGCAAAATAAAAAAATAAAGCCCACTGTTCAGGAGGGAACGCGATACCTAGGACTAATATTGAAGCAAGCTTAACACACGCACACACACACGCAAGCAAGCACGCACACACACATACGCACACGCCCACACACACACACGCATGCGTGCACGCGCTCGTACACACACACGCGCACACGCACGCACGCGCACGTACTTGTACACACACACGCGCACACGCACGCACACGCACACACACGCACGCACGCACGTGCACACGCACACACAAAGAGGTTACGGTTAAAGCAGTAAATTTGAATTAAAATATTACAGAAAAACATTTCAATTATATATAAGGTCCAGGTACGGGAGAACCACAGAATAACATCATCATGATGTTAAATAAAAACGATTCTGATTCTGAAACGATCAGTTGGGTTCTAATAACATGATTAATTTAGTTCTAAAGCGCGCAGGGTCGGCGATATGAATGGCTGTCCGTGAAATATTATTCTACTCATTGCATGTTTTAGGGAGGAAGCAGTTAAGAGTAGGTCACTGTCATAGAGTGAGGAACAGCTACTTTTCGATTGTGTTCAGTGCGATGTGATATGGAAGATGGTGACTTTACACATGCCGCTTTGAAGTAAGGGTTGTGGTAGTAAACGATATGTAAAAGACAAATGCGTGAGGGCTTACGGTGAGTAGAAATTAATGGAAGTTCAAGGTTATTTCTCTTGTTTGTTACACTAGCTTTTCCATGATAATTTAGAAGGAAAAAACGGACGCTTTGATTCTGCACAGCCTCTAGTTGATTCATTAATGCGATGGTGCCGGGTTCCCAAATATAAGATGCGTACTAAAGCTGCGCGCGAATAAGTGTAGTGTATAGGTGCATCTGCAGCGAGGGTGTAGATGTAGAAAAATTTCTGCGAACTTACCCAGCTATGCGATTTTTCTTCGAACTGATGCATTTGATATGCAAGTTCCGAGAAAGGTCATAAGATATAATAACGCCAAGATACTTGAGCATGACACAAAATTAAGACGAATATTGTTATAATATAGTCCGGGCCTGTTTGCTGCTTACGGGTTACTCGCAGTTTTCTTTATTTAATTTTCGACGACTGGCAGCAGTAGTCAATTTTTCTCTAAATCTGTGTACAGGCGAACAATATCATATATGTTAATAATTATCCTGCAAATTACGCAATCATCGGTAAACAAGAACATATTAGATGGGATATTGAGGGGAAAGTCATTTATATAGATTAAAAATAATAATGTTACAAGGACCTACCCTTAAGGCGCGCCTTGATGTACTGGCGCTGGTGGCGAGTCGTGATTATTGGCAGAGACGAACTGAGTGCGGTTGCTAAGGAAGGTACGAAACCAGTTCAGTACAGAAGAATCTATGTCAAGTAAGCTCAGCTTTAAAGATGAAAGATAATGACGTAATTTATCGAAGGCTTTTGAAACATCTAAAAATAAACAATCTGTTACACATACCGAGTATAAAGAAGCGTGCAGGTCATTAGTGAAGATCATTAACTAGTTTTCACACGAAACCCATTTGCGAAATTCATGCTTATTTGGAGTAAGGAATTGATTAGCTTCTAGAAGTTAACAACGTGACTAAATGCGACGTGCTCTAGAACTTTACATGGGATGGAAGTAAGTGAAATGGGGCGTTAATTACGTGGTTCCTGTGTTTCTTCTGATTTGTATACTGAAATTTCTTTGCCCGTGAGCCAGTCATTGGGAAGGGTGTGTTTCTCTAAAATCAGGGAGAACAGGCATTCTAGTATAATGGAAGAATACTCTACAGGTTATTTACATGAATTTAGCAGTGAGGCAATCGGCCCCACAAGAGGTCGAAGTTTTAAATTGGTTGATAATTACCACGAATTCCTTCCGAGCCGAATACAATGGCGTCCATTGTTAAGAATCAATATTCTAGCAGCGAAGGTAGCGCCGCGATATAGGTGGGGCTCGAGAAAGCTGTGATGAAATTTGTGTCACTTAGAAGCACTGCGCACAGTTGGTCAAAAACTAATTTTGCCGAAAATTGCTTTTGCAGTATCAGCCATCTTGCCATACGGCTCTCTAACACGCTTAGGATTGTCAGATAGTCCACATCTTGTTCTTATGGGTTTTTTTTCCCCTCTTAAACGAGATGAATAGCAGGCCGCACACTTTCATCTTCAAGAAAAGCCCATCTTTACCTTTCGTTACCCCTCTGTTCCAGCAGAACACTTTTTAAGATGGAACATTGTGCTACTTTCTCAGCGCTGCACGGTTGGGCCACATTTAGGAAGCGCTTTACCGCATTAGGCACGCATATCCGGGTTGGACATATCAGAACAAAAAAAAAACCAAGCAAGTGCATCGCAATAAAATCAGAAGTACGACACATGCTGTATTCAGCACTTTCAGCAACGGCGACATCAAGTCAAGGTTAGTTAATGCAGAAAAAAATTGGCAGTGGTTTAGCTCTGGTTAAACCTGGAGGATTACGAAAGCAACGAGGAGAGATAGAGAGGCGATGGAGAGCGCGCGGCAGCGGCGGCGGCCCCGGCACGCTAGCTATGCGCCGCTACTGCGCATGCTCAACGCGCGCGCAGCGAAGGTGGCGGCGCTCCAGCTGTGCGCCGTCATCGCGCATGCGCAGTATGGCCTTACGTCAGCGCCGCAGAATAGGTCGGCGACTCGCGTACTGTTGCTTTCGCAACAAAAACGGCACAAACATGCAGCCAGTTTAAAATCGAAGACCCCCGCCCCAAGTGATCGAAAAGAGGGCGTTTCAGTAGCAGTTCGAAGCTGTGTGACGTCGTCAGCCTACAGGCCGTTGCTTGAAGGTAATGAGCCGGAAAAGCAGGCCAAGATGCCTGGAGATTGGGCGCAGCAGCTGCAGGTCTTGTTAGCTTGCGTAGACGCTGCTTGTGGACCTTGCCATCAAAGTCGGGGCAGGAAACTGCAACGAGCCGAAAATTAGAAGCCGAAGTGCGATTCGCTACCCCCGCCACCAAAGGGTCATTTTAGTCCGCGAATATGTCCTCTTTTTTAATTCGAGGTGTTCATACTTCAGTTTTCGTACCCGCTGTGGAAGTAATTTTAGAAAATGCCTCTCCTAGTCATCTCCCACTACCAGACGAAGCGTAGTAATCCCCTTATTGTGATAAAAAAAAAGGTAAATATAGCTTCACTCCAAACACAAACTGATTCATGGGTAGATGGTGCGCCTGCAATCAGTCAGTGAGGAATACACAAGACCCCAGAAAAATACGGTTGGTTTTGATCTTTCGAAACTCTGTCAAACAGAAAAAAGTATGTTAAATAAGACGGACATCAGAAGAACATGAACGGCGTAAAAGCGTCGCTTACAGATCGGGGAAAGCCCGCAGAAGCGGGAGCCTAAATATTCATAGCGGAGGAAAAACAAAAAAAAAAAACTAAGCATGAACTCGAAAAGGCTATGACGCAAACCAAACCGACCGAAGAGCTGAATAGCAGCTCCAGTGATCTGCTTTTGTAAAGCAGTGATTTTTTTAAGTCGTCCTAAGTCATTCTAGCTCTTCACAATGGTTAGATGCAGCTTACGCAGAAGCGCAGAATAAGCAGTGTCGTCATATATGTCCTTTTTTACGCTACCGTGCTTATAAGCGAGAAAGCCTGCGAAACTTAAATTATGAAGGAATATGCAAAAAACTTTTTTCTCAGTACCTTGGTGGGAGCATGTTCTTGAGAGCACGTGGACGGGAATTTCAATGACATGACATTTCCTTTCAACAATTCCGCTGCGTACCGTGTAGGCGTTCGCAAGATAACGACGGCACACTGCGTGCGAAACGTCAGAAAAGGCGCAGCGCTCTTCAGTTCCTTTCACACTCCGCCCACAACACCGGCAATAATGGCAATAATAAGGGCACGTCACCTTACGCTTCCTAATGTACGAAGGTAAATAGTGTCGGCAGCGCTCGTGCGGAGGCCGTTTATATTATTCCGTTTTTAGAAGGAAACAACGCCAGCACAGCCCGAGAGCAAGACTGATGTTAAGACTTTTCCCTTGTATGGGTCACGGGTGCGTTTCTCTTTGGCGCATGAGTTCTGAATACATATCGTGTGAGTTCCGAGAACAGCCTTGCTTCAGAATATTTCAACTGTCTAATAACTGAGGAAGCTGCCCTAACAAAAAAAAAGGCAAAAAAGGACTCACGCATGCCCTCTAAGGAGCCTGCTAGTATCTCCATGAAGCCGGCTGTTGACGTTATCGTCGACGCTACAGTATACAAGGAACTACTTAAGTATCTTTTGATAAAATGAAGAACATTACGTAAGGTTTCTCAACCGTTAGTGCTTGGCACACTTGCACTCGCGCGAAAGACGTGTTGCGAGGTCCATGCGGCGGCTACCAATTTAAACTGTTTGGGAAGCACCAGGACGGAAGCTAAGCAGACCACCGGGGACGGGAATAGGCCGAAATAAATCACGTTGTTGGAGGATTTGTTCTTTTTTTTTCGCTAGCAGTCCAGAGGCCACTGAATATCACACTTAGAAAGTATGCATTACTCATGTGTGTACCATCCAGCGCAGTTTTCAAGATAAATGGGTGTGGCGTTCTTTGCAGCACGACCAGCCAGCCCAATATTTAAAGCAGCAGTTACTCATGCCTTCGTTTTTATAATTTATTGAGCTGTTCCGCGCACTGTTTTGCGGTAAAAGAGAAATGGTGCTCCAGGAATACAACTTGTATGCGATATTTTGTCCGGTACTGCGCCGTAAATAAAGAGAACGCAGTTTATGTTAACAGGTCAGCAGCCTGGCTTTGAAGGCTGGTTTTAACAAAAGGCCGATCGATCGTTCAATCAATCAATTGGTCTGAAGCCATCAAGAATTGCAGAAAAATATAACAGTGCTGTACTCCCTTACAATGAAGCGTAAATTTTGGGGGGCGATGAGAAAAGCGGATTTGGTTCTGGCATCTGGTTCTGAGATGCTTGGTGAGATTCGCGCGGGGCGAATGGGATGCTTTCGTACTACGACGCCTCATTTTCAGATGATTTTTTTTAACACGATAGCGTTAAAGGCCTCGTTACGCGGAAAATCCGGCGTCCGCGTTGTGTGCAAAAAATCACGAGCATGGCTCTGGAAGGTGGTCCCCAGAGAACAACCTAGGAGGCAGGTGGGCCACCCAGGTCAGGTGACCTTGTGGCGTCATCACGACTTGCCCACCAACCATGGTGAGCAAACTGCCCACCGTGGCAAGAGGCAATTAATTTAATGACTGGTCCCTCGGGAAAAGCAACCAGGGCCGCACAAGGACCACCGCCGGGAGCATCTGCCATAACAGCTAGGGCAGTGGCGCATCGATTAACCACTGCGCCAATGCACCAGTAGGGGTATGAGGACTTCCAGAGGTCTACGAATGCAAAGCCGAGAATGACGTTCTGCATATGTGGGAACTAACCCATTACGCTATCCTGTCATGTCCTTAAGGTGTAGCTTAAGTGTCTCGTCCAATTTTTCTGCTGATTCAATCAATCAATCAATCAATCAGCCTTTTATTTTCTCTATATTAGAGAAGGAGACAGGACTAAAAGCTCGAAAGCTTGACAGAGGTCCTGCCCCCTTTTTTCACGCTGGCATTGCAACAGACAAGCGGCAATAAATTCTGCGCTATACATTATAGCACAAAAGAAAATAACACACCTTGAAAAAAAAGCAAAAAGTACCAACATAAAAATACATGCAGCGTCATGACACAAACTTGTTCAGAAAAAATTTCTTAATAACGGTATTTGAATGCTGGAAAGGGTCAAACATTTCTTTGTTTAAGTTATTTAATAGCACTGGCAGCGTATACGAGATAGATTGTTGTGAGTAATATGCTCTAGGTGTAGGAACTAGCCACATTTCTTTATTTCTGGTTTGTGGAATATGGGTGTTTTTTGCAAGTTCTGCCAAATTACCAACATAATTTTCATTGCTCCGCGAAGCACTTTTGAAACTCATTAAAAGTCTGTGTTCGTGTAAAGCTAAGACTGGCAGGATTTCATATTTTAAAAAGAGGTCACTCGTAGGGAAACAATACGGAACACCAGCAATGCATCTCACAGCTCTTTTTTGGAGAAGATGCAACTTGGTCATGTTCGTGATACCGGTGGTACCCCAAACGATAATGCAGTATTGTAAGAGAGATAGAATTAAGGAGTTATACAGCAACAGCCTAATTTTGACAGGAAGAATGGTGCGCAGGCGCGACAAAACTCCGACAGTTGAAGATATTTTGGATCTGATATAATCCACATGATCATTCCAAGTCAAGTGTTTTGAAAACACGACACCAAGGATTTTGACAGAATCCACTATCTCCACAGGATCATGGTTTAAACATACATTGAGTGGCCTAAACAATACCTTCCCTTTCGGCAAGTACAACACTATTTTAGTCTTTTTAGGATTAATCTTCAGAAAATTTGCTTGTGCCCATGTATTTAATGCATTAATTGTTCTACCTGCTTTTTCTTCAATATCATCTTCTGATTTCCCAGAAATGAACACTGAAGTATCATCGGCGTAAGATACAAATGTACTATCAGGTTCACAATGCACAATATCATTTAGATAAATTAAAAATAAAAGCGGACCCAATATGCTTCCCTGGGGAACTCCTGTGCAGATATTCTGTACTGAGGACAAGGAGCTTTTAAAGTCTACATACTGTGTTCTATGGGAGAGGTATGATTCCATTAAGTCTAGTGCTTTTCCACGGATACCGTAGGTTTCCATTTTATGTAAGAGAATTTTGTGACTTAATAAATCAAACGCTTTTGTGAAATCTATGTAGATACCTGCAACTATTTCCTTATTTTGAAATTTATCTATTATTATTTCTTTTTGTGTAAGTAGCGCTGTTTCTGTGGATCGATTCTTTCGAAAACCGTGCTGAAAGTCAAGGAGGAGATCATGCTTGTTAAAAAATGACAGGACTCTGCCATGTAGTAACTTCTCTATACCTTTAGAGAATACCGGTAATATAGATATAGGGCGGTAATTTTGGATCAAAGATTTGTCGCCACTTTTAAAAACCGGTATCACTCGAGCAGTTTGGAGTTCTTTCGGAAATACAGCGGTAGATAATATTAAATTGTAAATGTGCGTAATGACTGGGCATATAAGGTGAAGAACATGTTTAACGGGCGCTATTTGGAGGCCATTTGTGTCCACTGACTTGCTATTTTTAATTGTGTTTATACACGAGAAAACTTCTGCGCAGTTTGTCGGAGCAAAGAAAAGTGATGATGAACTGTTGCTTCCTTTCAAGAATGCAGTGTAATCTTGACTGCTGCCCATTTGATTCTGAGAAGCTTGCTGGATAAAAAAGTTGTTAAAAGTATCAGCTAAGCCAGTGTCACAAATACGCTTTCCCTCATGCTGAAAGTTATCAGGAAGATCAGGGTTAGATGGCCGTAATAAGGAATTTAATTTCCTCCAGATAAGATCCGATCTTTGTTCAGTCGAGCTCCAAAATATATTTGTAAAATAAGCTTCTCGAGCGATCTTCAGTTTTGATGTAAGATTATTTCTGTACTTCTTGAATTGGCTAAACAAATTTGCATCTTTAGTTTTTACAAACTGTGCGTAGAACCTATTTTTATGTTTTATCATTTGGAGCAACTCAGACGTTACCCAAGGTTTCCTAGCCCTAGATGGCGCGTTTACTTTTTTTAGTGGGAAGTGCGCGTCATATACAGTTTTAAATGATGTGATGAAATTGTAGTAAGCAGTATCGCTACTATCCGCCTCAAAAACATTATTCCAAGTCTGTTGGCTAATAGCATGACAAAAGGAATCAAGGTTTTTGTTAGTTATAGACTGTGTATAAATTATTCGCTTTTTCCTTTTATTGACACGCACGGGCTTGTTAACTAGCATAAAGATTCCAAGGTGATCACTAATATCTGTGTAAACAACGTCTGCGGTTATTAAGTTAGTGTCAATATTTGTAATGAAGACATCTAATAAAGACGTACTTTCTAAAGTCACTCGTGTGGGCTTTGTTATTAAGCTAAAGAATCCATTCACTGCAATTAAAGAATGGAGTTCTTTTTGTGATTGTGAAGTTGAAAGCATATTTATGTTGATGTCACCACCTAAAACCATATCTATAGATTCGTATGATGCATAGCTAAAGATATTTCCGAGAAATGCTAAGAAATGACTTATGCCGCCAGACGGTGGCCTGTACATGACACAAAAAAGTTGGTTTGAGCTTCGCAGAGTGAGCACTTCGTAATCAGGAGTTGTTGCCGTGTATTCTTCGACCATTTCACACGATATTGTATCTTTAAGTAGAAGCGCGACGCCGCCTCCTCTTTTATCGTTTCGGTTTTGATAAAAGCACTGATATCCAGGACGGTGATACACATTCGATGCTGAAGTGTACCATGTTTCAGTCAACATTATTGCTGTGAGTGGAACTTCGAGAGTATCCAGTAGAATAGTTAATTCATCTTCTTTGTTTATTAAGGATCTAATGTTTAAGTGGAAAAAAGACAAAGCAGTAGTTTGAGGTTTAACCAAATGCGTAACCTCATGTGGCTCATAACCCATGTCACGGAACTAGTACTTAGGTTGGATGCCAGCAGGTACAACTACGCAATTTTGCGCAGATCATCCTGGTGGGTGATCGCAATGACATTTGACGTGTCAGTTTTGCGCACATATATCTTGCCATTCCGAGTCCATGCATACTTCCACTTCAGTTCTTTCTTTTTAGCATTTGCTGCACCAAACAGTTTTTTCATTGAAGGACTCAATTGCTCATTGATGAAGATTTGTGTCTTCGGTTCAAGTTCAATGTCCTCTGACGTTATCCTCTGCTTTCGAGCTTTCTCAAGGAAGGCATCACGAACGGATCTGCGGGCAAATTGCAACACTATGTTTGGAGCATCTGCATTTCCCGCAGTTCGAACGCGGTGGCAAACCTCAATGTCTCCCCTTTCAAGTGGAAACTCAACCGCTCTAGCTATCCTATCGGCAATCTCTGTGATGTCTTCATTCTGCTTCATTGGTACACCCTTCAATTCAACGTTGTGACATCGCGTGTGTTGCTCGTTTTGTAAAAGTCTTACTTCATGAGCTTTCAGCTCCGCTCGTAAAGCGTCGCGTTCCTCCTGTAGTTCGTTTACGGATGCCTTCAGTTCCTCATTCTCTGTCTCAACGCGGTTCACAGACGTTTTCATTTCTTCGTAGTTGTCATTTATAAATGCTAGGCTAGCTTTTATCTCGCGAATGTCCTTTCTTAAGTCCCGTTCGAGACTTTCGCGTAGTTCACGGAACTCTTGTTTAAGTTCTCGTTTCAGCTCATCAAATAGTTTAATAAGTTCTTTCGACATTGCCACTTATGAAGAAGAAAGAAAAAAAACATGCAGTTTGAAATCGCGCTACAGCAAGAACAGCCCCAGTGAAAACAAGCGCAATCAACAGATCACAGTGTGTAGCAGCAGCAGTCACAGCGAAAGTGAAATCAATGCCACTAGTAGTGAAACATTTCACTAACCTGTGAAAGTATACGTAGGCGCTTAGAAAAACAGTGCGATCGCCGTGACTGCTGCTGCCAAGTGAGGCAGCGATGGGGTCTCCTTGAGCTTTTAAGTTCTTCAGCCAGGAATCCACGCAGGCGCAGTGCTCGCTGCCGACGAATGCTGGCGAAGCACGCTGCTACAGGTGATGGTCGTCGTTTCCAGCGGCTGCCAAGATCACACCACTCGTTGATATGTGCTGCGTTGATATGTACGGACAGCAACCTGTGAAAGTATACGTAGGCGCTTAGAAAAACAGTGCGATCGCCTTGGTCGCTCATTCTGCTTGTTCATTGTCGCGCGATAGCGTTCAAGGCCCCGTTGCCAAGAAAATTCGGCGTTGGCGTTGTCGGTGTTGTGAAGGAAGAATAGGGTGGCGTAGGGTGGTCCAAGTGGCCACCCTCCGGAGAAGCAACCTAGGTGGGCCACCAAGGTCACGTGACCGTGTGGCGTCATCGAAATCTGTCCACCGGATTGTGAGCAAACTAACCACCGTTGCAGGTGGCTGTTAAGTTGATAATTCATCACTAGAGCTTGCTCGGGTCGCCCCTATCCTATCGCTCTTCTCTTTCTTTCCCTCTTCCTGTCTTCTCCCTCTCCTTCTATTCCGGCTATCCGCAGCTCAGGTGCTTCAGGTTTCGATGACACATGCCGCGGCCTGCAACATCTTTTCATTCCATATTTATTTTTGTTAATAATATATAGCCACTAACAACAACAACATTGCTCGGGAAGGCCAACCTGGGTCGCACAAGCTGCACCGGTGGAAGCGCCTTCTATCGCAGGGCAGTGGCGCATCCCTTAACCGCTGCACTATTGCGGAAGGAGCGGTGAGAGGACTCCCAGAGCCGTATGAAAGTAATGTTGAGAATCACCAATTCGGCAAATAAGGGCCTTAACTAGTTAACGCTATCACTACGAGGGGGTACCCAAAAGAAACCGGACTAAATTTTTTGGTCGGCAAAGCTTCTGTGGTACCGCGTTTTGACACTAGGAGCGCATAGAACAAACATTCCAGAGTCAGTAAGCCGAGTGCCGTCGTTGAAGGAGGTCAGACTAGTTTAGGCAGAGTTTTAGAGTGACGACTGTTTTGTGTGAACGTCGTTTTTGCAATGGCTGATTTTCGTGCACAGCGTGCGCCGGTGAAATTCTGATTTTTGCTCGGAAAAAGTTGAATGGAAACTCTTGAAATATTAAGAAAGACGTACAAGGACGATGCTGTGGGGACAACTCAAGTGTTCCTGAATCGAATCCTGAATCAAAGCAACAATCATGCCAATGGAAAACTTCAAATTCACCTCGCCTCAAGAAAACTCGTCAGGTGAAACCAAACCTCGAAACAATGCTGATTTGTTTTTTCGACGTGAGAGGAGTCGTTCATTGAGAATTTGTTCCGCAGGGTCAGACAGTTAGCCAGGCTTTCTACTTGGATGTTTTGAATAGATTGGGCAACAGTGTGCGGTGGAAGCGGCCAGATTTGTGGCTGTCGGGTGACTGGTTTTTTCATCATGGCAATGCCCCTGTTCACACAGCCCTGTCTCTACGACAATTTTGGACCAAAAATGGCGTGACCCCTATTCCTTAACCCTCATACTCTCCCGACCTTGCCCCGTGCTACTTTCTTTGTTTCCTAGAATGAAAAAATAGGTGAATGGAAAGCGTTTCGCTGATGTTCGTGAGGTGAAGAAAAAAACGACGGAGGCACTGTCAAGCATTACAAAAGATGAATTTAAACAATGTTTTGAAAAATAGAATGAAAGATTCGACAAGCGTATCATTGCAAGTGGGGAATACTTCGAAGGAGAGTGAAGGTCTGTGCTTAAAATGTGAACAATTAAGTTCAAACAAAAATAAGTCCGGTTTCTTTTGGGTACCCCCTCGTACATATTTGAGTGTCCCCTTCAGTTTTTTGGCTTCCATCTGCAGTGAACTTTGAAGCCAAGCACGGTTTCTTGCGAGCAAACTCAGACTCTACGCTTGGTTATGCATTAGCTGTAGATATATTACGAGCTGTTCTCTCACCAAATGCAAAAAAAACTGTGTAGAGACACGCCATTTCATTAACTGTATTGCGTTTTCTTCCACCGACCTTTTCCTTGCACGGAGGCTAGACAATGGGTAACCTCCCGCCCACCCTCCCACTTAATATGAGGGTGGGTGAATGGACGGACGGACGGACGGAGGACGGATGGATGGATGGATGGATGGATGGATGGACGGACGGACGGACGGACGGACGGACGGACGGACGGACGGACGGACGGACGGACGGACGGACGCACGGACGGATGGATGGATGGATGGATGGATGGATGGATGGATGGATGGATGGATGGATGGATGGATGGATGGATGGATGGATGGATGGATGGATGGATGGATGGATGGATGGACGGATGGACGGATGGACGGATGGACGGATGGACGGATGGACGGACGGACGGACGGACGGACGGACGGACGGACGGACGGACGGACGGACGGACGGACGGACGGACGGACGGCTTAGTAAATTAGTCAGTGTTTTATGTTTTTCCACTTTTGTCCATTTTTATTGCGAAGCAATACTACTTTCGCTACCACTTCAGCCCGTGCCGTGCCGCGGCCGCATAGCCACGCTTGACCTTTCACGCGACCTCGCTGCGTGACGTCATACCATCTGTGTAAAAACGGGGCCCCTTCTCACGCCGTCGCCTTGCGCGGCGCATAGCCACGGCCTGACTCCCGTTCCTCTCACCAGGGGCGCGGCGCGCTATGTGACGCCATACCATCTGTGTAAAAACGGGGCCCCATCTCACACCGTCGCCTTGCGCGGCGCATAGCCACGGCCGTGGCCTGACTCCCGCTCCTCTCACCAGGGGCGCTGCGCGCTATGTGACGTCATACCATCTGCTTAAAAACGGGGCCCCATCATGAGATGCCGCCTCCAGTGTATACGCTTCGGCAGGTTGCAAAGAGAAAGCATCAGTGAGCTACGGAGACAGAAGAAGAACGAGAAGAACGGCAGCAGAACCACGTATTGCTTCGCAGTTACCAGGCTTAACCAAGCTAAGCCACAGCCAATTTTTTTTAGTTTGAATCCTCTTCTGTTTATTTGTATACCCAATCAAGCCTACTTTTCATGCTCCAAGCTACAAGCGTATTTGATTTCCATGACGGTTCTTACGCCACCATTACTCTTGCCTTCTCTTAACAATCACTGCTGCTGGTGTGTTATTTTGTTTTATCTCTGAAACCCAAAGCTTTCGTAAGGCTCAACATGTCCTCTCTGATATCGGGATGTATAACTTTATAGTATGACTGCCTATCTAAAAATAATCAATGTACTGATATCATCTTTCTATGCGTACTTCTATACTCCCTGGCTCTAAAGAAACCTGATGTAGGCTCAAACAGAAAAGTACTGCCCCTTAAATTATCACACAGCATTTCTTTCCGCATGTCATTCTTTCCAGTTCTGCATTCACGCAATGATTATTTCGTTCCGATTTTTTATCTCCACTCAGCCGTCTCGTTTTCTCGAACTCTCTTTTCGATGTTCGTGATAACTTACTTTTCCCTGTTATTGCCTGAGCAGCCTGTCGTAACCATCTAGTCCTTTCCCATCATCGCGTGTCCGCATTTTTATTGTACACTGCCTGACCACTTTGGCTTCCCGCTCCTGTCATCAATTTTTAGTAGGCTCTCTACAAACAATAATTCCACCTTAACTTCCCGTACCTCAAAGAACGACCAACTCATAATGCCCTGTACAGCTTCGCGTGTTGTCTTCCCGTGGTCCCTACATTCAACCTGATACTGTTCTTTGGTTAAGGTCTAGTCTTTGTACACGATCCGATTTTAAGCACAGTACCTCGTTCTCAAAAGTCACTCCCGAAACCATTACACACTTCCAAACTCCTGGTACTATAAGACATATATCTTATCCTCACAGTGCTGTATGTTTCATTATGGCCGCATTTATCTTTCCTTTCGTCTTGAGGTGTTCTTCATGGGTCTTTAAATATTCCGTTTCTTCATGAGCTCACACTCCGAGAGATCTGCCCGACTAAACGCGCGGTATTTCACGTCCCTATAGTGGTACTGTTACACCCCGCTATTGTCCAATTTTTCGCAGCTTAATTCGAGTACATTGTTTTCAGCTTCCTTCCAGCCGTTATCTGAAAAGAGTTGTAGGTCACTTTTACGTCAAGGACTTTAAAAATTAAAGACAGATCACCTGATTGTCTATTGCCTAAAAGGTATTTACTAAGATAATCGCTAATACAGCCAGGACAGCCTCAGACTTCAATCAACCAAATGACCAGGCAGGTTTTCGCAAATGATACTCAACAATAGACCATAATCACGGTATCAATCAGGTGATAGAGAAATGCGCAGAATACAAAAACTCCTGTATATAGCCGCCATTCATTACGAGAAATCATTTGACTTAGCGGAAACCTCAGCAGTCGGGAAGGCATTGCAGAATCGGGGTGTAGAAGAGTGTTATGTAAATATAATGGAATATACCTGTATCTGTAATGACAGCACAGCTACCATAGTCCTCCATAAACTCAGCAATAAAATTCCAATAAGGAAGGGTGTCAGGCAGGGAAACACCATCTCGCCAATGCTATTCAACGACTGTTTACAGGAGATATTCCGAGGCCTGAATTGGGAACAGTTGGGGATAAGAGTTAAAGGAAAATACCTAAGTAATCTGTGATCCGTTGATGACATTGCCTTGCTAGGTCTCTCAGGACATGAAATGCAATGCATGGTCAATGAGTTAGGCAGGGAGAGCAGAATGATGGGTCTAAAACTTAACATGCAGAAAACCAAAATAATGTTCAACAGTCTAGCAAGGGAGCAGCAGTTCGCAATTGCTAGCGAGGTGCTGGAAGTAGTAAGGGAATACGTCTACTTAGGGCAGATAGTGACCACTGATCTGGATCATGAGAGGGAAATAACTAGAAGAATAAGAATGGGGTGGAGAGCATATGGCAGGTTCTTTCAGATCATGAATGGCACTTTACCAATATCCCTCAAGAGAAGTATACAACAGCTGTATCTTACCGGTACTCACCTATGGGGCAGAAAACTGGTGGCTGACGAAGAGGTTTCTGCTTAAGTTAAGGACAACGCAGCGAGTTGTGTAAAGAAAAAGGATAGGTGTAACGTAAAGAGATCGAAGCGGGCGGATTGGGTGAGGGAACAAACCCGGATTAATGACGTCCTAGTCGAAATCAGCTGGGAGAAATGGGCTTGGGCAGGCCATGTAATGTCAAGGCAAGATAACCGCTGATCCTTATTAGTAACAGAGTGGATTTCAAGAGAAGCAAGCGTACCAGGGGGCGGCAGAAAGTTAGGTGGGCGGATGAGATTAAGAAGTTTGCGGTGTTACGGTGGCCGCGACTGACAAAGGACAGGGTTAATTGAAGAGACATTGGAGAGCCTTTTGCCCTGCAGAGGGCGTAATCAGGCTTCTGCTGATGAGGATGATAATGAGAGTTCTATGCCGACGCATATGAAGAGGAAGCCACCCATCCACTGTTCCGAAGTGGCTCCTGATGTCCTCCATCCGCGTCAAAAACGAACCAACTCCCAGTCTCCGCAACATATTAACAAGAGCTGCTCCAGAACGCCTTACCTCAAGAATGCCTACAGTATCTCACCCCTTTGTCTTCCGCCAGGCGAAAAAACACGAAGGCAGCGGCATAGCGTGGCTAATGTAGTACATCTATCCGCTTTGGGTGCCCGTCCTTGTCGCACGAAATATGATGTGCAACGCAAGAGTGGCTGTTCTGTTGTCTGCGTCTGATTGCCTCTCGTGCAATCAGACCGAATTTTTTTACTATTGCAGTCATGTCGCAAGCTATGTCCTATGGCGGCGTTTCTATAACCTAGTTACGTAGAGGATTTGTGGTCTTCCAGGCTAATCCGTTCTCCATATAATAAAAGAAAAAAGATGGGTTCTTTTGGATCATTGATAAAAGAAATAGCACAAGAAAACCTAGCGCAGTAATTAGTTGGAACCACGAATATTAGTACCGTGTTCGGATGGGGACTCGTGTGCCTTTGCTGTGTGTGTATTGCTTGGTCACATTCCATCTATGTTAGGCTCACCTCACAACGCAGCTAATCCGGCTAAGTGTGTCTCATGCACATATAGCCGCAAAAAAGGCAAGCACTCAAAATAGAGCAGCAAGGAGGATGAGGGAAAAAAAGAAACTCACGAGGGATTGGGAGCAGCAGAAAGGTAGACGGAACGTGTTTAGGCGGCTGTACATGCGCGCCCTGAAGGGTTCCGATGAGCAGGAAGACAGAATGAGTTTGTGTAACGGAAAAGTAGCTGATCAGCCCGTGGAGAAAGAGAGCCGACACAAGCTGAAAGATATAAGAAGGTGGTGAAAGTCGGAAAAGTGCGCGGAACAGGGAAAAACAGAAAAGACGCAGCACCGGCATCTTTCTCGCAAGAAAGGTATTTCAGCTAAGGGAAAAGCTATAATGAAGATAATCGGGGTCTGTTCATTTTTACACCACCACTTATGACAAAAACCTCTTGATTTTAATCACCTGACATTTGAATACTGAGAGCAGAATAGGTCCGAAGGTACTACAGCATATCTGAACCGCAGTCTGTTGATAGAGAGGAAGGATGAAGCATGGCCATCATTAATGACAGCAGTGCGTCGGAACACACGGGAACAGTGTCGGAGACGTACACAACGCGTGCGCAGCGCAGGCCATTCCACCCAGAGCATCTGTAAGGTGCCTGAACGTTCATTTTTCTGCTTTAAGAACAAGTTTCGAGGCTTGAATTTGTGCCATTTCTTAACAGAGGCTGCTGCTGGGGTAAATAAATGGCGGCCCCTGATGATACAGCACGCATTTATCCCACAGCAGCTTTTTTCGGTTAGAGGTAAGGAATGCCTCGTAAGACAAAGAGTCAGAGCATGGAACATGGTTGATATAATCGGTTCTTCAATAATCAATGCCTACGCATTTCTTGCTGCGGCGCGCAAAGCCGCGGTCATGATGCCATTAAATACAAGCATCGATTTGTGTCGCTAAAAGCAGAGACGAATGCACTGCGTGCGCGTAACCTCGCCGATAACGTCGGTTGCTATCGCGAGACGGTACGGCAGTCATTGGTGCCACCGCTCCTGTCGAGTACTTGCAGCTATGTACTGGGTCGTCCACAGTAAGTGTGAGCACGACTCAGTGTGGCCGCGCATCGAAGCCAAGCGGCGCAGGCGCACAGGGGCCTGGAGGCGGTGCTTCGTGTCGTCTGCTACCCCGTAGGAGCCAGCCGCGCTTGATTTGCTGTGAAGCGCACCTAACTCACTGCATGTTTACAACGCCCAAGCACGCAGCGACGGCTCTGCGCAAAAGCGCACTTCACTTACTGCAACGCGTCGTTGGTTGCGCGTACAACATGAGGGGCCGCTCAACTCAGCACCACAATCTAAGCTAAACGCATGTTTGTTTCAGGTCTGGATTGGCTTGGTTTATCTTAACGTCCTAAATTGGCTCCGGTTATGAGGGACGCCGTAGTAGTGGGCTCCGGGCAAATTAGACCACCCGGTGTTCTTCAAGTGCACTGACATCGCACAGTACACGGGCCTCTGGAATTTCGTCTCCATTGAAATACGACCGCCGTGACCGGATAGAACCCGCGTCTTTCGGGTCAGCAGCCGAGCACCGTAACCGCTGAGCCACTGTGGCGGCTAACCATGCTTTGTGGGGTCGCAGCTTTGCCCTTGGTTCTAGATAGCTGTTTGCTTTGCCATCATGATGTGTTTAACGTGATAGCATTAAGAGCCGTGTATTGCTGAAAAATACGGCGTCGTTGTTCTGAGCGAAAAATCACGAGCATGCTTCTGACAAGTGGTGTTTGGCCGGAGACATGGCCGGGCATTGAGTGGTCGGCTGGTTGCGTGACGCCACGAGACCACATGACATCACTGAGATGGCAGGAGCTCTTTCAAGGGGATAAGATGGGATTCGGGACTCTTAAATCCGGAGTAGCCGCACATGCTAACCCTAGGCCGCGCAAGCACGTTCGTATGGCTTGGTTAAAGCGGGGCTTTATACCGATGCCGAGTGGTCTTTCACAAAATGTGGTAGCTTAAATCTGTATGACAAGGAGTTTGTGCTAGATAATAGAGGCCAAATTAAGGGATTACTGATATGATGTACTGTAACTGGTATTAACGAGATGTTCTATTGAAGTCGAAGAAGTTCAAACCCATTCTCTCTACCTCTTGAGCTTATTATTCCGTCCTCGATTAGCTTCTAGTCTAGGTGCCAAGAAAATTTTTAACAACAGTCGGCTTTTCGGTCCTGAGAGAATTACGTCTGGCGATCCTGAATGTGCGCGCAGTTTAACAGAAGACTTAAACTGTATCCGACTTAGCTAGTAACGGGTCTTCTTCTGTCGCCTCTGTTCGCAGCGCCTCCCCCATCGCGGTGCCCCTGGGCCGAGATAACAGGTTGTGGGGAATTTCCAACTCGCCCCGAGACGGAGAGCTCCCTGTTCTTTCTCGCTCTCGTATGCATAAGGAACAGCGTGTCTTGCAGCATACTGCACATGTGCTTCCTGATATAAAATTTCTGCTGCTACTTTTTAATCTTCCTTGTAGTTCTCTACTCTTGTCGCCATTGTTTTATATAACTTTCTGCAACCTCCAACGAGCTGTTGGCAGAAAAGCGTCAGCGGAAACCAGCAAAAACGATGGACGAGAGTGGGAACAAACGGAAGAAATCTAAACACATTACAAGGCGTTTCAGCGCTACGATTCGAGTCCTGTGATTGCTGGCATGAAATTCTGCACAAATGCATAGTCTTTCAGCTTGCTTAATGATAAGAGCAATGACCCACGCACATAAAAAATTACATGATAAAATAAACGTATTCTGATGTCTTTTAAAACACATAACAAACGTTCTTGATTTCTCTAAGTTCTGTAATGAAATTCGAAGTCGCGTTACGCGAACCCCGAGTTCCTTCACACTGAACTGATTACGTGGTGAGTGCGACAAAGAAAAACGTGCTCAACGCCATCTCTATGCACACGGCGTCAACAACTGTTTCCGTAAACATCCCAGCCGCCATACAGAGCATGCGCGGAGCATAAATATTTCCTCTGCTATTGTCGTCGCTTGCAAGATGTGGCTAAATCATCAGAATGCCCCGCGCCGCGGTTGGTAAGTTTTTTAGGCGTCCGACTATTGAGTCGGGAGACTCGATTCGGAACGCAGCCGCGGCAGCCTCTTTTCAATGGAGGGGAAAAGCAAAGCCGCCGTGTGCTGAACAATTGGTTTATTGTTTGTTTACTGGGGTTCAACGTCCCAAAGCGACTCAGGCTATGAGGGACGCTGTAGTGAAGAGCTCCGGAAATTTCGACCACCTGGGGTTCTTTAACGTGCACTGACAACGCACAGCACACGGGCCTCTAGAATTTCGCCTCCATCGAAATTCAGCAGCCGCGGCCGGAATCGAACCCGCGTCTTTCGGGTCAGCAGCCGAGCGCCGTAACGACTGAGCCACCGCGGCGGGTGTGTGCTGAACAATGTCAGAGCATGTTAAACGACCACAGGTGGTCTAAAATATCCAGCGACCTACACTACAGTGTCCCGCATAACCTGTGTCGCTTTATGACGTTAAGCACTGCAGACCAAGGCAAAGCAGCCCTGAGACAGTACATGAATTTAATTTTGTACGCGCAACCAACGACGCGCTGCAGTGAGTGAAGTGCACTTTCCTGCAGTGCCGTCGCAGCGCGCTCGGGCGCTATAACCATGCATTGACTTATGTGCGCTCCACAGCAAAGCAAGCGCGGTGGGCTCCTGCACTGTAGCAGACGACACGAAGCACAGCCTCCAGGCCCCTGTCCACTTGTGACGCTCAGCTTCGTAGCGCGGCCGCGACGGATACGCTGGCGCTCCGCAGAGCTCAACCTCTTCCGGGCTGTGTGCGCCCTTATTTTGGACGGCCGTGAACAATCTTTGTCAACATTCCCCGGGCCTCACTGGTTTCTTTCCACCCGTGTAATTTAGGGCATTATAGAATCTGGGCCTCTAGGTTTCTGTGGCGTGAGGAGAACCTTGGTGCCCATGTTTCGAGAATATTTGGTCTTTAGAGGTCCCATGCTTGCCCGGTTGTACTGCTCCAAAGGAAACCAAACGGCCTGAAGAATTTTCATTCATTCATTCATTTATTGAACCCTCAGGGCCAAAGGCATTAAAAAGGGGAGTGGTTACAAAACATGAAGATACATAAACAGATGCAATGCATTATACAAAACAAAGTTATATTCCTGTTATACAATGTTAGCTAGTGCAGAACGAAAATGCTGGTTATCACTTATGTCGACGATATGTGCGGGAAGGTGGTTCCATTCGCGTGATGTACGAGGCAAGAAAGACTGAAATGCAGTTACAGTGTTACACGTTTCAATGCCAACTTTGTGACGATGATCAATGCGGTTTGACACGTATCTGGGGGACGAAATGAGGGCATCATGTAGCATGGGATGATTGTATAGTTTATGAAAGAGGCTCAAACTAATTGTCTGCCGGTGGGAAGCTAAAAGAGGCAAAGAAAAATTAGCTTTCATGCTTGATACACTTGCGGTACGGTTAAAGTTGGACAAGATAAAACGAGCAGCGTTATTTTTAACTAGCTCAAGCAAAGTTATCAGTTTTTCATGATGGGGATCCCATATGGCGGCGGCGTATTCCAGATTAGGACGTATTAGTGTTTTATAAAGCAATAATTTCAAGGAAGACGGAGTGTTGGAAAAGTTACGGCGCACATAGCCCAACATGCGGTTAGCTTTGTTAGCAATCAATATGGCGCGTCCAGTTAAGGTCAGCAAAAATATGAACACCCAGGTATTTATATGAAGTAACCGCTTCTAAGGGAACGTTATTTAGGTAGTATTCAGGCGGAGCATTGGCACTTCTTGATATTCGCATAATTTTGCACTTATTAGTGTTAAGTTCCATAAGCCATTCATTACACCAAAGACAAATGTTAGAGTGATCACGCTGAAGAAGGTTAGCATCATCGGGGGATTTTATTTCGCGGAAAACAACACAGTCGTCCGCAAACAAAAGAATGTTAGATGATACAATGGAAGGCAGGTCGTTGATGTAAATAAGAAATAAAAGGGGTCCGAGCACGAAGCCTTGCGGCACGCCCGAGTAAACGTCGCTGAAAGGTGAGTTAAAATTATTAGCGGAAACGAACTGCGATCGGTTAAGAAGAAAGTATTCAATCCATTTCAGAACGCTGTAGTCGATATTCAGTTGGGTTAGCTTTAAAAATAATAAGCGGTGACATACCTTGTCGAATGCCTTAGTATAATCAAGGAAAATGCAGTCAGCTTCTGATGCGCGATCTAAAATATGATGAAGTTTGATAATGAAGCTGGCAAGCTGGGTTTCGCAAGAAAATGACTTCCGAAAGCCATACTGTGCGTGTGTAAAAAAAGAATTAGACTCGAGAAAGTTCACAAGGGTAGTGAAAATGACGTGTTCTAATAGTTTGCAACAAGTACTAGTAAGTGAGATGGGGCGATAATTTGTAGGGGAGGTTCGATTTCCTGATTTGAATAATGGAACCACCCTCCCGACTTTCTATTGTGTTGGCAGAATGGAATTATAGAGAGTCTGCTAAAAAATCTTTGTTAGTATTAAGGAGCTAGAGGCAATTGTATTTTTTTTAAATTTAGCATGAATGCAGTCAAAACCGGGCGATGAATGAAGTTTTAGGGTATCAATAAGTTTAGCAACGCCAGATGTATCGATGAAAATTTGAGGCATAGAAGGGTAATTATACCAGAGTGGAACGGGATGTGTGGTGTTTGATGTGCGAGAGAAGTTCTGAATAAAGGTTTCGTTAAGTTCTGATGCGCATAAATGAGCCGGAGTAGGGTCCCCTGACATGTCGGTTAAGTTAATAGAATCCTCGGTATGTGGGTTGATGACGCGCCAAAATTTTTTAATGTTGGTAGATAGCATGGATGGTAACGTGTTAGAAAGGAAGTTATCTTTTGCTTGCTTAAGTGCAGTTGTATAGGCATCAGCGGCAGTCTTGTATGCGTCCCAGTGTGTGTTACACGGTGATAGCCTAGCTATACGATATCGGCGCTTTTTTCTGTTAGATAGGCGTCTTATATGGGCGGTGTACCATGGGGCTTGAGGATTAGAAGTGATGGTGCGTCTTGGAATATATTTCTGAGTTAGTTCGTGAACTTTGGCCGTGAACATATCCCAGTTAGTTTACAGAGATCGATCGTCAAAGTTTTTCAGGAAGTTTTGAGAAAACACTGATAATTCATTGTTAATGGCATCGAAGTCTGCTCTAATATAATCTAGTATGGTCTTTTTCTTTCATGCAGGTTTAGGACAGGCCGCGTTAATGCTGAAAACAAGCAAAGAGTGATCGCTTATATTAGGCAAATAGGTGATGGCGGAAGCAAAGTCGACTCGATTGGTTAGGATCAAATCTAAAGTGTTGGCAGTGTTGACAGAGATTCTGGTAGCATTAGTGACTAATTGGGTAAATGAAAAAACGGAGCGTAAATCAAGAAAATCCCTGGCATCGGATAAAAATTGAGAAAGGGTGGGAGGCTGGATATCCCAAGAAATATTGGGAAAGTTAAAATCACCTAGTAAAAACAAGGAAGCCGATGGAAATCTGGTGTGTATTATGTTAAGTTCGTTGTGAAGCTCGTTAATAAACGAGCGCAAAGAATAAGGAAGGCGATAGCGTACGCCGAATATTATTTTCTGACGGTGTAGAGTAACTGATGCCCATACAGTTTCCAAGACGCTATTAGTGTAGATGCATGATGACGGTATGTCTTTCGAAATAGCAAGGAGTACGCCACCTCCCCGCTGAATAGTTCGGTCATTGCGATATATTGTGAAGCGGTGTGCGTTGTGACAGATTTCGTTATCGTGGATTTAATGTGATAGCCAAGTTTCAGTAAGTGCGATGATATGCGCAGAACAGGTGTCGATCGCCGATGAAAGAGGTGTTTTCCTATTCAAGATACTTCTGATGTTAGTGTACAGAATCGTAACATCAGATGGTGATGAATGACCACTGCCCCTCTCGCGCCCCTAGGACGCAGCAAGTGGCGAAGCGTCTGATCCTTGGGGCACGTGTTCGGATGACAGCTCGATTTCATCAATTGTGTCGTTGGATGGATTGTACGTGAAGCATTTGCTGCGTATGAGTAGCTTATTGTAGCGACGGCGAAATTTGGGTGATCCCGGATAGCCGATTCCAAATTGGGTTAGTTTCCGTCTCGCAGTTCGAGTAGCGGGTGAAAAATCTTTGCTTATTGATATTTTGTGTTCCTTGAAATCATTACGATGAGATAGGATTAACTCTTTCACTTTGTAGTTGGTAAATTTGGCAATGATGGGTCTGCATTTGTTAGCGGAAAAGATGCCTAAACGATGAACACGCTGAAATGGGTCGTTTGGTAACGAGTCAAGTACTTTCGTTAGTGCATTGGTCAGTGTGCTTTCTGTTACTTGGCAAGTTTCCGATGATTCTGTCAGTCCATGAAAAATCGAATTATCTCGACGTGATCTGTCCTCCATATCATCTAGGCGTTTTTGTAAGAAGCGATTTTGTGAAGTTAAGCTTTCGATAGATTCTTGCATGCCTGCAAACTCATGGCTGAAGGTGTCAAGAACTTTCCCTTTCTCTTCCAGTTCATCTCAACGCTTCTGAAAATTAGTTATTTTTGTTTCAATGGTTTTCTGCCAAGCCTTAATGGATTTAATATCTGCGGTCAGCTCAGTTTGTGCCTTCGAACTTTGTAATGAGCGGGCGTGAACATCTTTGAGCAGTTGAAAAATTACGGTCATCTGTTCTGCAGGGTCGTCAGGGAGCGATTCAATTTCTGATAGGGATTCAGATCGTGTGGTGGGGCCGGGGTTCGTTTCTATGTCGCCGGAGCACAAGAGTATAAAAGCCATAGAAAAGCAATCACACACAGTTTCACACAGCACCCCTGGGCACGGGAACAGCAGCAAGCAGATGTCGCCGCTCTCTTTAGCGTACAAGGAAAATGTACACACCTGCATCGGAGCAAAGCGGAAATCAGGAGCCATGCTACTTGCAACGTTCCCGTGCCCACTGAATCCGAGGACGGAGAGGTCGCAGCTTAAATTCCTTGCGGGCGATGATGCAGTTGTCGATGGGGTTGAACGGCCGAAGGCGAGTGATTCCACCGGGTGCGCAGGGATGAAAGATATGTTGACGGGGCCACTGTCAGGCAGTGGCGTAGGTAGCATCTGAGCTGAAGGGCATGAGGGAGATAGCGATTCCGGTATCAGCCAGGTGAAGAACAGCGTCAGCGTAACCTGCATCGGAGCAAAGCGGAAATCAGGAGCCATACTTCTTGCAACGTTCCCGTGCCCTCTCAAGAACATTCCCGTGCCCACGAAGATTGTGCAATCATAGACAAAATTATCGGGAAGAAACTTCTGCTGCATTGCCTCGCTTCCTCAGAGTCAGCTTTGGCCCCTCATTAGTCTCAAGATCGACTTTCTCAAACCCTAAACGTTGTTCGGGAGACAGGTTTGGTTTGATTTTATGGATTTTTATGGGCAGCAGCCGAGAACACTAACCACTGAGCCAACGCGGCGGTTCTTTGAGAGACAGAGCATAGACAGTTTATATATGCTGCTTGAAAAATGACGACGGGGAGGGGGGCTGACATGGACCCCTTGACGCATGCTTGACGAAATTTAAAGACGCAGTGCAGTAACGCTGAGTGAGAACAGGAAGCTGAAATAATATACTATGCAGAGAAGAGAGAGCGAAGTTTCGTATCCTGCCAGTGTGAATAGCAGCAAGGAAGTAACAAACGGTTGTAAAGTCAGAGCACTGACCGCGAATTCAGACTTAATCTTAGATAAGGATTGACACTTATTCATAAATAACCCGCCTAATCCATCGGGCATGCCGTGGCACCCCCTCACCGGTCACACCGTGAACCACCGAGCTAGGAGAGGAGGTGAAAGAACGCAGGAGAAGAGAGGAGTTGTGCGCCGCATTGTTTCGCTACAAACAGCACGCCTTAATTAGGCCTTCAAAGGAACACAAGGGCTTGCGTTGTGGAGAACTTTACGGAAATGCCTAATTCGTCTTTATGTTGCATTATATCCATCAATTATGTCAGTTTAAAGAGCGGTATTATTTTTGTTGTTGTTGAAAAACAACGAACAGGAATCCTCGAAGAACACGCGGACGCTTCGACTGCTTAGCTGCAACAAGGCTCATTTGGTCTGACGCGCCGGCAGCCACGTCGAGCGCCTGGGAATGGTCAGCGAGCACTCCGGTCGCCAGTGCTCGCAGGCACATGATGTAAGTGGCTGTGAGAAGTACCTCGGGCCGCTGTCGGTACATGTTTACCGGCTGCGCACGTCTTCGCATGACACAACGCCCACGCTAACAGCACGAACGCAAAAAGAACGAACCAAACGCGGCCGCCCGTCTCGCAGACTCCGGACTTGCACGGCCAAAGGCATACGTCGCCGCGTCCAGAGAGCTTTCCCCGCGAAGCAACTTGTTTACTCCGCGCAGCCGGGCAACTCGATCACGGAGAATCCCCATCCGCCTCTATCACGTCCCGGTGCAGTCCGTGTAAACAGGCGAGGCCCGCGCCTCGATCGCCCGGTGTGCTAGTCGAATTCTCACGGCAAACGGGGGGGATGGCAGGAAGTTCCTTCGATGCATGCACTCACCGTCCGCCAGAGTCTACAGTGCCGCTTCTTTAACACCAGGAAGGCAGAGTCGGTTTCACGCGAAGGCGCATTTTGAGTGAGTCGTAATGAAGCATCGCCGCAGGCCCCTGCGCGAATACCGCCGGCAGTCGGTTTTGGCAGCTGCGCATACAGCTCCGAAACAATAGTGAAAACATTTTCGTTTGTTTCGCCGAGCTAACGAGATATTTTAGTGTAGTCAAATAAAACTGGACAGCTCAGCTCGCCGGGGGGACTCGATGACAATGGCGTTCATACTGTGAGCAGGAAAGTGCGGGTTCAGTTTGTGGTCGCTAGGATCCGCACTTCGATGAAGGAGAAATAGAAAAAAATTACAGCCGATTTACCTCACTTGGCCAAATGCGATGTGTGTGCGCTAGCACATCGCGTTTCACTTCGTTTTCTGTTCGAAGCAAGGATTTCAAGGTGAGGCTTGAGGTAAGGATCAGCAAAATCGGTTAATGGGAAACTTTGTGGTAGAGCACGAAAAAAATTTGGAACTGCTTATCGCGCCTTAAGAGGGCACTGCGATAGCGGTGTGTTCTAGGGTAGGTAGGTTCTGGGTCCATTGCGGATTAAAGTTGATGAAGGCGTGCAATGCACAGCGCGAGAGAGTGGCACTTAGATACGAGGGGTGATCGGTTGCGGCGATAGCATAGTACTCTCGTGCAGTGTCCAGTAAAGCTGATCTAGGCGGGGAGCACTCGCGGCCTTTATTCGGGTCTAGTTGGCTTTATACACTCAAGCAGGTAACGGGTTTTTTCGAGATTGGAAGCCTTAATGCTAGCACACTAAGACCTGCGTGTGCTGCACGGTATCAGTGCATGCTAAAGAACTCGCGGTGGTTGAAATTAATCCGTAGTCCTCCAATGTACCACCCCCCGCTGCCCGAAGTGTTCCTTTGGAGCGCGAAAATTAATAAGTAGGTTCGCTGATTTTGTGATTTTGGAAATTTAAATTACAATACGTGGCAACGCTCTGCCGCCAACATCCCCGCTCATCCTCTCCATAAAATTCCTTTCGATTTCACTCCCTTACTTTCGGCGGAAGGAAAAGCGCGGAAGTTGAAGTAAAAATATCACGTTGTTGTGCGTCCGCTTCTAGCGACTATACCGTTCATAGGCGCGCTCCAAAATGATGTATGACCCGCATCAGTTGCAGCGTTTCCCCACCGACGGCTGCGCGCTTCCGCTACCTTGATTTTCCTACCTTTTAATTTTCTACTTGTCCGAAAATTAAAGAAAGCGGTACGGCCGTCTCAAGTTTAAACGCAAAAAGCGGGATAAGTCTCTTATGCAATTCCTTTGATGTTGTTTTGCCAAAGCAGAAAAAATCGGTGGACGAAAACGAGGAGGATAAATCATTAGCTTACGAGCAAGAAGAATATGCAATAAAGAACCACGGAGGAGGAAGAGGATGAAAAGAATATTGATCAGGGTTAAGTACAAGGCAAAAAGAGCCCGTATAACTTTATAGTCTGCTTTTTTTATAGTCTCGTCGAATAAAAAGCGCTTACACCTCTAGAGCTCGTCCTCGGACTTCCTTCAGGAGCTCACGGCTTCATTGGTGATCCGCTGGTGAGCGCTGGTAATCGGCGGAGTCCAAATGAAACCGACCACTCCAGGAGGAAGGGAAAGGTGTGAAAATAATTTATTTATTTATTTGAATTACCATCAATACCAAAGGCATTAAAGAAGGGCGTGGCTACAATAACAAATACAAGAAGAAGGGCAAGAAGAATTACAAGAATGAATGTTTCTTGGTGATACATTATTAGCTAAAATAACTTACAAGTTTTGTTACATTCCCAGGTATACGATGTTAGCTAAAGCACTGCGAAAACGCGAAGGATACGCAGTGGAGGTGAGCGATCCAGGAAGGCGGCTCCAGTCTTGTGAAGTACGCGGAATGAATGACTGAAATATGTTTTTCTGTGATAAAAATCGATGCCAACTTTTTGTGCGTGATCAATGCCGAGAAGAGATGTACAAGGCGGGAATAAGAATGTTATTCTGTAAAACGTTGTTGCAAAAAGTTTCTCAATTAAATAGAGTTAACAATATTTTCGACGGGAGGCAAGAAATGTAAGTTGCTATGAATTTTTCATTACGTTACGCTAGTGGTGAGGTTATAATTACAAAAAATGAAAGCAGCAGGGTTATTTTGCACTAATTCGAGAGCCTAAAGCAAGTTGTCACTGATGGGTCTCCTGTTTATCCGACATAATCAAGCATGCTACGGATTAGGGATTTGTACAAAACCAGTTTTAGTGTCACAGGGTCCTTGGAAAAGTTACGGCGCAAGTATCCTAGCATGAGCTTGGCACTGATAACTAATTTATTAATAGCTGAGGACTAATTAATAGTAGACGTCATGTAAGCATCATGGTAAAGTTATGAAGGAAAGGTTTCCAGAGTCGTGGTACTGGGAGAGTACGCGATTGGAGTAGTAGATGTGCGGGAGACACGCATTACTTTACACTTGGAAATGTTTATTTCCATAATTGGAAATAGCTTTAATGTCATTTTCGGGAGATATGACGTCGTTGTGGGTGTTAATTTCGCAAAAGACTACACAACAAACCGCGAATAAGTGGATGTTAGAAGCCACGTATTGGGTCAAGTCGTTAATGTAGATAAAGAACAATAGTTCGCCTTCAACAGAACCTTGAGGAACACCGGAATGGACAGAATTTTGTGGAGAGTTGAAACTGTTAACTAAGACGAACTGCGATCCGTTAAAGAGGAAATGTTCAAGCCAAGTTAGAATCTTGTTATCTAGGTTCAATTTGCTTTGTTGGAAACGGAGTAACTTTAAACAGACTTTCTCGAACGCTTAAGAAAAATCAAGGAAAACACAATCGTCTACGGAGCTAATGTCAAGGATGGCGTTAAGTTTATCACTGAATGACGCTGTCGGCGTTTCGCAAGAAAGGTTCCTGAGGACGGCATGCTGCGCATGCGTAAAACAAGAGTCAGTTTCAAGAAAATTGATGATGCTTGTGTAAAGTGCCTGTTCAAGTATTTTGCATGGAATGCCTTTTAATGGTATAGGGCGGCAATTGCAGGTTGAGTCTTTGATTCCTGATCTGTAGACTGGAACCACCTTTCCGATCTTCAGATTTGAAGGGAGGGCGCTATCATCTAAAGATTACTGGTACAGCTTAGCCAATATGAGAGGGGAATACAGTTTTGTGCTTTCCAGAAATTTAGCGTTGATTTGGTTACTTCCCTCCTACATGATACTTTCAAAAGAATCAATAATTGTTCAATACCTATTGCTCCAATAATTACTGAGTCCATAGGTAGACATTTATGACATGGCATGGCCAGAAATGTTAGGTTAGGTGAAATTACAAAGTAACCGCAAAAAACACTGATTTAATGGCTGAGAACAGACCTCGGCAATAAAGTTGTACCGCCTGAGTCCCGCAAAGTTATTGTATTCTTGCTGCTAGGGTTGAGAATACTCCAAAACATTTTAGTCTGTTTAGCAAGCAGCGAGGATAAAGTTGTTTGGTGGTCTGGTCCGCTAGTTCCTGGAGGCTTGTGACAAAAACATTCAACCCTTCTTGCATGGTTCTGTTATCACAGGTGGGGACCACTGAAGCATTACAGCTGTAAAACGCATGTTCTATGTTTGCGCCGATTTTCGAAGAGTTGGGATAGTCACCCTGTAAGATAGGACTAGCCGACATCCAAACCCTTCATGAGGCCGGCTTCAAGACTTCGTTGTCGCGAGCAGCTCGAGAGTACTGATTTATTTTTGTTTTTTCGCTAACGGGTCCCGTAAAAAGATTCGCAATTGGAATGATTAAAAAGCTCCAGTGGTGACAACCAGCACCATAAGTTCATTTAAAGAACGTTTTGCGGAATTTGCTAGTAAGTAATTCTCCTCGTGCTGCCCAATGCGATGGTGCCCCGACGCACAAAATGGTGATAAAGAGGGTGATATTCAAGCGCCGTACGCTTCCTTTTTTTTGCATGAGATGAGTACAGTGAACTCATTAGGAGTTGTTTCTTTCTAAAGCAATTTAAAACATCCTCATTAAGTATTTTCCTTGAAATTAACGTCGAGACCGAATAATAGCGACTAGGGCCGCCGCGGTGGCGCAGTGGTTACGGCACTCGGCTGCCGACCGGAAAAGTGCGAGTTTGATCTCGGCCGCGGCGGTCGCATTTCGATGATGGCGAAATCCTAGAGGCCCATATACTGTGCGATGTCAGTGCACGTTAAAGAACCCCAGGTGGTAGAAATTTCTAGAGCCTTTTACTACGGCGTCCATTTTAATCTGAGTCGCTTTCGGACGTTAAACCCCAATAAACCAAGCCAAACCGAATAATGGTGACTAATTATAAGGTGGCTATCGTAAAAGAAAGAGAGTTTTGTAGATAAGCGACATATTTCAGAATTCTTAAAGTCTAAAAAGCGAAAATAGACACACATTCGTTTTTTTTTTATTGCCTGCGCGAATAGCAAATATAGCCCAGAAATGTAAGCCAGTCCAAAAATATGTTGCGCTTGCGAATGTGCCATGCCCATTCCACCCGAGAGGAGAATAAGGCAGTGAGTAGGGAAACTCCCACGCTTTTGATTGCACAACTGTTTCACAAAACGACGGAAACAACTGCTAATACTATCAGATAAGAGACATTAAACTAGCACTGTCTGCCTCGACAACACCTTGGTGCGTTTTTACTTTTAGAACTCGCTGCCACGTAGCGCTGCCGTTACTGCGCTACAAACCTTAGCTGGCTTCTGAAAAGTTTGCGTTCCTTCGTGTCTTTTGTGTTTGTGTGTTTTGTCTTCTGCGCGTTGTTTTTAGTTGTCATCGTGGTGCAGCTTGCCTATTTTGGTTGTCTTGGAAAAAATATAGTCCGATAGAAATGAAGAAGGAAGCGGCAAACACTCGACTGTCATGATTAATCCGCTAGTCTGACATCGTAGGTAGCTGGCAAGTGCTTCCGTGAAATTGGATAATCGCAGCGGTGGCCCAGTAGTCTGCGCATCCGCCTCGCATGCGGGAGGAGCGAGGTTCGATCCCCAGTGCCGCGGAGTCCTCACCGGTGATGCAATGGGTACAAGCTTTCCCCTGGTCTAGTGATCGGCTTATTTAGTGTGAAATGCTTTGGAAATGGGTCTTCGACCCCACCTTGAGTAAAAGAAAAATACCTTGTGCCATGGCGCCCTTTGGCCATAGCTACCCTTGCACCAAAAAATCCATCATCATCATCATCATCATGAATTTGCATAAAACTCGAGGTCTTGAGAATCGGTCAACGCCATTGGTTGGAGGACCTCCTTTGATGGATGTTTGCCGCTTCCATCTTGAGTTGCATCCGACTACAGATTTAGTGAAGGGATGCAGTCGGCACTGTGCTCAGAGAGACTTACTTTTTCCGTCACCACTTTGGGCACAAAAAAAAAATAAAGATTAAATCTAAAGGCTTCTTAGCGGTTTTGTTCAGCA
Organism: Amblyomma mixtum; assembly: GCF_055824585.1. Taxonomy (NCBI): domain Eukaryota; kingdom Metazoa; phylum Arthropoda; class Arachnida; order Ixodida; family Ixodidae; genus Amblyomma; species Amblyomma mixtum. Next base: position 412,607,769 of record NC_143014.1, read on the forward strand.
CCACAGCACAGTAAACCTCGAGTATCTTGGCTGATGTGTGCAGCAGGTGCTTTGGTTATTTCTGTAGATAAGTAACGCATCGATTGCTAAAAGGTTATTTTTACTTCCCAAATCTTTTTCTGTCCTTAATCCCTGCCGCTACGGCCGCATTTTGGTGGCGGTGAAATGCAGAAACGTTCCTGTGCTGTGCGACGTCAGTGCACGTGAAAGAACCCAAGGTGATCTAAATTAATCCGGAGCCCTCCACTACGGCGTCCCTCATGAGCCAGGTGTAGCTTCGAGTCGTTGAGTGCCACATACCGTGGCGTACTTTTTCTGTCTTAAAGACCCAAGAACAAGCTTTCTTCATGGTCCTTTTGTGCCTAACGATCGTTTTTGGCGAAAAAGCGAGGAATTTGGCCTGCAGAGCAAGTGTATAATTTTGAATAATAGACGTTTTTAGCATACCGTAGACGTACTAGCGGAGACGTATACCGGGGCCCGATTCTCGATATTCACATTCGCCTGTCGGCGCCATATTGCCTCTCTGATTGGCTGTCAGAAGTGTCAATCGCCGTCAATGGGCGTGTCAGTCAGGGTCGGTTACACGAGCACTTTTCGCGGTGACGTCAATTTGACGTGGCATTGAAAATGCTTTTTCGTAGCGCTATTCTTGGTGCCCGGCTGGTACATATATGTGATTGTGAAGGGAAAAGAAGCTACAAGTGGTCCGCGCGAGAGCACTTGCGCTCGACTTGCCAATTTGGAGAAAATAGCTGCACACCGGAAATGGCAACTTCCTAAAATCTGATTGGTTGGAACAATATCACGTAAATCACGTGATAGGCACACATGTTGGAGTGATGTCAGAATGACGTTTCATCACGTTTACGTTGTGCCGCCATTGCAAAAAATGGCTGAAATTCGCCGCCATCATTTCGCCCGGCGAAAGGTATCCGAATCATGCAAATGAGTTAGTGAAATGTTGATTTATACGGCGTTAGGTAGCCGCACTTTAACGGGTATTTATTTCAAGACAAAACTAAGCTTACAAAAGTCTTGTTTTGATTGCACAATGTAATGTTCTGGCGTTATAAGAGCACATCTGAAATAAGCAACCCTTGAGAGCGTTAATAGTGAAGGCTTAAGCGTACAGCCGCATAGGGGCGTTAGTTGCTCTCCCGTTGCAAACCCTTCGCTCGCAGTGAGAAATCATCCCTCCGTGCGGTTAGTGAAGCGCGAAAATTGCTCGAATGGCGGTGCCGGCGCTGCGATTTGCTGCTCCTTGCATTCATTCGTCGTTTGTTAAACCCTAGAAGTGGGAAAGATGAGCGACTTTCGAGAGGTCACCGCGATGCTTTCGAGTTGTCTCGGACTAGACAGCTCGTCTGTGCAACCATCTGACGAGGCATATGGTGTGGTGGCTATGCAAGGATGCATTGCGGCGAGAAGCAGTGCCGAACTGTCGAGCTCCGAGGGGCGATCGCCAGCGGTGAAACGTCGCAGAACGGATGGGCTTTGCGCGCGTGATGAGCGGATGACACGACAGGTGTTCGCGCGGCCGAGCAACAAACTCCAGGAATGTGTCGGGCTTCTCGACGAGAAATCCGTGTGTGTGTGTAGCGTCATTCTCATTCCTTTTGCATGCATGCTGCGAATCCGAAATTTTTATTCGGCATTTCGCGTTGCTGTTTTCATCATACTGTTTTCAGTTTTTGCACACGGCTCAAGTTGAGAAAACAAATTCTAGCATGCTAGTACGTCGGTCGATTTCTTTGTTTTTGGTGTTGATAAATGTGAAAGGCAGCATAGGTGAAATCAGCTGGAAGGCGTCGTTTCCTTAAGTGTGGAAAAAAAAATTGTGTGGAACTAAAAGAATACTATACCCTGGCTTAAGCATTATTAGTGAAGCACACAAAAGTGATTTTGCTATTCAAGGTAAAATTTTCATAACAGTGTTACATCATCAGTTACACAGCAGTCACGTGGAAATGACCGTAGGAGGGTGAAAAAAATTATTTCTCTTAGGGCGCGCGAAAAACAAACATGTATGACTCTTGTACATTTTATTTACAGGTGTGTTGTTCCTGCCTGTGAAGGTTCCAGCTCACACGAAGTCTGTGCGGGATCCATCCATGACCCGTTTGTGTGCAATCTCTCTTGATGTGCTGCCCGCATGGAAATCATCAAACTGGTGAGCACGTGCTTAGTGTGTTGGGGCAAGCAGTAAGGGATAACATGTTTGCCTTTAGTAAGATTGCGTATGGCTAATGATATCTGATTGCATTTATATATAGTTTATTCAGCAAGCAAGAACAGTGTAAATAGAACCAGATATGAAAATAATGTAAATTAATCATGTCTGTACTTTTCAGGTGACAACAGAGATAGGTGTGCGTGGCACGCAGTGTTGTTCTGTGGTTTTGAATTTCTCTCAGTGACCACAGTGTCAAGGTAGCCCCATTTCGATTGGTGCAAAATGCGAAAGCATGCATATACTGAAAAACTCAAGGTAGTCATAAACAGTTAAACTTGTGCCCTTCCTTGCAGTGCATTCTGTAGCGGTTTTCTTGAGTATAGAAAGACTGTAGTAATTATTTGTGTGCATCAGTTTGGGAAGTCTGCCATCAAGTACCTCTAGCTATATAGAAACAGTTTGTTTTGATACTAATGATTGGTTTTGCAGTGAGCGTATTTTACATTTTTACGTAAAACTAGACTATTTTTGAACACAATGTCTAGTTTGTTGGGAGATTTCAGTGCACAGCATTGATTAGTGTGCAGGTGATGGTGTGCATCTGATGCAGACGTGGCAGACCACCCTCACCATGGGGTCTCATGTGCTCTGGAGCCAGGATACCAGATTCATGTTTGGTCACCTCCCAGCTTGTCTGGTTACCCTGCTGGGTGGCCATACCAGGCTCCTGAGGTGTCTGCAAAGGCCATGGTACAGCATGATCAAGAGTTCTCTGCGAAGGCCACCACAGCTTGCATTGTGCAACCCAACATATTCATCCACACTCAGCTGCAGGACCATGACACCTCTGGCAAGTGGTGATAATAGCAGGAGCACCAACATCTACAACAAGGAGGAGGACACAGCACCATTTGGATTCTACCTGGCAGACAGGAAGTGCACGATTAGCAGCTGCGTGCAGGAATTGCACTCACTGCCGTGGTTGTCACGTGTAGCTATGCCACAAGTAATCAGCGTACATTTGCTCTGCTTCAAGTTTGATAGCATACTGCTAGGAAGCTGGTGAAGTCTTCATCATTTTGGTGCTGTTCTTTGAATAGGACCATATTGGTGGTATCCATGACATGACAGTAGAAATCATTTTTGTCTGGTTCTGCAGTTTTGTGTGAGTCAGGAAGTGCCCCAAGTGTTTTCAGCCTACCGTCTGCCAACTTGCTGAGTGCGTGCTTCAACACATGCTTTGGTGATTGTGAAGAAGTGCCATCCCTTCGTGTGGTGCCTCCCTATGTGTCCTGCTTGTACACAATGCACATTTTATTTGGTGCTTAAGTTCAGTGAAGCACAGGAAGGCACCAAAATTTTTTCCTTCCAGCACCATTGTGTTGACTGGACATGCTTTCACCAATGCATTTCTGTTTGCTTTGGTATTTGTTGAGAGCCAGCATTCCAGAACTTGCTCAACATACAGCATGGTCGCTGTGTCTCTAGTTATGTACAACATCTCTTCTTCAGGGTGCAAGACGTCTTGTGTGGCACTGTTTGTGTGATAAGATCACAACATGCTTTGCCTCATGGCATTTGGTTGCCTTTGTCTGCTTTCTTTCGACTGCGTCTTTCACATGCTGCACGTAGTTATACAGCTGTGAACTATTTTTCCTGAAGGAAAAGTCACGCAGTTGTTTCACGCTCAATTTCCCGGATGAAAATGCAAGGCCTGGCCAGCGTTCTGACACGTGTACCCATTCCCATCTTCTAGCTGAAATTTGTACCCCTGACGAAAACCTACAAATTGTACATTAGTTCAGTTGAAGGTAACTGGAAGTATAAATTATGCAGCTGGACATAATTTGTGTTTCAATAATAAAGCTCCAAGCGCTGGTGTTTTGTCCTTCTCTTGTGTTGTCTTTCACTGCGCTGTTTTTCCAATTCGTAAAACATGTACCAACCAGCCCGTATTTGCCCTCTTCTGGAACTCCAAATGGCATTTTGTAGCTGGAAGGGCATGATCCGGTTCAATAAGTTAGCTGGAAATGGATCATAATAGTAGTAGTAGTAGTAAACGCTCTTGATCTTTCTGGGTTACGCAGGCGGTTTTTCCAGGTCCGGGATCTTTTTCTGTGCTGGGCTATCAACCTTGAATGCAACCTTGAATGGAAGGTCACTGCCCACCTGTCCTCCCAGTGAAACTGTGTTAGATCCCATTTTCATTGACTCGTCCCCTTGCACTTTGGTTCATATAAGTTGGGGTTGCTGTTTGGTCATTTTAAGACAAATCCTAGACAACCTGTTTACCCTCTGCACCCTTAGTGTGATTGGACCGTATCAGTGTCCGTGCTGCCATTTTTCCGTTTAGCAAACGTGGCTACTTCAGCTGGCTACCTCAGTTTGCGGACTAGGCAACACTAATGTGCATGTACACCACTGTCAAACGTTTATGAAAGACTACTCTGTCCCGAAAAAATTCTTATCTTTGTAGATGAGACATATTCGTCAATATGTATTGTTGCACTAGGTAATGATTCGCAGTTAGGCTGCATAATGAATTCTAGGATGCATGAAGTTCAGTGATGAAAATAAATTATTTTGCCAATAATGGCTTCCACAAACTTTTCACTGCGCATGTAAAAGACACCTCACCTTTTTTAGGCAAATTGCAACACCTAAGAGGCATTGCAACTTGTCCCGCTCCCCAAAAGTGTAGGGGCACAATTAAGCTCAGCATTCATGGGTGTGACACGACAGTGTTCATGGCTCCCTGCAGCGGTTTCTCTTCACACACACAGTCACTGTTCTTCATTCGTGTTCACACATTTATCACAGTTGCCTCAGCGCAGGTTTTCAATTCTTGCCTTTGAACTCTTCCACACTGCAGTTCATCTACGTAATGGTACTGTAGTTAGTTTCTCACTAATTGGCACATCTCTAGTTCACTGCAGTAATTACATTGCTAGGCTTCAAATTAAGCCAACAGCACCCACACATCACTCCCCCCCCCCCTTTGTACCTCAGCAAAGTCAATGTGCCTACATGGCCTAGTTGGTAGTGTGCCTGGCTGGCGATCCAGGGGTCATGGGTTTCAAGGCAGACAGAAATTTAGTAATTTTCTGTACGTAAAGTCTATTATTTTATAACGCGAAGTAGCTTCAGACATGTGCTGACGTTTGATTCAGATTACAAATCCTCTTTTCAGTGACTTTCACTGCGGATATCCACGCGTGAAGCTTGTTTTTTGACACAATGCCGGCTGGATAACACTGGGTTTTCTGCTGAATCGCAGCCTCTCTCCTTGACAGTGGTGTGTGCAGGCTTTCCGTACCTTTCTTTTCTGGTTGCACATGGCACCCAATATAATTTTTCAGGGGGCTTAAATTTTGTGCACAGGCACTTGCAATGACTCCAATTTCATCAACATTTTGCAACCTGTTCTATCATTATATTGGTGATGAATAACTTCTGTTCTGTTCTCCTCTTGGAAACTCTGAGTCAGACTTGCTTAACATTTTTCAAGCTGCCTTAATCATGCTCAAAAAAACAATTTACCCTCCATGTGCACACACCACTAGGCATTTTAAATGTTCTATTTTTTTTTCATGCAGTGGAGTGTAATACATACATGGAGGGGAGAAATCTCCAACCTGTCACTTATGCTCGAGCACCAGAGTGGATTTTAAACGCACATATCAGGCTTGCCCAAACAAACCGAAACCTCATTTCCAAGGGATGGAATCACAGGAGCGATGGGAGGCTGCTCTGCGCAGCTCACAGGCAGAGCTACAGCTTTGCATCATGGCCTGGGCCTTGAAGGTCACCGCAGCCAAACAGTGCCTCGTCACCTAGAGTGGCCTGAGGGCCGTCACCGACCTGTTCAACACCCCTTCAACCACCCTCACCTGATCCACTGAAGTGGGACTAATAAAGTTATTACCAACCAAGGGCTGTAATAGCCTTCCTGCCAACGCACTTCACCACGGTAATTTTGAACTGCTTCTTTGAACAAATAATCTCTGAGCTGTATGCAAGCTTTGTTCTCAGTACAGGTAGGCCCTTTGTTATTGGAATGCGGTACTCTATTGTTGCAGAGCAACTTCTATTAGTCCTCAGTGTCCTTTCAGACATTTGCCGACATTTCAGCACCTACATCTGGTATGGTGCCCTTCACTGAACTGTAGATGTCATATTTTGAGTGTACATAGAGGGTTGTCTATTTTAGTTCACATTAAAGGAAAGTACTTTGAGAGTGAACGCATTTCATTGAGCATTATTCTCCTGCAGTGCGCAATAGTGGCATCACAGGGTCTTTATTGCATCAGTGTATGGTGTAAATGTTTCCTAACGGCATTGTGATCCACTGCTTAAAGAGAACCAACAATGGCCCTGATATGTATGTGGTCAGGAGTGTGCACAGAGGGAAAGTCATGCACTTGCACATCAGGCTAGAAACATGACTGAGGCCTCTTGTAGATTGCTCGTGAAGTGCACAGGGCTTGCCAAAACCAATCCACATCATCCAGTGTTATGCTGCATTAATGGACCTTTTGCCAGAATACCACTGCTTGTCTGTGACGCTGCCTCCCTCAAATACTGTGGGCCATGTTAGCCTTGCATTTCTTGCCCCCTTTGTGTGTTATCTTGCTGCTGTGCATGCTTGTGCTTTTCTTGTTGTGTTGGTGTTCTTCCTTCTTAACTCACCATTGTTTTTATTCTCCTTCAGCTCCTTGACCTCACCCTGAGACATGTTCAGGCTTGATATGACATGTGCACTAGATAATACACGTGTATGTGCATGCTATGATAATAACTTGCATGCCCGTTAAAGGACCCCAGGTGGTCAAAATTTCTGGAGCCCTTCACTACGGCGTCCCTCGTAGCCTGAGTCGCTTTGGGACGTTAAACCCAAATAAACCAAACCAATAACTTCATGAAGCAAATAAAGCAAGTGTCTTACACACTGGATTAGCTGTTTCTAATGTGGCATATCACCCTCCACCTTCACTATACCCCTCTATATTCGTCCCATTCCCCAATGTTGAGAGCATATGTGAAGATATCTTTTTCCTGCCGACTTCACCTCTCTTGACATCACACGTTGCCCTCTTACAAGGAATCTTGCTGCATTGAGAGGAGCAGCCTGGTGCTGCTGTGGATGCATTACTGTTGTCCTGCAGCAAAGGAATTGTAGGGATGGGCTTGACAAATTTTGCTTCACCTCTCACATTTTGGTGCGTACTTGCATCACACGAGTGGTGTACCTGCCTATAGGCCCTTGGTAAGTGCTGTGTGCTCATTGTTAGACAGAATTAACGATATTGAGGGCCTTTTCAAACATTGAAATTTTATTTCAATATTTGAAAGCCTTTTTTTATTTGAGTGAAATAATGTCTTGCCACTCTACGCCATGCATTCGTGAGGTGCTTTTATATAAAGTCCGTGAAGTCTGCTTCCAGGCAGGCTTAGTTAATGTTGCACGTGCTCAAGAGGGGTCCGGTAAACAGGTACATGTACCCGCTAGTACTTCCCTGGTATGCAACCCTCTCTAATGACTTTCACCGTTGTACCTTGTCGATATATTGCGCTTTGCTACATGTTTCCAGTGTAAACTAAAAAAATGGCTGGTGGTTTAGCATTGCTAAGCCCGAAATATTATGCGAAAGCGCAGGTTTTTTGCAGGTGCACACCTACACAAGGCAGAACAGCGCAAGATGCACACGGACAAAAAAGTAGACGAGACACACACAGCGCTGACTTAAACTGAAGGTTTATTTTTCCAGACACAGCAGCATCAAGAAAATAAAAGCAACCGAGTCTGATAAACAGTCATCGCCACCAGAAATCACACAGGAGAACTCCGATCATCCAGCTACCAATAAGAACTGCAATTCCTTATCAATAAGGGCTATGGAGGGGGCACTGACACAACTTTTTTTTAAGATGCGCGATTTTCACGGCTTCAATTATTTCTCGCGTGGTTTTGTCATCGAACCTGCGCAGCACGCTCGTGTTACCTAGCTCGCTTGTGCTGTTCTGCCTTGTGATGAACCAACTAGCCCGCGATGTGTTATTCAGGTGCACACCACCACCACGTACCTGAAAGCGCGAATGAGGTGTCCACTCCCCCAAGGATCCAGTTATCGGCGTCTTCAACTTTTGCATCTTCCATAGAAGTTTACCCAGTGTACGCCGGCGGTCTATGCTCTAGTGCCGTGTTTCTGTCGCAGCGTTGCCTACGCCAAAGCATGCAGAGCACATCTCTCCGTCACTACAGCCACATAGCTCACAGCGCCAATATTAGTTTGATCGTAGTATTAGTTGATGAAGAAGACTATGTGCAACGCTCAGCGCGAGAGAGTGTTGCAGTCGAACACGAGTCGTCTTCGGCTGCGGCGATAGCCTAGCGCTCTCGCGAAGTCGCTCGCGAAGCTGATATGTTCGCGCCGCCGCGGGTTCGAATCATAGTCGCGGATACTCATTTTATCTCAGTTCTTTCTTTCACTTGGCACAAACCCACAGAAATTGCAAACCCGCAAATATCGCCAGACCTTATACTAATATAGCACTAATGTCACGTAGAGAAAATAGCTCCCATTAAGAGTGCGTGTATGTTCGCGTACGTTTACTATGCACGTTACTGATTTTCATTTACATGCGTCGATCGCACTATGTTGGCTGGTTAGTTTATGGGGTTTAACGTCCCAAAGTGACTCCGGCTATGAGAGACGCCGTAATGAAGGGCTCCGGAAATTTCGACCACCTGAGGTTCTTTAACGGGCACTGACATCGCACAGTACACGGGCCTCTAGAATTTCTCCCTCCAAAGAAATTCAACCGCCGCGGCCGGGATCGAACCCGCGTCTTTCGGGTCAGCAGCCGAGCACCATAACCACTGAGCCACTGCGGCGGCCCGATCGCACTTTGTGTTCTTCGTCTTGGCCTCATTTTGCAAAGGCGCCGTCCACCTTGTTAATGTATGGCGTCTACACGAATCTTTAGAATATATCTCTCACGATGCGGTAAGAATAAGGCGCTGTCTATTTGATTTTCCGACTTAATAACAAGGCAATCTCTAAATCCTACTTTCCTCAGCCGAAGCCCCGTTTTAAACGCGATACAAAGCAGAACTTTTTTGGTATCCAACCAGTAATGCTTCAGTGCGATGCGTTCAAAAGAGCCCGAAGGTTATCAGCCTGTAGACTATAATACATGCTTGTTTCTATGCTCACAGGGATTGAAGCCCAATGTTCACATTTTCACAACACGGTTACCCCATCTAGCATTTTACGGCTATAAGACAAGGCGTCAACACGCACGTATAGGTCGTGTCGTGCCCGAGTGGCATAACGCAACGTCACACAGAAAAAGAGGTTCTGAGATCAGACTTTTGCTACTGTCATGTACATATTTTTTTTTAAATACCGACGATGGTGTCTTCTTTTATATCACGTGATGTCAAACCAAGTGAACTTGGCCATTGTCTGGGATTGCTAATAACGATGGCTAATGCGTTTTTACTCCGAGCAGAAATTTCATTTCCCAGATCACGCTGAGCAATATAGCCTATGGCAACAGTTGAAATTGCACAACACACTTGAACAAAACCGGAATGTTCGAAAGGCATCTTGACTAGCGCAAGAGAAGGCAGACAAGGTGGACAGAAGATCTGCAAGTGACATTTTAGTGCGAGACAAAAATATTTGCAGAATTTTTATCCCCTCTTTTTTTTGTGCCCCTGGTGACACCTGGAAGCTGCAGTCGCGTCACATGAGGGTAATAGAAGATTGAAAAAAATGGCCCTCATTCTGGAAGAAACATATGATGAGACTCAAAGGTGATTAAAACAGATAAAAGGTACAGATAGAAATTAGTCGACGTGTCAGAATATACCATCTTAAAATTATATAATTATCCGCGTGAAAAACGACGACAAAAACTCGAAAAATAAAAGTTTTCATCGTTCATTGCGACTAATGGGCGGTGCCAAAAAGGACGCACAAAAAATAAAAGCGTTAAAAGATTTAAAAAAGAGATAAAATGCGATTCGGTAAAAACTGTACACACAAAAAGAAAAACCCGTGGCAAAATGAAAATGACGGGGTAAAAATAAGCAACAACAGAGAAGACAACATTCAACACCGGCCACACGGGCGAAACGTAAGACACGATTACATGGAGTTACCAGCAATGACAAAAAGGCACTCGAAAAACGCAGGTGCGTTGTGCTCTCGCGATAAATAGTTTGCGAGACGCATGTTATCGGCAAAAGATTTATCGTATCTCTGTATTGTAATCAAGTCGCGTGATATTTTTACCAGCGGATAGAGCGAAGTGGTCGTGGTCGCTTCATGTACCTTCACACATTTGAAGTGCATGTAATACGTGATATGCCCAAATAGATATTTTTTTTTTGCGCACACTTGCGTAGCGTAGTTTTTTGACCGCGATAATAGAACTGAGCCGAAGACGTAACTAAAAAGAAAACATACAAAGGAAAAGAAAGTTTGCCAAGAAGGCAATAACCTGGTCAAAATGCATGCCAAAAATGGGACTGAGAGATGAAAGACGAAAATGCGTGCTTCTCTCTCTAGGCTGTACTACGGTGCTGCGATCTACGCAGGAAACTCAGTCGTAGGTTGCCTATTGATATTTCTGCTTCGTAGTAAAATATCAGTTGGAAACCTAGCGCCCGCCTTGTCTCTCTCCTCTGGTGCTCTCTGACTTCGCTAGTGAAGATGCGTCCAATAATAGGCAGCTCGTCGAATAAGAGCACTGGATGTGCTAGAAAGCGAGCCTATAAAAAAACTTACTAGTGGAGGATTTTGGAGCATTTGGACGTTGATTGATAAAAGAGGTGAACATTCGTTGCACAAGAACACACCAAAAACAGCATTTAGCTGTTTTTGGGCGAATTTTTTGACATACAGATGCTCACCGCATCGTTTTCACAGCCAGCCATAACCGAAATTTTCAGAACCGAAGCGTGCCCTGCAAATATATTGCGAGCCGCTGGACAGGCGTTTCATCCTGTGTACGTGTGTGTGCGTGCGTATGTACGTGTGTGCGTGCGAGCGAGCGCGTGTGTGTGTACCTGTGTGAGCGCGTGTGAAGCATACCACCCCCAGTACTACTAGATAACTGGAGCACCTTCCGGGCACGCGGCAGTGTCTCCATCTTCTGCATACGAAGTTGCACCACCACCCACCTACTCAGATTTACCCTCCAGAAGCCTCAGCCCACCAGAAACCCACGGTGACATCAATATTAAAGACGCAATGGCAAGGCGTCTACATGGCCCAAGCAGATGCTTAAAGACTGCTTCCTGTTTTAAGGCGAAAGCCTTTAATGCCTCATACCGTCGTGACCAAGACGTGTTAGCAAATGTGTCCGCCTTTCGGATGCATTCCTTATATGGGCATATGCCAGTCAATAGCCAATCGATACTTAATCGGGTGCAATCGAAAGACATCGGAACATGATATAAAGAGATTTCAAGATTATATCATTGGGCTTAATGACTAAATGAATAACTGGTAATTAGCAGTAGTTAATAAGTGGCATGTGGGACAGTGCACTGCGCCCGTACCTTAACACTAATTAATTAGTGCACTAGTTAGTGTCACGTTAAGTACCACTAACCATACATTAACTAGTATCGCGAAATGTGCAAGTCATGCTTAACTAACTTTAAACATCATTAATAATTAGACGTTTCTAGACGTTTCGTAGACATTGTGTCGAACATTCTAGAGAGTTCCATCACTTGGCAGGTGAGAGACAGGACATGATGGATGTCATTAGAACAAAGGTAAAGACCAATTATCCTAATTAACCTTTCTAGTCAGACCACATAAATAAATAAAACCGAGTAGGAAATTGGTCAAGCCGGGAAATCGAATTAGGGTCTCCGGAGTGCGAGACAAGCACGCTAACCACTCCGCCATGCCAGCTTGATGGTTTGGAATGAACAAAGGCGCGTCTAGCTAATATGGCGTCTTCGTTTATTCCCATCTTCCTCCCTTCCTTTACGGCGAGGTTCAGGCCTGTCCACAAAATATGTGAGAGATACATTTTCTTTCCTCAAAGACCAATTTACCGTCGAGCAAGGCGTAGAGCCCAATGGTCGATGGCGTTCTGTGGACTCCCTGGCAGCGTTGCAAGACACTGTCGCGTTCCACTCTTAGAGGCGAAGCTTAACATCTTAACCACATATCAGTGACAGAAGCAGCAACACTACGCTTAAGGCTTTCGCCTCACCGCACTTTAGGTCAGCAAAGTGCACCCTCTGAATTTTTTAAGCATCCTAGCTCGAACTCAGGCATTCAGGTCTCCGATACGTTTCTAGTTATACGAGTTATACGTGCGTGTTAACGCATTGTCTTATAGCCGTAAATTGCTAGATGAGGTAACCGTGTTGTGAAATACCAATTCTGGGCAAGTTTTTATATTAGTTTCCATGAACACGGTATTGAACAACTGTCCAGTCCTTGTTCGGCATGCGAAGCCGCTCTCAAAAAGCGTCTGGAGCAGTATATTCTTCCGGGGTCCTAATTTGGTCACCCAGAAGGGTCGAAATTTTCGCCGTTTCCATGGACGCCTATTATTTAAACTTCGAACGGTTTTGCAACAACGTTAGGTAAGGCAGTGAGACGCCGCTGCTTTTACATGCGAGGGAGATCCCCTATAACCTAACTTCAGAGGAAAAACCTAGTCCATTACCTGTACGATTTATTATGTTCAGAAACACAGCTTATCCGACTGAAAACGGCATGAGCCACAAGGTTTGGTGGCGCCAGCTAGGATTTGTCCCACATTTCTGATAACAGTATGACGTAATGTCTGTAAACTTTTGTATTTAAGAATAATTGTGGGATTTTTCTGCGAAGAGACTTTCCCGAATGACTAATAACCAATCCATTAAAAACAACGAGAGAGCTTAGCGTGGGCGCACCTTAAAGGGCAACCACAGATAATTTTGAACGTTCCTTCCTATTCTAGGATTGAAATCTGTAGAGTTTGCAGGTAAAGCATATGAAGTGTTTTTGCGCTAGCATTTAAAATACGAACGTAATCGACGATTGAATTTTAGCCCTCTCCTCAAAGCACCGTAGTTATGCGGGAAAGCTTGGTATGACGTCATGGAAAAAAAGATTTCATATTATCACTGCAGTCTACCTCACCCTGGAATGCCTCGTTGGATACTCCCAAAAACGTTCGGCGGCGTTTGCCTTCAGTGGCTTTGGCGTTTTTCCTTCAAAGCAAGTGTTTATGCGTTGGAAATGTACCGGTATCTTCGACAACATCATGATGTTCAGAAGAGCAAGGTTCCGGACTAGTTGGTAATGCATTTAGTTGGTAATGCTAGTTGGTAATGCACAGCGCTCGTGTGTGTGTCATTTCTTCGTGTGTCCGTGTTTCGTCGCGCTGTTTCTTCCTTTAAAGACATCATGATGTGCCCCGGACTTGGCGCTGAGCGCTGCGGAGAAGCTTGGAAACTGTGGTTATTTTAATCCACGATTACCTCACAATTTCCAATGCTAACCCAAAAGGACTTGGCATGCTTTCCCTGCAAGTTTCACACATTCCACACCTTTAAGCTACTAGATTTCTAAAAACCTATGCAGTTGCCCTTTAAGCTATAGGTGATGCGGAATGCAAAAAACTAGCGGGGAAACTTAAGCTCCGTCTTAATGATATGACATTATAGCGTTAATTAGTTAATGCCCATATATGCGTAATTGGTCATTCTGTACTTCACGTTCATATATCAAACCCACCGCGGTGGCTCAGTGGTTATGGCGCTCGGCTGCTGGCCCAAAAGACGCGGGTTCGATCCCGGCCGCGGCGGTCGAATTTCTATGGAGGCAAAATTCTAGAGGCCCGTGTACTATGCGATGTCAATGGACGTTAAAGAACCCCAGCTGGTCGAAATTTCCGGAGCCCTTCACTACGGCGTCCCTCATAGCCGGAGTAGCTTAAATGTGGTACGGTAAACCCCCATAAACCAAACCATCATTCATATATCACTGGGAGCCCTCATAGCACTCATGGCGAGTAGTGCAGAGGTAAAGCCATGTGCCAGCCACCGGTGGAGCTTGCGAGACCCAGGTTGCCCTTCCCGAGTAACTTCTCGCGATTAATCAACAATTTAACTGCCACCAGTCACGGCGGGAGTTTGCTCACAATCCAGTGGGAGGTTATGACGATGTCACAATGCCACGTACCCTAAGTGGCTGACCGTTCCACCTAGGTTGCTTCTTTGGGAATTTTTCGCTGACGCCACTGACGACGATGACGCCGGGTTTTCCGTTCAGCGCGGCCTTTAATGCTGTCGCGATAAAACATGTTTGCCGGATGTCAAAATGCTATGCGAAGCGGTAAGCACTCTTTTGAGCAAAGAGTGCCTATTCAGTAATCAACGGTGCGATGTTCGGAATGTTGTGAAAGGCGCTTTTGCACAGAGAAAATACGGCACGTGCGAATCTTTCAGCATATTACCTGGCCAAAGTCTGTAAATGCGGGCTTAACACTCATGGAAATACCCGGGTTGTTTTGCATATCTTTACCGCAGACAGGAGCTTATTTAGTCGTCACTAACCTGCAGTGCTTCTCCGCAGAACGCAACGTATATCCTCGAGTACAAATCTTAGTATAACCGGCGGACGCCTGTGTTTAAGGAGAGAATTTTACCTCGTGCTAAGGCGCTCTTTCTCCTTCAAGCCCTGACTCAAGTGCTTCTAATTATCTCCAATATTCACCTAGCATTCAAAGCGGCGGCTTCCCTTGTTCCACGTTAAGTGAAATAGAGGAATAATTTTTATGGTGTCCTTAATTTGTTTTAGGTAGATGTCACGAGGCATGGGTTCCTAGAAGAACACGAATATAAATAAAAGAAAAGGCGCTTACATCCCCAGAGTATCGCAAACCTCCGAGACAATCGATAATATCCCGGCTGCGAGCATGCTCTAAATGTCTCAAAGGATGTCACTTATTTAGGCTCGTTCAAGAGGGGCGCAGTGAGTAACCATGATTTCAACTCACTCTCTCTGGCGCATAGGTAAACGTATATTCAAAGCAGTAATGACGTATCATGACAGAGATTTACAAAATCGGTGTCAAGTTTGTGATGTCGCAGATTGGGGCTGTTGCCTACCCTGCCAGTCACTTTCTGCCGTGCATGTGCTACCCGGGAGTGGCGAGTATATCCTCCTTCCATTCGACTTCCGCGGGTCATAAGTGCGTGCCGTACAACTGGTAAGGTTAAAAAGAAGTATGAAATAAATTACATCTACGCTTACATTTAGTATGTAAGGTTGCGCTAGCCGTCGCGCCGAATTCAGCTCGGTTACCGATAAAATCCATCCGTCTACCAATCTATCTATCCATCCATCCACACACCCATCCGTCCGTCCCTCAGTCCGTCCATCCGTTGGTCCATCCATCCATCCATCCACCCACACACCCATTCGTCCGTAAGTCCGTCCATCCGTCGGTCCATCCATCCATCCACCCACACACCCGTCCGTCCGTCCGTGAGTCCATTCATCCAAACATCCATCCACCCACACACCCGTCCGTCCGTCCGGCATTATTACATGAAGCGCGTAAGAAAGCAAATACCAAGGTAATATTTTCTTGTTACGCGTACAAATGCCTATGGCACACAGTTCGAACTGCCGGCCTATTTTGCCGCAGCATGCGCTGTCTTTTAATGTCATAGCGTTAAAGGCCCCGTTCCCCAGAAAATCCAGTGTCGGCGTTGTGACGTAAAAATCACGAGCATGGCTCTGGCAGGTTTTCCCCAGAGAGCAGCCTAGGAGGCAGGTGGACCACCTAAGTCACGTGACCTTGTGACGCCATCACAAGCTGCCCACAGAATAGTGGTGGCAGTGAAATTAATGGTCGATTATTCTAGAACTCCTTGGGAGCACGTGCCATCGCAGGACAGTGGCGTATCGCTTAACCGCAGCACCAGTGTGCCAGGAGGAGTATGACGTCTTCCAGGGATATATCAATGTAATATAGAGAATGACCTTCTGCATATATGGGAATAAACTGATTCGCTATCGCGTCTTACCCTTAAGGCGGTGCTTATGTGCCCCCTCCAATTTCATATATAGCTGAGGCCGCTATCTTCGGCCGCACCTAGCCCCCTTACATTTGGTGGAGAAAGCGACTGAATCCCCATCCTGGAGCTTCGCAGCAGAACACTGCCGCCAGCGTCCGCTATGCCCGACGAACCCAGCCAGACCTCACCCACCCTTCCCGCTACCGTCATCTGTTCCGGTACCACCGGTATCGGCCACACCGATGAAGACGTCGACGACTGAATCTCCACGTGTGACCGCGTGAGCCTGTATAATAGCTGAGATGACACCATTAAACTTTCCACGGTTATCTTCTGCCTCACGGCCGTTGCCCTTCAGTGGTTCAGGAACCGTGAGCCGATCCTTACGACTTGGTCGGCGTTTAAAACTGCCTTTGCGGATGCATTCGGCCGGCCAGCCGTTCGCAAGCTTCGCGCCGAACAACGGCTCCGTGATCGCGCCCAGGAAACTGGCGAGGCCTTCACTCGCTACATCGAGGACGTTGTGGACCTTTGCCACCGTCTCAACCCGTCGATGTCTGAAGCAGATAAAATTCACCACATCATGAAGGCATCGAGGACGACGCCTTCCAAATGCTGCTGGCGAAAAATCCTCAGACCGTTGCCGAATTGATCGCCCTTTGCCTCAGCTATGACGAACTGCGTCGGCAACGCGCTTCCGCGCGCCGTCCTTCCAACCCTCAGGAGCCCGTCGCTGGTTTGTCGTTTGGCGGCCTCGACCAGCCGTCACTGCTAACCGAACTAAAGGATTTCATCCGTGAAGAGGTTACCCGCCGACTTTCCCTTTTGCCGTCCATCTCCCAGCCCTCAGATCCGATTTCTCCGTCCATCCGGCTAGTCATGCAGGAGCAGATCACTGAGGCGATTCCTCCTACTGTACCTGTCCGACAGGTGAGCGCGTCGCCCACGTCCGCAGAGGTGCTCCCTTCGACTTCGCCTGTCACGCAGGTGAGCGCGCCACTCACGTATGCACAAGCTTTTGCACAACCACGGCGCCCTCCCGTCCCTACCGCATACCCTTCTGCGAACGCCTATTCTCGTTCCCCAGCCTTCACTACACTCTCGCCGCCACCTCCGCGACTCGTACCTCGGCTTTGCTCTTCCGCTAACCTGTGGCGCACCTCGGACAATCGCCCTATCTGCTACACATGTGGTCTGCCAGGACACGTGGCGAGACTCTGTTGCCAGCGGCTGCCAGTGCCTTACATTCGGGCTCCTGCACGACCATATGGCTACGATGCACCCCGCACCTCCACCAAATGTAATGGGGCTAGGTGCGGCCGAAGATAGCGGCAAGGCATGCGATCACGGCAGCGTCAGCGAGACGTCCAGTCAGCTCCGAAAGGCGGTTCAGCAAAAACAGGTCTCGCGCATTGGTCACCACCGTCTTTGTCTTCTTCAGCGGTTGCCTGCACTGGGCCCGCCCACGCATGCCATATATATATATATATATATATATATATATATATATATATATATATATATATATATATATATATTGTAGCGTGCAACGCCAAAAAGAACACCCGCGCAGAGACGAAAAACCTGCGGCGGTCACCCAGTGGTTCGAGCGCGCGCGAGAGAGCCAACTAACTTCTTCCTCTTCTAGCGCATGCACTACTTCTGTCTCTTCTTCGAATGCATGTATCACTGCCCCCCTCTTCTGCAGCATCGACACGATGCGGCTAGGAGAGAAAAGTCAGCGAAAGGGTAGAACACAGCTGCAGTGGACCGCAGTTCAGTCAGGTAGCCGGTCGTGGTAAGGCTTCATGCGAACAACGTGTACGACTTCAGTTCGGTGCGACCGGCGCGATGAACAAGCTGTCGGGGCGGGAGCAACTGCATAAGTCACATCACTGATGCGGCGCACTACTTCGTAAGGGCCGAAGTATCGGCGCAGCAGCTTTTCAGAGAGCCCGCGGCGACGAACAGGTATCCAAATCCACACAAGGTCGCCGGGAGCATAACTGACGAAACGGCGTCCACAGTTGTACTTAGTGGCGGCAGCCTCCTGTTGACGGTGGATGCGCAGGCGGGCCAGTTGACGCGCTTCCTCAGCACGCTGAACGAAGGTATCTACGTCGATGTCAGCGTCAGAGTCGCAGTAAGGGTCGACGGGCAACATAGCATCCAACGGAGTGGTCACCTGGCGACCGAAGACAAGCTGAAAGGGGGTCAGTCGGGTTGTTTCCTGCAGGGCGGTGTTGTACGCAAACGTTACGTACGGCAGAATGGCGTCCCAAGTTCGATGCTCGACGTCAACGTACATTGATAGCATGTCGGCTAGTGTGCGGTTGAGTCGCTCTACCAACCCGTTTGTCTGCGGGTGATACGCCGTAGCACGTCGGTGGCTCGTGTGCGTCAGAGTCATCACGGACTGGGTTAAGCGGGCCGTGAAAGCAGTTCCCCGGTCAGTAACAACAACGGCGGGTGCTCCATGACGCAAGACAATGTTGTGGACGAAGAACTGCGCCACTTCAGCAGCAGTGCCTTTGGCAAGAGACGTGGTCTCAGCGTACCGTGTGAGGTAGTCAGTCGCAACGACTATCCAACGCTTTCCAGACGAAGACTTCGGAAATGGGCCAAGGAGGTCCATGCCCACTTGATGGAAAGGGGTCTTCGGTGGATCGACGGGGTGAAGAAATCCGGCCGGTTTCAATGGAGGAGTCTTCCGACGTTGGCATTCACGGCATGTTTTGACGTAGGCCCGCACCGATGGGAGTAACCTGGGCCAATAATACTTTTGTCTAATCCGCGCGAGTGTACGGCTGACTCCAAGGTGGCCGGCGGATGGTGCATCATGACAGGCACTAAAGATCTCAGACCGCAGCTGTGATGGTACGACAAGTAGGAACACTTCTTCGCTGTTGGCAAAGTCGCGCTTGTAGAGAACACCAGACCGTAAAGTGAAGGTGTGAAGCCCTCGAAGAAAAACACGCGGAATGGGAGCTTCACTGCCTTCGAGGTAATCGATGAGCGGCGCCAACTCCGTGTCCGCCCTCTGAAGCTGCGCCATTTGGGTGGTACTAACAGAGCCCAGGAAAGGAAAATCATCGGTGGTTTCTTCGGTATTGATTGGGATAGGCGCGCGCGACAGACAATCCGCATCCTGATGCTTGCGGCCAGACTTGTAAACTACTGTCAAGTCGTATTCTTGCAAGCGTAAGCTCCATCTAGCCAAGCGTCCTGAGGGGTCTTTGAGGCTCGCCAGCCAGCATAAGGAGTGGTGGTCGCTTACCACACGGAAGGGTCGTCCGTAGAGGTACGGTCGGAACTTGCAGATGGCCCATATCACTGCAAGACATTCTTTCTCCGTCGTAGAATAATTGGTCTCGGAGCGCGTAAGTGTCCGACTAGCATAACTGATGACCCGTTCTGCACCGTCTTGCCACTGGATCAGTACTTCACCAAGGCCAACATTGCTGGCGTCAGTGTGGATGTCCGTGGCAGCATGCTCGTCGAAATGGCCGAGTATCGGAGTGCTTTGCAGACGGCTGCGAAGCTCGACAAATGCAGCCTCTTCGTCGGTCCCCCAGAGGAAGGGCGTGTCGTCACGGGTCAGTGCGTTCAGCGGTTCTGCGATTTTCGAGAAATCTTGAATAAAGCGCCTATAATAGGAGCACAGGCCTAAAAACCGGCGAACGGCCTTCTTGTCAGTTGGGCGTGGAAAACCTGAGACGGCAGCAGTCTTGTCAGGGTCCGGGCGAACACCTTGTGCGCTGACAACGTGACCAAGAAAGCGAAGTTCCTCAAAGCCAAAATGGCATTTCTCGGCTTTGATGGTGAGTTGCGCGGATTTGAGCGCTTGTAGCACAATGCGCAACCGCTCCAAGTGTTGGTCAAAGGTGGGCGAAAATATAACGACATCGTCCAGGTACACCAGGCAGGACTGCCATTTCAAGCCGGAGAGGACAGTGTCCATCATGCGTAGGAAAGTGGCCGGTGCTGAGCACAGACCAAATGGGAGCACTTTAAACTCATAGAGGCCGTCAGGCGTCACGAAAGCCGTCTTCTCCCGGTCTCTCTCGTCCACTTCGATTTGCCAGTACCCGCTTTTAAGATCCAATGACGAGAAGTATCTGGCGTTCCGCAATCGGTCGAGCGCGTCATCTATCCTGGGCAGCGGGTAAACGTTCTTTTTTGTCACGCTGTTAAGTTTCCTGTAGTCCACTCAGAATCGCAGAGTATTCTCCTTCTTTTTGACAAGAACCACAGGCGATGCCCACGGACTGGTGGACGGCTGAATGACATCGTCTGCAAGCGTCTCGGCAACCTGATTCTGAATGGCTTCTCTCTCCACCGGGGAAACACGATATGGGCGCTGGCAGACGGGTCGCGTAGTCTCGTCAGTGATGATACGATGCTTGGCGAGTGGAGTTCGGCCGACCTTCGAGCACGTAGCGAAACAGTCCGCAAATTCTGCCAAGAGGGCCGACAGAAGATCCCTCTGAACCGACGGCAAGGCAGGATTTATTCTGACTGACTGAAGAACGTGATGTGGGCCAGCATACTCCGGAGAGGGTCCTCCCACGGTGCACAAACCTGGAACCTCAGCAACGTCGTGGAGGAAGGCAATAGCCATGCCTTTGGCCAGGTGCTGATATTCGTTGGCAAAGTTAGTCAGGAGGACGTGGGCGCGGCCGTCACGTAGTTGGACGAGACCTCTTGCAACGGCAAGTCCCCGCTTAAGCAGCAGTGGACTATGGCTGTCCGCTAGGCCCTCGTAGTCATGAAAGAGGTCGTTCCGCACGAGCACCAGAACACTGCACCGCGGCGGCACCGTGACGTCGTTCTCGACAATGCGCAGAGCGTTGCTGCAGGGATCGCGGGAGTCAAAGCGCGCCACGGCCTGTTTGGTCGAGAACGTGACACGTGCCTCCTGAAAGTCAATCACAGCGCCGTTCGACTGCAGGAAGTCGATCCCCAGAATCAAGTCTCTGGAACACTCGGGGAGTACGACAAATTCACCAACGTACGTAAAACCACTAATCCCAACTCTAGCCGTGCACTTGCCCACAGGGGAAATTAGGTGGCCACCAGCGGTGCGAATGGGGGTCCCCGTCCACGTTGTCAGAACCTTCTTAAGTTCTCCAGCGAAGGCACGGCTCATAACAGAGTAATCAGCACCGGTATCGAGCAGCGCGGTAATGTCAGTGCCATCAATTGTCACACGCAAATCGGATGCAGCGTATCTGATACTGTCGCTGCCTATCTCTGTCCGGGTATCGTCGGCTCGAGGGTTCCGCGATGGAGGATCTTGACACGTCCCGACGTCAGCGGCCTTGCCTCCAGAGGTCGCTGGTGTTAGTTTTCCCGACGCGGACTCGGCGAGCGACGGCCAGCAGAGCTACTCTGGCGGCCAGGGCTGGAAGAGCGATAACGGAGAGGCGAAGGGGAACGGGACTCGCGCCTTCCAGAGTAGGCAGGGTTCTGGCGTGCCCAGAGATGCTGTGCAATCTCATGCGGTCGTTCGCCGTTCTGAGTGCAGGGTGCGTCGGGATGGAAACCGCGAAGGCCCACTTGGCGGTACGGACAGGCGCGGTAGAGGTGACCAGGCTCCCCACAGTGGTAGCAGAGAGGCCTGCGGTCCGGTGTACGCCACAAATCCGACTTGCGAGGGCGTGGCCCAGCTGTAGCAGATGCGGTTGCAGAATACGTGGCGATGTTACTCACGGAGGTCGACGGGGTCACACCGTAGCCAGGCACGCTTGCGTGACATGTGCCGATGTTGCTCACGCCAGGCGTTGGGGCAATGGGACCGTAGCCTGTCGTGCGACGTACAACAGATGCGTACGTGGGTCGGTCATCGAACCGGGATGGCGATTCGGGGACAGGAGGTGCCTGCGCAGCCTGTCGCACCTCGTCCCTGACAACTTCGGACAGCGCTGCCAGCGGCGCAGGTGCAACCTGAGGCAGATGGATCCGTTGCAGTTCCTCCCGGACAACGCAGCGAATTAGTTCACGCAAGGTGTCTACACTGCCGCCGAGACACGACGAAAAGCCTTCGGGCACCATGCAGTTGATGTCCCGGTTGTACTGGCGGGCCCGTTGTTGCAGCGTCGTCTCCATCGTGGTCGCCTCGGTTAGAAATTCCGCCACCGTGCGGGGTGGGCTGCGCACGAGGCCCGCGAACAGCTCCTGCTTAACCCCACGCATGAGATGGCGCAGCTTCTTCTCCTCTGTCATGTTGGGGTCGGCGCGCTTGAAAAGACGGGCCATGTCTTCGGTGTACATGCGCACGCTTTCGTTCGTGCGCTGATTTCGGGAGTGCAGCGCAGCTTCAGCCTTCTCCCGGCGGTCAGCGTTGGGGAACGTAGCCAGGAGACTCCGGCAAAACGTCTCCCAGGTGGGAAGTGTAGCCTCGTGGTTTTCAAACCACGTCCGAGCAGACTCTTCCAGGGCAAAGTAGACGTTATTCAGCTTGCGCTCGTCGCACCAGCCGTTGTAGCGTGCGACCCGCTCGAACGTCTCCAGCCAGTCCTCAGCGTCTTCGAACACGTCACCGTGAAAAGATGGCGGTGTTCGCGGTGGGTGGCAAAGGATCGGCGCCAGGGGCCTGGTGTCAGCGGCCATGGCAGTTGGACTCGACGGTAGAGGCTGGATCGGCGGCTGGGTCCTGGTGTCAGTGGCCATGTCAGTTGGACTCGGCGGTCGAGGCTGCGTCGTCCTTGTTGGCAGGGGAAGGGGCCCAAATTCAGGCGACTCTCCGCGGAGACGGCGGCTGGGTCGCTGGTGAACCGGTGTGAGGTCCGTAGTGACGCTGTACGGAGTTTGCAGGTCGGGAAGCGTACCCAGCACTGCTCCACCAAACTGTAGCGTGCAACGCCAAAAAGAACACCCGCGCAGAGACGAAAAACCTGCGGCGGTCACCCAGTGGTTCGAGCGCGCGCGAGAGAGCCAACTAACTTCTTCCTCTTCTAGCGCATGCACTACTTCTGTCTCTTCTTCGAATGCATGTATCAATATATATATATATATATATATATATATATAGAGAGAGAGAGAGAGAGAGAAGAAGGGGTCACAACCTTGCAATTATCTTAATTTAATACCGACAGTTTCGGACGGAGGACCGTCCTTCCTCAGGGTATACCCTGAGGAAGGACGGTCCTCCGTCCGAAACTGTCGGTATTAAATTAGGATAATTGCAAGGTTGTGACCCCTTCTTCTACAAGTCTTCCTGGCCCATTGAACGACAAGACCTCCTGCAACTATATATATATATATATATATATATGTAAGATAAAGTCACCAGAAATTAAAACATTAAGATTTAATACACGACGTTTCGGCTAGAGGACCAGCCTTTTTCAAGTGTGTTACAGTGTTCGAAACAAGCAGCTTTTATAGCATCCGCGAGGTACAGGAAAAAGTGTAAAACACAAATGCAAAACAATGGTGAGGGGAGAGGTTTAAAAAAAAATGTTAGTTACAACTTGAAAAGGCGGCAGGTGTTCGGAAGGAGGTAACGACAGAAAAGTCGATGACAAGCGTGAAGCTCTACAGCGCACAGCTGCCACAGGGTGGTAAAAAAAAAACTTTATCCACAAGACTTTACAAAATGGCACTCATCACGCAATGCGGCGACAAGCGCGAAGCGCCTGGCAGCCGCACCCCGAGAAGGCAACATTTCAGGTAAAAAGTTCTAGGCATGGGGGGCACGGGCGTCAGAAAGCATAGCAAGCATTTCTTTCTTCTTTTTTTCAATATCACACGCATTGTCACGTATTTAGTTTTTTTTCCCTTTTCTATATATTTTTTGTTGTTTTTAATTATTTTGGTATTGTATTGTCATGCCTTGTACTGCATTGTCACGCATTTCTCTTCTGCGCGCACTCACGTGCAGTGAATAATTACATCTGTCTTAACGAGGTACATTGTACTTGCCACTGACTGCAGTTCGTTTCTGGTGTTGTGTGTGTGTTTTTGTTGGTAGCCTTGCGTCTTTTTCTTTGTTGTGTATTGAGTGGTTGTATAAGGATTCTCCTTTTTTTGTGTATTGAGTGGTTGTGTAAGGATTCATTAGAAACCTGTGTTTCTTCCTAATGACCTATCTTGTATCGTGTTGTGCTGCCACAACCCTTCTCTGAGTGGATTTTTTCGTATTCTTGTGTAGTAGCGTTTCTTCTTCTTTTTTTTTTTATCGGAGGTGTTTTTTTGACATTCCTGCGGATTCCCATGCCTAGAACTTTCTCTTGAAATGTTGCCTTCTCGCTGTGCGGCTGCCAGGCGCCTCGCGCTTGTCGCCACAATGCGTGATGAGTGCCATTTTGTGAAGTCTTGTGCAGTAAAGTTTTTTTTTACCACCCTGTGGCAGCTGTGCACTGTAGAGCTTCACGCTTGTCATCGACTTTTCTGTCGTTACCTCCTTCCGAACACCTGCCGCCGTTTCAAGTTGTAACCAAATTTTTTTTTAAACCTCTCCTCTCACCATTGTTTTGCATTTGTGTTTTGCATTTTTTCCTGTACCTCGCGGATGCTATAAAAGCTGCTTGTTTCGAATACTGTAATACACTCAAAAAAGGCTGGTCCTCTAGGCGAAACTTCGTGAATTAAATCTTGTTATGTTTTTCAATTTCTGGTAACTTTATCTTATATTAATCAATCATCTGCCAAGAAATAATTTTTGATATATATATATATATATATATATATATATATATATATATATATATATATATATATATATATATATAAAACGAGCAGAAATTAAATTGGAGGTGGCACATAAGCTCATATATATTTTTAAGAGTAGCCAACATCCATAGAAAACAAAGAACACAGAAGATTTTATTTATATTTGTTTATTTCGTGGTGCCGATCGATGGAGGATATAACTGAATATGTTATCGTTTAAAAATAATTGATTAGAAAAGCAGAAGAAGAAACAACCCCATGCCGCCGGTGGGAACCGAACCCATGACCTCCGAATTACGCATCCGGTGCTCAACCTCTGAGCAATGGCGACGGCTGTCAGATCTGCTTTCGGTGGTATTTATGTTTACAAGTGACCTAACCTTGAGAGTGTTCATCAGCGCCACCCACGTTCGTAAGCGGCCGACGTACTACGTCCCGAGATCCCAGCGGTAGCTATACAGGGTGTTTCACCTAAGACTTTCTGCAATTTTTAAAAATAAGCTATTTCAATTAGATGCCCGCTTTTTCTGGCATTGCATTGTCAGTGGTGTAGTACATCATAATGCAGCTAAGACGTGCTAACTAGCAGGCTTGTTAACCAATGTTTAATAGTTAACTTTTAAACTATTACCGCTGGGCTCCTTAATTATTTAGAGGCATGTAGCCCGCCATAAGTAATGTCCATATCCGTTTTTAGAATTTCGAGAACGCGATTATCATCGGCGCTGTGGCCAAACAAATTTTGGCTATTTCGACGAGTTAGGTTCACTGGAGAGGTTGCTTTGCCTGCAAGCTTCTCAAACCGCATGCATTTTGGCGCGATGAAGGCGAAATTTGTTGGGCCACAGCGCCGAGGATAATCGCGTTCTCGAAATTCTAAAAACGGATATGGACATTACTTACGGTGGGCGACATGCCTCTAAATAATTAAGGAGCCCAAGGGTAATAGTTTAAAAGATAACTATTAAATATTGGTTAACAAGCCTGCTGGTTAGCACGTCTTAGCTGCATTATGATGTACTACACCACTGACAATGCTATGCCAGAAAAAGCGCGCATCAAATTCAACTAGCTTATTTTTAAAAATTGCAGAAAATCTTAGATGAAACACCCTGTATATATGTACACACACACACACACACACACACACACACACACACACACACACACACACACACACACACACACACACACACACACACACACACACATATATATATATATATATATATATATATATATATATATATAGGTTGCGAAAGCGTGAAGTACTAGACTGCTTATAAGAATATATAGCGAAGTATACGCTTCGTTAAAGGAAACATATTTATTCAACTGGACGTTTCGATCGGAAGACCGATCTTCTTCAGGAGTGATTTTACATTGTTAATGCACCCCCTTTTATAGGGGCGGGCACAGAACAGGTAAGTAGGAAACACAAAGCACATAGCAGAAAAATACGCATAAAAATTATTAGAGGCAGCGCGACCCACACACACATACAAAAAAAAAGAGTGAGAGGAACAGGTACTCAGTCAGAAAATACAACGTCCAGGTGCGGCCTCTGCTTTGTTAATCACCACAGGCTTGCTTATTGACAGGCGTGTCCAGCTGGGAGGTGCTTGACAGGTGTGTGGCCGTGCAACAACTTTCGTACAAAAATGCGAAAACTTGTTCCTTCTCCTGGCCGCGAGAGCAAAAAAAATATAAAATATGACCCTCCAACAGAGAGAGCAGACAACAGAAAAAAAGAAAAAAAAGGAAAAAAAAGAGAAAATGAACAGAGCAAGGAAGAAACCTCGAAAAAAAAGTGAAATAGGTAAAAGAAAACCTTTAAAGTAGTGCTTTTTCTTCGCACCCAGCTATAGTGCACCCACCCCTGGTTGATAATACTTCCCCTCAGGTCGTGGGTTCGGATCCCACCGGCGGCATGTGGTAGTTTTTTCTTCTGCTTTTCTAATCAATTAGCTTTAAGCGATGACATATTCAGTAATATTCTAAATTGATCAACACCACAAAATAAATAAGTTAATTAAAAAAATCCCCTGTGCCCCTTGGTTTCTGTGGCTGTTGGCTTCTGTCATATTTACAACGAGTCCCTCAATCCCCTTCCTTGTTTGCTTAATTGCTTAGCGAGGGCCTCGATTCTGGCAGCCTTGATGCCATAGGAAGCATAAGAGGGTTCTCACACAGCTTCCACCCTCTCCGTTCGATGACGTTCTACGTCACACCTGCGGTAACTCAGGACGTTCTACGTCCGCCGCTTATGAACGTGGGTGGCGCTGATGAACACTCTCAAGGTTAGGTTACTTGTAAACATAAATACCCCCGAAAGCAGAAGGTTTGACAGCCGTCGCCGTAGCTCAGAGGTAGAGCACCGGACGCGTAATTCGGAGGTCGTGGGTTCGGATCCCACCGGCGGCATGTGGTTGTTTTTTCTTCTGCTTTTCTAATCAATTAGCTTTAAGCGATGACATATTCAGTAATATTCTAAATTGATCAACACCACAAAATAAATAAATTAAAAAAAAATCCCCTGTGCCCCTTGGTTTCTGTGGCTGTTGGCTTCTGTCATATTTACAACGAGCCCCTCAATCCCCTTCCTTGCTTGCTTAATTGCTTAGCGAGGGCCTCGATTCTGGCAGCCTTGATGCCATAGGAAGCATAAGAGGGTTCTCACACAGCTTCCACCCTCTCCGTTCGATGACGTTCTACGTCACACCTGCGGTAACTCAGGACGTTCTACATCCGCCGCTTATGAACGTGGGTGGCGCTGATGAACACTCTCAAGATTAGGTTACTTGTAAACATAAATACCCCCGAAAGCAGAAGGTTTGACAGCCGTCGCCGTAGCTCAGAGGTAGTGCACCGGACGCGTAATTCGGAGGTCGTGGGTTCGGATCCCACCGGTGGCATGTGGTCGTTTTTTCTTCTGCTTTTCTAATCAATTAGCTTTAAGCGATGACATATTCAGTAATATTCTAAATTGATCAACACCACAAAATAAATAAATTTAAAAAAAAATCCCCTGTGCCCCTTGGTTTCTGTGGCTGTTGGCTTCTGTCATATTTACAACGAGCCCCTCAATCCCCTTCCTTGTTTGCTTAATTGCTTAGCGAGGGCCTCGATTCTGGCAGCCTTGATGCCATAGGAAGCATAAGAGGGTTCTCACACAGCTTCCACCCTCTCCGCTCGATGACGTTCTACGTCACACCTGCGGTAACTCAGGACATTCTACGTCCGCCGCTTATGAACGTGGGTGGCGCTGATGAACACTCTCAAGGTTAGGTTACTTGTAAACATAAATACCCCCGAAAGCAGAAGGTTTGACAGCCGTCGCCGTAGCTCAGAGGTAGAGCACCGGACGCGTAATTCGGAGGTCGTGGGTTCGGATCCCACCGGCGGCATGTGGTTGTTTTTTCTTCTGCTTTTCTAATCAATTAGCTTTAAGCGATGACATATTCAGTAATATTCTAAATTGATCAACACCACAAAATAAATTAATTAAAAAAAATCCCCTGTGCCCCTTGATATCTGTGGCTGTTGGCTTCTTATATATATATATATATATATATATATATATATATATATAGATATATATATATATATATATATATATATGACAGAAGCCAACAGCTGCAGAAACCAAGGGGCACAGGGAATTTTTTTTTATTTATTTATTTTGTGGTGTTGATCAATTTAGAATATTACTGAATATGTCATCGCTTAAAGCTAATTGATTAGAAAAGCAGAAGAAAAAACAACCACATGCCGCCGGTGGGATCCGAACCCACGACCTCCGAATTACGCGTCCGGTGCTCTACCTCTGAGCTACGGCGACGGCTGTCAAACCTTCTGCTTTCGGGGGTATTTATGTTTACAAGTAACCTAACCTTGAGAGTGTTCATCAGCGTAACCCGCGTTCATAAGCGGCGGACGTAGAACGTCCTGAGTTACCGCAGGTGGGACGTAGACCGTCATCGAACGGAGAGGGTGGAAGCCGTGTGAGAACCCTCTTATGCTTCCTATGGCATCAAGGCTGCCAGAATCGAGGCCCTCGCTAAGCAATTAAGCAAACAAGGAAGGGGATTGAGAGGCTCGTTGTAAATATGACAGAAGCCAACAGCCACAGAAACCAAGGGGCACAGGGGATTTTTTAATTAACTTATTTATTTTGTGGTGTTGATCAATTTAGAATATTACTGAATATGTCATCGCTTAAAGCTAATTGATTAGAAAAGCAGAACAAAAAACAACCACATGCCGCCAGTGGGATCCGAACCCATGACCTCCGAATTACGCGTCCGGTGCTCTACCGCTGAACTACTGCGACGGCTGTCTGAACTTCTGCTATTGGTGGTATTTATGTTTACATGTGACCTAACCTTGAGAGTGTTCATCAGCGCCACCCACGTTTATATATATATATAAGAAGGGGGTGAAGATCGGATGGATCCGGTAGAACATAAACGTAATTCGGTTGACACACGGTAGAAAAACAACAACTTTATTCTAACGTTTCGACCAGGGTCTGGCCTTCGTCAGAGTCTGACGAAGGCCAGACCCTGGTCGAAACGTTAGAATAAAGTTGTTGTTTTTCTACCGTGTGTCAACCGAATTACGTTTATATATATATATATATATATAAATATATATATATATATATATATATATATATATATATATATACGAGGGTAATCCCAAAAGTAAGGTCTCCAAAGGGCTGCGGCCGTAGGGAAACTGTTTGCGTGGCTGCTCGCCAAACTGCTGTGTTCATTGTTCCCCGTGTTCCAAACAAGCCAAGACTCAGTGCGAAAAGGATTGTCAGTCTTGGCACGGCAGCTATTTGAAATGGAGCTCCCGTTGGTCGCTATCGCCAGGTGCGAAGTTCGCGCAGTTATTCGATTTTTGAACGCAAAAAGCGTTACACCAATCGAAATTCATCGCCAGCTGACGGAAGTGTATGGAGAGTCGTGCATGCATGTTAAAAACGTCCGCAAGTGGTGTAGGGAGGTCGCAGCTGGTCGCACTGAAATTCACGATGAAGAAAGAAGCGGGAGACCGTCAATTTCTGAAGAGACAGTCGCGGAGATCGAAGAAATGATGCGGCAAGATCGGAGGATCACACTCGATGAACTCTGCATTTTGGTTTCTGGCGTTTCTAGAAGCACTATTCATAGGATTTTGACAGAAAAGTTGAAATATCGGAAGACGTGCGCAAGATGGGCTCCGCGAATGCTCACAGACGACCATCAACGGCAACGGGTTGACTCCTCCCGCATTTCTTCGGCCTTATGGAGATGAAAAGGAGAACTTTTTGGATTCCATTATTACGGGTGACGAAACTTGGGCATTCCACTTCACACCTGAGACCAAACAAGAATCACGTGAGTAGCGGCACTCCTCTTCGCCCAAGCCGCGAAAAGTCAGTCTGCCTGTCAAACGCTTCCGCAATGGTATGGCGGCGAGCTGGTATGACCTGGACACACAAAAACTGCCCCAGCGTCTGCAAAAATGCATAGACCGCAACGGCGATTACGTGGAAGAGTAGAAGAATGGCCTGCCTTTTAAGTGATTTGTAAATTACTTAAAATAAATATTTCTTTCGAGATATAAAAGAGCTGGAGACCTTAATTTTGGGATGACCCTCGTTTATATATATCAAGATATAATTTTGGGATGACCCTCGTTTATATATATCAAGATCATGGAACACGTCATATATTCTCATCTCATCTCTTTTTTAGAATCTAACTCCTTTTTCAGCATTGCCCAGCATGGTTTTCGTAAGTCTTTTTCATGCGAAACTCAGCTAATATGTTTCACACATGACCTTCATTGCATCCTTGACCACGGGTCTCAGGCAGACTGCATATTTTTGGACTTCTCGAAAGCGTTTGACACTGTTTCGCATGAGCTTCTCTTTCTTAAATTAAGCAATCTTAACATAGACCCTAATGTCCTTGCATGGCTACAATGCTTTCTTTCTAACCGTTCACAATTCGTAACAGCGAACAATATAAACTCGCATTCTTTGCCTGTCCGTTCCGGAATGCCTCAGGGGTCAGTTCTTGGGCCCCTCCTTTTTCTCATCTATATAAATGACTTACCGGCTAACATTTCTTCTTCAATTAATCTTTTTGCCGATGATTGTGTTATTTACCGCGAAATTAAAGATGATAATGATGTCTGTTGTCTTCAATCCGATATTAACAAGATTCTTGACTGGTGTTTTATTTGGAACATGCAACTAAACATTAATAAGTGTAAACATGTACGCATTTCTCGTCTCTCTAATGCCCCTTCCTCTTATCACATTAACAACGTGTCTCTCGAAACCGTGTCATGTTATAAATATCTGGGTGTTTACGTTTCTTGTAACCTGTCTTGGAAAACTCACGTTGAATACATAATAAATAACGCTGATCGCATGCTTGGGTACCTTCGCAGAAATTTCTCACGTTCATCTAGTTCAATAAAATTATTACTTTATAAAACATTGGTACGGTCCAAGTTAGAATATGCTGCATCTGTCTGGAGCCCTGGCATCGATTCACTTGTTTCAGATTTGGAAGCTGTGCAGAACCGCGCATGCCGTTTCATTCTTTCTAATTATCACCGAACGAGCAGTGTAACCGCCATGAAATCAAGTTTGTCCCTACCACTTCTTTCCCACCGCAGATCAATAGCCTCATTGTGTCTTTTTCATAAAATTTACCACAACAGCTTTCTCAACCCTAAGTTACTGTCAAGACCATGTTACATATCAGCACGCGTTGATCACCGTCATAAAGTTGGAATCCCATCTTGTCACACCAAATGTTTTCATGACTCATTCATACCTCGAACTTGTGCCAGCTGGAATCACCTTCCCCACGACATCGCAGGTATTTCTGATAACAATGCATTTCGTCAAGTCCTTAATGTTTCTTTCTGAGTATGTGTCGTTTATTACTGTATAAAAATTGCCTTTCACTGTCTACACACTGTTTTAATATATCCCTACTGCATTCTAATCTTATTGCCTTCCTGTGT
Organism: Amblyomma mixtum; assembly: GCF_055824585.1. Taxonomy (NCBI): domain Eukaryota; kingdom Metazoa; phylum Arthropoda; class Arachnida; order Ixodida; family Ixodidae; genus Amblyomma; species Amblyomma mixtum. Next base: position 412,639,712 of record NC_143014.1, read on the forward strand.
TTTCAATTTGTCATGTATTCCTGGTTTATTTTTGTTTTCTCTTGTTGTTGCTGTTTAGACTGAAAATTTTATGTATTCCCACTCCCCTCTGTAATGCCTTCGGGCCCTGAGGGTACAATAAATAAATAAATAAATAAACAGTTGCGAGGAAGGCACTTTAGGCGGCTCTAATGTGTCCTGTACAATTTTGCATTCTCACTTGGTGCAAGAAAAAGGATAGCCATTGCCAACTGCGTGGCCGTATTTTTTTAGAGTGGCGAAGCAATAGAAAGCACATGCGGCAGTAGAATAGCGTAGGCAGCTCTCATTGAGCGAACTGACATTAGATCACGTCATCAGTGGACCTTGCTTTTGCACTCACCTTCCTGCACGCCACATGCTCTCACTTTCGGTTTCTTGCGAAAAGGAGATCGCTTTTCTTTGCGCTGCAGAGCTTGAGAGAGTGAGTTTTAACCGATAGCATTACTAGGGCTATGAAGGCGAAAAGTGTCACGCAGCGTCGGCGTTTGCGTCTATGTGAAACCTCCGCCTAGCAACCACGGCAGGCGGTGTTTAGGGGGATTTCCTTCACTCCGCCTGCCGCCTTCCAACCGGCACCTTGTTGTTCTGCCGTGACTCTGTAACCTTTAAAATGCGCAGTAATGTTAGAAAGATGCCTCAAATCACGGGTATTACCGACAAACTACGTTTTACGAGGAAACTACTAACTGCAATTGGGAACTTTTCTACACCGTGAGCAGAGGGCACGTCTGGGCTCTTTAGCTCCATTGCCAAGTAGAGCTCTCGTGGATTATAGCCAAGCATTGTGCAGCCTCAGTAAAAAGTAAAGATAACAAAGGGCTTTGCACTAAGCCGTGTAGCGGAGCTGTTCCAGCATCCGTGGAACCCATAACATTCTAAATGATGACGACGAGCGCTCTTACCGTGAAAAGGTTTTGTACGCTGGCGATCCATATTTAACGAACCATGTAGCATAGCCCAGCGCAGCAATCGCGTCGGGCTCTATACATTGTGCAAGGACTGTACATACTCCAGAACGAATGTGCGAACGAAGTTACGGCGAACTTTACAGGATGGATGTGGAAAGAAGTACGTAGGACAGACCGGCAGGTGCACTAACGAAAGGCTGAAAGAACACAAAAATAACGTCGACCAAGCACGCAGGCATATTGAAAAACATGTGAGTGACTGTCCATCCAAAACTTGCATGGCTGAGTATGCACGATGTAAAGTGATCAACAAACACGCTGAGCAGCTGGTTCGCGAGATCGTTGAGGCAGCCTAGATAGCAAAGCTTGGAGATTGTTGCATCAGCAAACCATCTGTACTTTTGACAAAAAATGAACTGGAGCTGTTGGATGTACGATGATTCTCGTGAAAGTGATGATACGTGTGGCAGAAGTCACATGTCTGGGTTTCGTTTTTTTTTTTTGCAACAGTGTATAAAGCGATGCATGCCTCGAAATAAACTTGTTGAAAGTCAGCGCTCGTTGTGTTTTCTCGTTCTGTGTGTCCCGTCTGCGTTTTTGCCCTGTTAATTGAAGATGAAAAAAATGGCTGAGGTTTCCCTTGGTTAAGCCTGGTAATTGCGAAAGCAATTTCCCCTGGCTTCGCCTAGGTTGGTTGGAGGTGTGTCTTGGTGGTGCTCTTAGTAAGGGTTATGTTATCAAAGTTAGCCATTCGTTACACCCGAATCTTCTTCAGAGTTTGTACGTAGTCGCCGAGCTGCATATTGAGCACGTCGTCTCGAAAGTCGTTCTTCACGTTCTTCTTCTGTCTCCGTAGCTCGTTGTTTCTTCCTGGTTTCACACTGGCGAGCCGCCTTCTCCTTAAGCTTGGCAGTAGACGGCATCGTACACGGTACGGCAGATCCGCCGTTGGTAGCTACCGCCGCTCCACACTGACGGCGCGAGCTGAGGCCCTGGTTTTTAACAGCTGGTGTGACGGACGGACGGACGGACGGAGGGACGGATGGAGGGACGGATGGAGGGACGGATGGAGGGACGGATGGATGGATGGATGGATGGATGGATGGATGGATGGATGGATGGATGGATGGATGGATGGATGGATGGATGGATGGATGGATGGATGGATGGATGGCTGGCTGGCTGGCTGGCTGGCTGGCTGGCTGGCTGGCTGGCTGGCTGGCTGGCTGGCTGGCTGGCTGGCTGGCTGGCTGGCTGGATGGCTGGATGGATGGCTGGCTGGCTGGCTGGCTGGATGTCTGGCTGGCTGGATGGCTGGCTGGCTGGATGGATGGATGGATGGATGGATGGATGGATGGATGGATGGATGGATGGATGGATGGATGGATGGATGGATGGATGGATGGATGGATGGATGGACGGACGGACGGACGGACGGACGGACGGACGGACGGACGGACGGACGGACGGATGGATGGATGGATGGATGGATGGATGGATGGCTGGCTGGCTGGCTGGCTGGCTGGCTGGCTGGCTGGCTGGCTGGATGGATGGATGGATGGATGGATGGATGGATGGATGGATGGATGGATGGATGGATGGATGGATGGATGGATGGATGGATGGATGGATGGCTGGCTGGCTGGATGGCTGGATGGATGGATGGATGGATGGATGGATGGATGGATGGATGGATGGATGGATGGATGGATGGATGGCTGGCTGGCTGGCTGGCTGGCTGGCTGGCTGGCTGGCTGGCTGGCTGGCTGGCTGGCTGGACGGACGGATGGCTGGCTGGCTGGACGGACAGATGGCTGGCTGGCTGGACGGACGGATGGTTGGCTGGACGGACGGATGGACGGATGGACGGACGGACGGACGGACGGATGGACGGACGGACGGATGGACGGATGGACGGATGGACGGACGGACGGATGGACGGATGGATGGATGGATGGATGGATGGGAGCGCCCCCTTTGAAACGAGGTGGTGGCAATTGCCACCATGCTCAGCTTTTCTTTCTTTATTTTTTAAACTGCGTTGTCAATTCTCATTAAGATTCGCCATCATCTTTACCTACGGTTTCCTACAATTCTAACCTTATGCCACATCTCTGCCGTCACTCCAGCCTTAGCGCCCCCTAGCGGGAGGAGCGCGAGGCTCACCGCTGTTGGCAGCTACCGCCGCTCCACACTGATGGCGCGAGCTGGGGCCCTGGTTTTTCGCAGCTGGTGTGACGTCACTCCGGCTGTAGCGCCCCTAGCGGAGGAGCGCGAGGCTCACCGCTGTTGGTAGCTACCGCCGCTCCACACTGACGGCGCGAGCTGGGGCCCTGGTTTTTCGCAGCTGGTGTGACGTCACAACAGAGGTCAAGCTAAAGGTCAATGGTAACTACAGCCGCGCCACGCTGAAGGCACAAACCGCTAGCTGTATTGCTTTCGCAATAATAAGCAACAAGCCCAAGCTGCTGTTCTGGCCAGCAAACACGCTCCCCCACCGCAGCGAGCTCCACCAGTTTCCGCCCACACAGCAGCAGAACGCGAAGGCATCGTGAGTCTGGTGAGACGCTGCAGTTGCAACAGCTTCAGGGAAGGGGACGCGAGTGATGAGGCACACGTAGAGGCGGCCACGGTTCCCTGAGGTCGTACCACAGCAGTGAAAAAATGGTATGCAAAGCTGCAGGGGCGCGCAGACTGGACGCAGCATGGTAGAAACTCCGCGCGAGAAGGGAATGATCGCTGAAGAGCCACTACGCAGATATGGTGCTAATAAGTGTGCGCGCTCGATGTTCACTGCACAACGGGAAGGTACAACAGCGACGGAGGGTTCGCTGGATACTACCGCTCAGCAGTGGCGAGAATAAAAGAACGCGCGATATCTCCCGTGCAGCGAGGAAACGGCATGATGAACAATGGAACCCCAGATGTAATTTTGGCGGAATAGGCTGCAAGCACGCTAAGATTCGCGTGAAGACCAACAAGAGATTAGTAGTAGGCGACTATGGGAGTTCTACAGGGTACTACGTACTACCGCATACCGGGACGCGCGAATAGCAGGGTGAGGGCACGAAGGCGCAACTAAAAGCCGCTGTGCGGCGGAGAAGCGGGACGACCTGCGGGGGATTCGCTGCTGATACACGGCAGAGTTGCGTTAAGGGTTGCGTGTGAATACGGGCGCCCCTAAATTTAGCACCGTAATGTAATCTGCGCATGCTGAATCAGGCTTTATGCAGTAATTCTGAGGATTATGCAGGGCTGCCGCCGCCCGCCAGCGTCGAGACAGGCAAGCCCATTGAGAAAAAGGCCGAGCCAAAACAGCCCGCCAGAAATAGATGCTTTTCCGCAAAAACCTTCTGCCCTTTTTGATAAGTCTTAAAGAGGGCTGGAATAGAAACCGTCTTCTACCTCGTACACCGTAAGTCCGAAATACCCGCCAAAATTGGATGCTTTCCCGCAAAAGTTGTGTGGTCTATGAGAAGTCTTAAATATTGCTCACAAAAAGCCAGACTTCTGCCTTGTAGTCAGCACAATGCCAAAAAGCCCGCAAAAATAAAATGCCTTTCATGCCGAAGACGTCTTGGAGAGGGCGGAGAAACGACCCGTCTTCTTAAGTCTTCTTTTAAGCTTGTCGTTAGGTGAGATTGCATCCGGACGGTAAAAGACCCCTTGAAAGCGTTTGTTTTGGTCGAAAATCCCTTTTTGCCCATATTATCTCCCAAAGAGACGTTTTGCAGACCTGACGTGCTACCTGCGTAACGACAAGACCTCTATCTTTCTTGCTTCGTGCTACCTTGTTCTCTAGTGCTATTATACGAAACACTGTGCTATGGTGCGGCCTGTTGGGCGCAAAAATCCCCAGACTTGGTCCTTTTTATGAAAGGCTCTGTTTAGGCGCCTTAAAACTGTCAGGCGCCTGTTGAAGACATGAAATTTTCTGTTCTAGGAAGAACATGTTTTGCTAATAACGTTAAAATGTATACTTTGTACGATAACTGAAGCACCAAACAATGGCCGAACTCTCAAGGTGCACTGGAGCCCCAAAGCCGACATGACGTGGTCCTGGAAACTGTCCAACGAGGCAATTAGAGGTTCTCCCTCTCATCGCAAGAGTTGGACTAAAGAGTGGAATGACGGAATATGGTTTTCGACGCTCCGCTTTCTGACTGCATTAGGCAACTGACACTTGAGAGTCGAACTTAAGTCGCGGTCATCAGCCTCTTCATGATACAAGGACAACGCCTTGACACGGGAAAGGTAAACATTAGAACCCAAGTTTCTCTCTGCCGAAAGAAAGTTACAGGGTAAGACGGCTCGCCTTCTTGAAGAGCAGTGAATGCATACATCGCGCAAGCTTAGGCAGGTCGATACGCGAAAACAGCAAGCAAAGGAAACAAGCACCCTGAAGAGAAGCATGAGGTCACGGAAGAGATAAGCACAGCTGTCACCATGCTAGCGCAGGGTCACTGAACAGACTACTCCAATGCTCCGAGGTAATGCATATCTGGCTTCTCTCTTAAGCCAGTCCTTTAATCTCTGTAGGCAATTTCCTGCCTTACCATTTCTGCATAATCTGCACGCTTGGTCATGAAACTAGCATGAAGATGTCGCGGTCTGGAAGTCGTAATGCGCACACAACGCTTCGGAAAATCCCATTCTTTCAGGCTGGGCAACCTCAATGTGCAGAATCAGCATGTTCCTTCACCTATCCCCCCCCTCCCCTTTTCGATAACTGGTGAGAAGATTCTACGGGAATGAAGAGCTTTAGAAAAGGCGACCAACTCTAGGGGCTCCCTACACGCCCTACACGCACGCGCACACGCACGCGCACACGCACGCGAACACGCACACGCACGCACGCTCGCGCACGAAAGTCGAAATTATCGGCTAAGTGGGGGGCGCTATCCCGAAGTGGCACCGAATTGAAGATGGCGACGACAAAATTTCCCCGCCAGAAAAAAAAAACGCGGTGCACATTGATATACACTTTTATTTATTTGGGAACATGAACTTTATTACGCCAAAGATTTGTTTCTGCTGTGTTAATCAGTTTTAAAAAAAAATCGACGTGCGTGTGCGCGTGCGCGTGCACAGGTAATGGTGAAAGAAAACCGTATAAGCCTCATACGGAACCTTTGAATTCTCGGAGGTAGCACACCTATTGGTGATTTCCCAAGAAGCGTAACGAGAGGCCTGTGATCGATCTCAAACTGGAAATCGAGCCTTCTTTAACATTTCAGGCGTTCGACCCCCAGGTGAGAGCCAGCGCTTCTACAGCGAAAGCACTACCCTACGTTCACAGCCTAGCTGAATCGTCTCTTGAGTATAGGTGCCTAGCGCACGCGCTGCATCCCGCTGCAGTGGCCGCACATTGACATCTTGTACGCAGCACTAATCCGGTGGTACTGCCTCAGCAATATCGTCTCTTGCGTGTCCGCGATAAAGTAGAGAGAAAATTAAATAAGTAATCATGTGTGTTCTCCAGTTTAGTCATTCAGGCATCTAAAAATCCGGTATAAACAGTTTCTGCAACAAAAAAAGTATGCTTCCGTACTGAATAGATTGTTGTAAACAGTCCTTGCATTTTTTGTTTCAATTTGCGCGTATCTCAGCTCCGTGTGCGTTAAAGCGCAGGAGATGAATATTACAGAGGGCACTTCAGACAGCTGAAGTGCTGTGAATGCGAAAACATGCACGCAGGGTGTACAGCTGCAGCAATGGCAAACTATTCTAAAGGAGTGGCCAGCAAAACTGATCTGTTCGCGCTGCCTGAATGGAAGTTGATGAAGACGACAATACCCAAACCCAGCTCGAGAGGCTGGCAGTTTAGCGCGCGGGGTGGTAGTTATGATGATGATCAAAATTTTATTTCCACCGATGTAAGATGCCCCCTACTCCCCGCCCCTGGCAGGCAGGCCTGGGAGGCGGGGGCCGGGACCTCCACGATTAAAGACTGGTGAAGATACGTCGGTTCTTCGCGGCTTCAGACGCCAGGAAGACAACTCGTTGCTGGTCGGCGGGGACCTCGGTCCGCAGCAGGGCCTCCCAAGCACCTTTACTTTCAATATTGCTCCCAGCGCCCGTGGATCCGGGGCATTTCCCGATTATGTGATCCAGGATCCCCATCGCTCGGCAGGTATTACATATTTAGTCTTTCCTGTCGTCGACCTGGGTGCGAAACAACCAGACGAGGTTTATGGTATGCATGGTCATACATACTTGCTTAGTCATTCCTCAGGAGATTACAGCTACAGTGTCAGCAGCGTTGAATAAAGGTAATCGAAAGATGCTGCGTTCGAGCTCGCGAATCAGTCTGTTGGCCGAAGATTAATCTCGATTTCGCTACTGTGGTAAATAATCGCTTCGAGTTCACCAAACTCAAAGTACAAAGAGCAGAACCAATAGTACCGTCTTAATTTTCATTCTTTTCCCAGGCAGAAACTAGGAGCGGACTTATTTCATTTCAGCCAGAGGCACTATCTATCTTTCTGTTGTGGACTACTTTTCGCTCTTTCCGGAGGTTGCTTTGTTACAGTCGACCAATTCCACTGCTGTTATAATGTAGATAAAAAGATTTTTTCACCGGGCATACCCTACCGCAAACGTTGGTGGCTGATAATGGTAGCCAGTTTTTGTCAACAGAATTCAAGGAACTTCCAAAAGCCTACGGGTTCACACATGTTACGTCAAGCCCCAGGCATACGCATTCCAACGGTGCAGCGGAACCCGCAGATAAAACTATTAAAAGATTGCTAGAGAAGTCGGCAGATCCTTATTTGGCGGTTATGGCACAGAGAGACGTGGGCTAAAGTCCAGTCGAACTGCTCATGAACAGACGTTTCCGCTGAATGCTACCGCTGCATACCAACCGGTTGAGGTCTTCAGAACCGACGAGCTAAAAAACTTTGTCAGGAGAGACTAAACAGTTAGAAACAACGGTGCAACTTCGACAGCCATCACGCGGCTAGACAACTAAGAGTTGCAAGCGAGAAATCGAGTGTCAGTCAGGTCAGTGCTACTGTTTCAAGTTGGCCTCTCGGCCGCGGTTTTACGTCGTCAGGACAGACGTCTGAATAAAAATGGAAAGTAATTGTCGAGCACTGGTCCTGTACAGGGTCTTTCATCTAATTTTACATAATTTTTAAAAAAATGTGCTTTTTGAGTTAGAAGAGCGCTTTTTTCGGCACAGCATTGTCAGTGGTGTAATACATAACCATGCAGCTGAGACATGCTGGCTAGCTGTCTAGTTAACTAATATTGAATATTTAACTTTTTAACTATTACCTTTAGGCTAGGTAATTATGAAGGGGAGTGTAGCCCATCGTAAGTAATACCCATATCAGTTTTTAAAATTTCGTAAACGCGGCTACCCTCGGCGCTGGGGCTCAACAAACTTAGGATATTTCGACCGGTTACGTGCACTGGAGAGGTTGCTTTGCCTGCAAGCTTCTCGAAAGCGCATGTATTTTGGCGCGATATAGCCAAAAATTTGCTGAGCCACAGCGCCGAGGGTAAAGGCGTTTTCGAAATTCTATAAACTGATATAGACATTACTTGCGGTAGGCTACCTTTGCGCGCCTCTGAATAATTAGGGAGCCTAAGAGCAATAGTTAAAAACCTAACTATTAATGCAAAAGTATTCTTTTGTCTCATGAGGGGCGTGTACAGGACCTCTCAGCAGAGCGTGTCATCAGAGCGTGTCCGCCCGAAAATGACCATTCGAAAAAGGAAATTCGCCAGCACTGCGGTTGGAACCCAGGTGCTCCGCGCGCGCCAGGCGGGTCCGCAACACATACGTACGCCACCAAGGGTCTTTGGTTCAAGCGATTTAGAAGGGCACGAAGTGAACGCGTTGTTGCGTTTTCGACGGCAAAGTGTGTTGAGGATGTGTACTGATGTTACACAACGCTGACTTCAAAAAAAATTTATGATGTCCTCCAAGGTTCACGTGATAAGTGTCGCGTGACAACAATGACTTGCAAAAGAGGTGCCAAGTCGTCCAAGAGTCACTTGATAAGTGTCACGTGACACTTGTAAGCAGCCAACAAACTACGGGTCTTCGCAGCCCATTGCCCTACTTAGCTGCGTAGGTAAGCTTATGGAGCAAATGATCTGCAAACGCACCACTTGGTTCCTCGTAAGCCGCAACGAGTATCCCCAAGAAATGAACGGATTCTGTCAAAAAAGGTCCGCGACTGATGATGTCATCGCCCTCGTCTCATCACTTGAGGAGTACCTTCATGCTGGGTACATCCCAACAGCCGTTTTCCTTGACATCAAGGCCGCTTTTGACGCTGCTTTTCATCATGCAATTCTCGCAGTCTTAGCCTCGGAGGAAAGCTGTACAAGTTGATTGGACACTATTTAAAAGAACGACAAATTTTCATGACCACTCCAAACGGTCCAACACTCGTTCACGCAATGGAGAGGGGCGTACCTCAGGGAGTGGTGCTCAGCCCTCTCCTCTTCAATATTACTCTTATGCGCATAAGAAAACTCCCGCGAGGAGTACACTTCACGATTTATGCAGATGATATCTGCATCTGGAAGGCGTCAGGCTCGCACTATACTACCCAGAAGCGTCTTCAGACAGCGTTACTGCACATCTCGATGTACCTCGCTCCCCGAGGTCTTCGTCTCTCGCCAGTGCCACAAAATTCGGCGCATATTCGGAAGACTAGCGCGGCCCGAAAGCAATCTTGCCAGTGCGCACCGTAGGGAATTCTAGAACAGTGGAGAAACAGAACCCTGCAGAGCGCTTAACATTGTCTTCAGCCCCTCTCCACTTAGCTCGGCAGCGCAGCGCCAAAGAAAACATGTCCGCGCGCGCCGACGAACAATCGAGAAGTTTGGCAGAAGCTACTCATTGCCGAGGGAGAGGGCATAGCCTTGAGCGTGTTCAGTGATGCCCTCTCCACTTCGCTCGCGCGCTAACGGCGGCGGATCGGAAGAACTCGAAGTTTCTGGAAAACCGTCTCCACGCTTGACCAATGGGGACGCGCGCCCGGTGCGAGAATAAGAAGGAAACTGTACAGACCAAACTGTTTGTATGTGAGCGCCTGCCTTGGCGCGAAGATAATACTGTGATAATCGTACGATAACTGTAACTGAGCGAACGCGTTCCCCATGGTTTAATGTGGCGCTCAAACGCCTAAAGAAACAAGAAAGAACGACTTTTTCGATCTGACAAATCATTTAAAACTGAACTTGGAACAAATATCATACTATCGCGAAACATTATTCCAACCCTGTTACCCTAACTAAACGCCGGTTCTATACTTTACCCTTCCTACCGTGGTGCAGACCAACCCAAAGCGCTTCTGGAAGACAATTAACTCTGGCGTAACTAATACTATTTCGTTCTGTGAAAACTCCGGCTCATCTGTAATCGTGTTCGATGTACCATATGTCTTAAAAGCCTCCATTTCTTCTGTTTTTACTAATGAAACCAGCCATGACCATCCCGACTTCCCGACTTCCCGCCTTTCACGCATCCAGCAACGAAAGGGATTACTTTTAATTCACACGGCATTGTTAAAACCATACACTCGCTAAAGTAATAATCTTCCTTTGGTGTTGATAGAATCAATTCCAAAGCCTTAAAAAAACATTTAACATGTTTGCAGTCTTGTCCTATCCTCATTTTTCAGTAGTCATTTGATACCGGTTGCATTCCTCTTGACTGGCGTATTGGAAAGGTCATTCCAGTCCTCAAGAAAGGCATCCTATTATCCCCACGTAATTGCCGACCCATTTCATTAACTAGTGTGTGCTCTAAAATCATGGAATGCGTCATTTACTCTAATGTAGCTTCCTTTCTATCATCTGTCAACTTCTTTCATCCAAACTAGCATGGCTTCGTTAAAGGACATTCCTGTGAAACCCAACCTGATCTGTTTCATCATCACATTCCATCTAATCTGAATCGCAAAATCTTTACTGATGCTACATTTCTTAATTTTGAGAAATCATTCGACAAAGTACATCATTGCTGCCTTCTGCTTATGCTGTCTCGATTAAAGCTCTATCCACCAGTTCTTAATTGGATCTAGGCTTTTAAACCGACCGCATGCAGTTTGTTTCTGCTAGTAGCCAGTCCACTTATTTTTCGCGTACTCTTTCAGGTGTTCCCCAAGGCACCGACCTTGTCCCCTTACTCTTTCTAATTTGTATTAACGATCTCCCTTCATCAGTAACTTCTACCATCCGCCTTTTTTCTCATGACTGTGTACTATACCTATACCACTTTGTAACTAACTCGTCCGATGCGTCTGCCCCCCAAAACGACCTAATTCGCATACAGAAATGGTGCTCTACGTGGCTTATGTGCCTGAATACCTCTAAAACTGTGCTGATTTCTTTCCACCACCGCCGAAGCGGCACGCCCTCTAATTACAAAACTAACAACTGTAGAATTGTTCCAACAAGTTCGTTTAAATACCTCGGTGTTCATCTCACTAATCATTTACCATGGTCTTTCCATGTAAAGCATATAGTTAATTCCTCTAACCGTACTATTGGATATCTCCGCCGCAAATTACCATGACACCTTCTTCTGTAAAACTACTAGCTTACAAAATCTTCCTGCGACCTAAACTTGAATATGCAAGCGCTATCTTTGATCCACACCACTCTAACCTTACTAAAGCGCTTGAATGTGTCCAAAACTGTGGCGCTCGTTTCATTCTCTCGAACTACTCGTACCCTTCCAGCATCTCTGCCATGAAATCTCAGTTACAACTGCCTTCTCTCGCTTCTCGTCGCCCAATTTACCGTTTCTGCCTCTAACAAAAGTTTTTTTCATTCCCGTGACAGTCGGCTCATTCAACCAGTGGATCAAACACCTCGCACAGGCCATCCTAACAGCGTCATTCCGCCACGTTCCCGCTCAACTACGTTTCACGAGCCATTCTTCGTGCGCACCGCTCGCGACTGGAATGACCTTTCCAACCATCTGGCGCTCATCGCTGACCCTGCACGCTTCAAAAATGCCATCGAAGAAGCTGTCTCATCATAAGCTTCTATAAAACAAGCTTGTCACAATTAATCACCGTAAACCCTCCCACCCCTCATGTGAAATCCGACATCTGGACCTTTGAGGTATTAATAAAAAAATAAATAAAAAAGAACGAACAAACGCTGCGCGTGTCTGCCACTGTCTGTCAGCCCATGCCGCAGTTTTAGCTTCGGAGAAGGCCGCCCGCACAGTCAACACCACTCGCTCATCCTACGGTCGTCGGGCTGCCGCAGTGCCTGGTGAACAAATTGCGTTTTGTTTGCTTGCCTCTGTCTCCTTTGAGTGCACTTTAGGTGCAAGGCTTTTTGTTGTAGTCTCTCTCGAGTGTTCCTTTGCATGTGCTGCACTGTATTGTATTGTTTGTATGTGTTCGTACGAGTGATTAGGAAATCCTCTGTACCGTCTCTTTGCTGCATGAACTTTGTTTAGATTGTGAACCGTTGTCTCCCACTTATTCTCTGTCTTGCGACCGCCGAAATGTGGGCACCAGACGACCACCTCCTTTTCCCTTGGTAGCGGAATTCTGGCTTTGCTTACCACGTTGAGCCGAGGGCATCTCCTTTGAGACCGAGACTGCTACCCCGCACGTTCTAAGGGTGTCTGGGAGTGCACGCACAAGTGCGTGAAAAGGCGACAGCCAGAAAAGAGTGTTGCCAAGGCTTTTACAAGAAAAAAAAGATTACTCGATACCTGCTCTTTCTTGTTGGGTGGTCACTACTCTTGCCTCTAAAGGTGAAGGAGTTTGTTCCAGGAGGGAATGAAAAGAGCCGCATGCCACAGGCATCGCTTCTAGAAGCTGCTCTCGCCTACTTAACCGAGGAATACACGCAGCGTACCCGCATCTTCAACGACGGTTGAAGTACAGAAGAAATGTCTTCCTGTGGCCTTTATGTCCCCTGAACAAGCCATGTCCTCTCTTATCGGCTGCACCGGAAGACATCCTCTACGACAACTCAGCTTCACGCCAACAAAGAAGCTCTTTCCTATATCGTGCGCCGAAACCCCGGCCGATGGGTCATCTTTGCCGACTGCGAAGCATCTCTGCAGATTCTGTCCAATCTGCTGAAGAAAACTATTCACTAATCATCTTCTCATTTCCCTTGACATCGGGTATCTACAGAACTTGGCTATTTCCGCTGGCCACCGCATAACATTTCAGTAGATACCAGCGCACTGTGGCATTCTGGGCAATGAAAAAGCAGATGAAGCGGCCTGTAAAGGCCACCAACATCGGACTCCTTTCATGAAATCTCATGCGTCCCAAATGGCTAAAAGATTTGCTTCCGAAGAAGCGTATCCGCTCTCGAGCTTGCCGACACACCACTACCAATTGTATTACTCAGTCGACCCACATCTCAGATCAAACTCCCAGCCAGAATTCCTCGCCATCCGGAAACACTTTATCACCAACTTCACCTGAACACTGCATTTACAAACGGCGTGCGATACCGTTTCCGTCAAATGAAGTCCGTTTTGTGACAAGTGCTGCCCGATCGAAGCTGTGGAACATATCCTGCTTTAGTGCCCTGCATATGCTGGCGAGCGTGCGTACTATGAACATTACATGGAGAATCTATCCCCAGTTCCTCTAACAATAAGCAGTATTTTATGTACTTTATCCTGCCTTAGGCAACAGAGACATGCAATGAACTTTTTGTTTGAATATTTAATGACATTGGCCATCTTGACAAGCTCTTATTTCACCTTGCATGTTCCCCTCTTTGATTCTTCCCTCTGGGAACTTTCTTAGCCCATTTGCCGGACTATGTACTTCATCATTTCATATGTTGCATCGTTACTCGCCGATGCACCTTAGTATGCATTTAGCAGCTGCATTTTCGGTTCTCCCTTTTTTTCTTTTATTTTACCTCTTCCGCCCCGCTCTCCTTTCCCAAATTCCCTTTCTCATGCAGCGTAGCATGCCATCAATTTTTAAACGCCGGCTAAATTCTCTGCTTTTTCATTAAATGATTTTTCTCTCTCACGACTGTTCCTCAGTGCTCGAGGGGTAGCACGCCCAGCTGACATCCCAAGGGGCAGCAGTTCGTGTCCCGGCCCGACCGAAGCTTTTAAGCCGAATTGTTTTTCTTTCTTCAGAGGCATTACGTAGTGGTGTTGAATGACGGCATGACCCTGTAGGCCAGTAAGGAATCCTGTAATCACCGAATCATTGTTGTACATTATGATCGTTCTGAGACGTGTGAATTACCCGCACGAGGTCATGTCCGTATTTCTGACGTCACGACCCTCTCGGCCCATCTTGATTTTCTTGACACGCCAAAACAAACACCAACAACTACGTCAATTTATGCGCTGAACGGGACCCTAACGCTGTCGTGTTGAAATCACCCAGTATAAGCGAAAGCAGTCAAAGCTAGTTACAATATTTAAAACCTTGGTCATCAGTAACAGTGCATGTGTCAGATCCCCATCGATTCCCTTTAGTGACAAAAAACTGTTATCCTCTTAAATAGCATGGGCTGAAGCACTGTGGCACCGGGGATTAGCCATGTCACCACTTTTCCTCCCATACGTATTTACCCATCGCATTCTGTATGCTACAGTGCTGTACTCTATAATGTAAAGAAGTTGGTACAGCACTGCAACTCCTTCGTTTTTTCATGCCTGTCAAATCTGTCCGAAATGACACCCTTCAAAAGCTCTTCGTTATAATTGTGTGTGCAGACTAAAATGGCTACCTGCTTTTCTGAAAAAAAGCCGTCTTTATAAAAATGGGCCATAACCATTAGCGGCAACTATCATGTAAGCACAAATCTAAACTAAATCTAACCGCAGCCGTGGCCTCGTGGCAGAGCGCCCGCCTCGGCTTCGGGAGGTGGTGGGTTCGACTCCCGCCGCCGGCCGGGTACCCACCGGTTTTCTCAAAATGGGTACAAGCTATGGCCCGGCCTGGTGCTCGGCTTACTAGGGCCACTTTGCTTGGGAAAGGAGCCTGCGCCTTCAAATCCCGTCACTGTGGGCAGAGAGTCGTGTGGACAAAGCGTGGCCGCAGTCGTGGCCTCGTGGCAGAGCGCCCGCCTCGGCTTCGGGAGGTGGTGGGTTCGACTCCCGCCGCCGGCCGGGTACCCACCGGTTTTCTCAAAATGGGTACAAGCTATGGCCCGGCCTGGTGCTCGGCTTACTAGGGCCACTTTGCTTGGGAAAGGAGCCTGCGCCTTCAAATCCCGTCACTGTGGGCAGAGAGTCGTGTGGACAAAGCGTGGCCGCAGTCGTGGCCTCGTGGCAGAGCGCCCGCCTCGGCTTCGGGAGGTGGTGGGTTCGACTCCCGCCGCCGGCCGGGTACCCACCGGTTTTCTCAAAATGGGTACAAGCTATGGCCCGGCCTGGTGCTCGGCTTACTAGGGCCACTTTGCTTGGGAAAGGAGCCTGCGCCTTCAAATCCCGTCACTGTGGGCAGAGAGTCGTGTGGACAAAGCGTGGCCGCAGTCGTGGCCTCGTGGCAGAGCGCCCGCCTCGGCTTCGGGAGGTGGTGGGTTCGACTCCCGCCGCCGGCCGGGTACCCACCGGTTTTCTCAAAATGGGTACAAGCTATGGCCCGGCCTGGTGCTCGGCTTACTAGGGCCACTTTGCTTGGGAAAGGAGCCTGCGCCTTCAAATCCCGTCACTGTGGGCAGAGAGTCGTGTGGACAAAGCGTGGCCGCAGTCGTGGCCTCGTGGCGGAGCGCCCGCCTCGGCTTCGGGAGGTGGTGGGTTCGACTCCCGCCGCCGGCCGGGTACCCACCGGTTTTCTCAAAATGGGTACAAGCTATGGCCCGGCCTGGTGCTCGGCTTACTAGGGCCACTTTGCTTGGGAAAGGAGCCTGCGCCTTCAAATCCCGTCACTGTGGGCAGAGAGTCGTGTGGACAAAGCGTGGCCGCAGTCGTGGCCTCGTGGCAGAGCGCCCGCCTCGGCTTCGGGAGGTGGTGGGTTCGACTCCCGCCACCGGCCGGGTACCCACCGGTCTTCTCAAAATGGGTACAAGCTATGGCCCGGCCTGGTGCTCGGCTTACTAGGGCTACATTGCTTGGGAAGGGAGCCTGCGCCTTCAAATCCCGTCACTGTGGGCAGAGAGTCCTGTAGAAAAAGGGCCACAAATTGGGCTTATGCCGCACGAGGCGGACTTATGGTTGCTTGGCGGGGGAACTTATCACTCATCCGTCAAGGCAACTGTTTGGTCTAAGACCCTTTTCCCAAGCATTTCACCCTAGAAGAGCCGAGCACCAGGCCAGGGGAAATCTTGTACCCATTAAAGAAACCGGTGGGTACCCGGCGGCACTGGGGATCGAACCCAGCACCTCCCGAATGCGAGGTGGATGCTCTACCACAAGGCCACGCTTCGGTCTCCCGCAGCCGTGGCCTCATGGCAGAGCGCCCGCCTCGGCTTCGGGAGGTGATGGGTTCGACTCCCGCCACCGGCCGGGTACCCACCGGTTTTCTCAAAATGGGTACAAGCTATGGCCCGGCCTGGTGCTCGGCTTACTAGGGCTACATTGCTTGGGAAAGGAGCCTGCGCCTTCAAATCCCGTCACTGTGGGCAGAGAGTCGTGTAGTGATGAGTGAGTGACGGATGAGTGATAAGTTCCCCCGCCAAGCAACCATAAGTCCGCCTCGTGCGGCATAAGCCCAATTTGTGGCCCTTTTTCGCTTTGTCTACACGACTCTCTGCCCACAGTGACGGGATTTGAAGGCGCAGGCTCCTTTCCCAAGCAATGTAGCCCTAGTAAGCCGAGCACCAGGCCGGGCCACAGCTTGCACCCATTTTGAGAAAACCGGTGGGTACCCGGCCGGTGGCGGGAGTCGAACCCATCACCTCCCGAAGCCGAGGCGGGCGCTCTGCCACGAGGCCACGGCTGGTTTTCACTTCTCCCAAACGTACACCCCTAAAGGAAGCCGAGCGCCAGGCCGGGGGACGCTTGTACCCTTTTGACCGGTGGGTGCCCGGCGGTGGGTTGGTTTCGAACCACCCACCTCCCGCAGCCGAGACGGGCGCTCAAACCACTAGCCCACGACCGCGGTCTTAGACCAAACAGTTGCCTTGACGGATGAGTGATAAGTTCCCCCGCCAAGCAACCATAAGTCCGCCTCGTGCGGCATAAGCCCAATTTGTGGCCCTTTTTTGTCTACAGGACTCTCTGCCCACAGTGACGGGATTTGAAGGCGCAGGCTCCCTTCCCAAGCAATGTAGCCCTAGTAAGCCGAGCACCAGGCCGGGCCCATAGCTTGTACCCATTTTGAGAAGACCGGTGGGTACCCGGCCGGTGGCGGGAGTCGAACCCATCACCTCCCGAAGCCGAGGCGGGCGCTCTGCCACGAGGCCACGACTGCGGTCCTTCGCTTGTGTTCATGCATTAAGTCTTTAATATGTGTTATTCATGCCATTCCGCAAACACATAGCCTTCTCTTTGTGTGCCTCCGGTCTTCCAGGTTTTTTTCCCCTGGGTCATAGCAGTGTCCGGGGAAAGGGGATCCTGGTGGTTCAGCCAATGCCGAGTGCTTGGATCTTTCAGACACCTCGGGGGAGACAACTCACCACTTTGGTCCCAGCCTCCTGTAGACGGCACCTCCGGCCTGACACGCCCGGGGGCAGTCGCCTTTTCCTGTTCACCCCTCTGCCTTTCACTTTACTATCCCCTTTCTCACAACCTTCCTGTATTTTTCTCCCTTCTCTGTTTTTTTTAACGTTTCATAGGCGCCCTGTATGGCGAACTACACTGACTTACGCCAGATTTGATTACAGTTGTTGCGTGCAGCCGGCGTGGGCTGGGTTTCCTTACAAGTTCCTGTCCTGTCCCCACGTTGGACTTCATGGTGAGAGGCTAGCATCGTAACCGAAAAATAATTTATTTATTCGTCCCCCCCCACCTTTTCAAAAATGGCCACATCTCAAAAGTAGGCGGAGCGAAGCAGCAGGCTTTTTTCAGAAAAGAAAGATAACATTCACCAAATTCTGTCATCCATAGTGAAGTAGAAAGAAGGGGAATTTCCTGTCTCCATCGCTTCACATCGATCTCTAAGCACTGTCCGAGGCGTTACCTCTGGAAATGATTTTTTCTACCCCGCAGAAAAAGGAACGCTTGAAGGCCTCACGGACGAAGATGCCATAGACGTTCACCAAGGTCTGGAAGGAAACGAGGGAACAGACACGAAACACGTGGTCCTCACATTCAGTACCAACACACTGCTTGGCACCATTGATGTGGGATACCTGAGAATCAATGTAAGACCATATAAAGTATTTCCAACCCGCGCTGAAGTTTCAATTCCCAGAGGTTTGGCCGCGGCTAACAGAGTTGTTCCAGCCGCAAAAGTTGCGCAAATTGCGCTTCAGAAAGACACCCTTCTGAGGAATGCTGCGCCGCCCCGCGCTGCGCCCACTGTGAAGGAGACCATGCTGCATACTGAAGGGCGTGTCCACTGTGGAAGAAAGAAACAGTATTCATGTTGAATACTGTGGGGCTTTAATTGGGGAGAAAAACACCTTTCTCCCCACTGAACCGCACCGCGACTGACAGATTTCAAAACCGCTGGACCACACCTCGTGATCGCGCGCGCTACAGAGCACACGCCGACCACGGTGGGCCTTGCTCTGAGGGAACAAAGGAACGACATTCTGGCTGACACAAACAAGGCATTTATTGCTGCAACAAGAATAACGCCAGATAGCGACAAAATATCCTAAGGAATAGAGGTCGTCCGACTCACCAGCACGGTTAGAAGGGGGCGTTCGCCCACGCCAGGGGGGATACTCCACGGCCGGACGGGATGAGATGCGGGAGAACGTTCCTCCCCATGATGCCTTGCCCCGCTGGCGGAGCTTAGTGCCTGAACGTCACCGCGCGTCCAAGTTCCCAAGCCGGGAGCCCCCCCCCCCCCCCCCCCCCGACGCGCGCAGCTATCACGCCCATCCATGGCGCTCCAATCGCTGCGACGTCGGCACCCTCCTTTGTTAGTTAAGGTAACTAAGATCTGGACGGTTCATCACGGGGACGCAAACCACAGGGGACGAGTAGGAGCGCGTCCCCACAATACTAGTACACACATATTCAAAAACGCAAGACGGTGATTTGCTCTAACAACACGCACATTTTCCTTCACTGCAACAACAAACTTCGCCGATGTGGTCAGCGGGCGCGGCCCATCATATCAGACTTCGGCACCTCTGCAGGCCATACGCAGTGAGCCTGTGGTAGGGCCATACGTGCCTCCAGGCGTAGTAGCTAACACTATTCCGCCATCCCCAAAGCAGCCTGTGCAAACCTCCGGTCGGCGGGCCACAGAGCCTCTTCCCACAGGTCGAGGTCGAACTCGAACGTCATCGTGCCTTTTTAACGGTCATCCAGCACCTCTGAAGAGGTGACGGACATGACCCAAGGCAGATCTATGCCGTCCACATGGGATGGACGGTAGGGGTTCTGAGATCAGTCACAAAAAATAGAGGCCCCGATTCAAGGGGCCAACAAAAGCCTAATCTAGCTTTCCACATCACACATACAAAATGGCGTTTATAGTACATTGGAAACGCTGGGGACTTCTAATCAACTGACACGACATAAAAGAAATATTTGCTTGAGTGTCCCTTGTCGTCGTTTTCACGCAATAAATAAACCTAGGTCCCCAGCACACAAATGTGCTAAAGGAACATAATGCTTTCCGCCGCGATCGAGAGCAGGCTAGCAGGCTTTCGGGCGGCGTCACCATTATATTACAAAGTGAAGTCGTAGCTCCTGAAGTAAAACTTAAAACTAGATTACAGGCTGTAGCAGCCATTCTGCTCACATATAAAACTATTACAGTGTGCTCCGTATACCTCGAGCCACACATGAAAGTAACTCACAAGGCGTTACAGAAGCTTTTCGAGCAACTGCCAAAGCCTTATCTGGTAGATGGAGACTTCAGTGCAGATTCCCCTTTTTTGGGGAAGCGAGAAAAGGGATACTAGATGTCAGATTATGGAGGATTTTATTCTATGTAGTAATGTTTATTTGTTCAACTCTTGTAAACCCGCATACTGCTCCCAAACCTCAGAAAAAAATTAGCGTTTTTTATTTGTCTTCAAGTTCACCACCGGTTTTTAGCGATTCTATATGGCTTGTTTTAGTTTACCCCTATGGAAGTGATCACCTGCCAGTTTTTATCAGCTTATCCACATCTGTAATGATCCCGACGAAGCCAGGCCGTTGCAACGCTCATTTAGCCGACATGCCACTGTTTACAGCAGAAGCCAGGCTATATAGCATATATTTAGAAATTCTTGGTGTTGATAAATTGATTTAAAAACTCGCGGCTTGTATCCTTCGCGCTGCACAATTAACTAATCCGCAGTCCTCGGGAGTTGCTCACCAAAATTGCAAAGTATGGCACAGATGAGAAAGTGTGGCAAAAATTGATGGCGGTTTAGCATTGCTAAGCAAGAAAAATTGTGCGAAAGCAGATTTTCTTGCAGGCAGGCAGCACCGCCATGTGTTGTTGCTTCGAAAGCCGAGGCGCGCTATCTAGCTCGGTGCAGGCTGAGTCGCCCGGGTTTGCGATGCTCGTTTTAAAATCTCAAATCATGCTCCTCCTCTCCTGTCACTGAGTCTAACTTCTTCATCGCCATCGGAAATTTACCTGAAGAACGCCGTCGGGCGAATGCGCATGTGCCGCATTTCTGCAGCAATGTTGTCAAAGCCTACGCGTTTTGCTACAGTGCCGCATTTCTGCCAACGCATGAAGCGCACATCTCTCTGTCACTACCGCCACGTATCTCAAAGCGCGAATGAAGCGTCCACTGACCCTGGGACCCAATTATGGACGTTTCCTTTCCTTTCGTGACTCTCTCGGAGGCTTCCCGTCCAACTGCGGATTTTGTCATATAGGAGGCTAATAGTGCATTTTGCGCATGAATGAAGACAACGACGGGCACTGCACGGCGCGAGAGTGTGTTGCAGTTTAACACGAGGCGTGATCGGTTGCGACGATAGCATAGTGCTCTCGGGCAGTGGCCAGTGGAGCTGATCTGCTAGTGCCACCGCGGGTTCGAAACCCAGTAAAGGCAATGTTCATTTTGTTTCTGCAAGTATCTGAGAGGCTTCAGACAAGCATCGCCTTTTTCAGGACTGCTCGTGAAGTAGTGGTTTCGCAATAAAAAACAACAAAATAAAGCATGGGGTGTGTTCTGCAGAGGCTCAACATATGAGAATCTATTACAATTTGAAAGGACCAAAGCTAAACCGTGGCAAATCCGTCAAAATTCCGAAAAAAACATTCAGGCAAAATTATGTGGCTCGTTTCTAAACGGCTCAGTAATATCGAAAAAAATGTGCGAGTGGGTTCATAAACTAAATGGCAGGTACTGCCTTTTCACAATCCCGTTTCTGACAACTCTTGGTACGCAAACAAGTAGAGAGGAACAGGCAGACATGTTAGGTGAGCATTTCACCACAGTTTCTCGTTCTTCAAATTACACACAGGCATGCTTAAAGTAGAAAAACCAGCTGAAAAAAAAGACACCCAGCGAGTGGCAATACTAACGTACCTTTCAATAGTTTGGTTACCCCACAAGAAATGGAGTGCTGTCTACCGGCAAAGGGACCGCTCCAGATGCCTACAAAAGACATTATGGAATGCTGGCTCATGCTTCTGAACGCTCTGTAGAAGCACTTTTGAAACTTTTTTTAATAATATGGATTTTAGAAATAATGAAAAACAAGCAACCTGCCCTTAGCAGGCCAACGATCCTTACCAGCTGTCTCGCTAAATGTTTCGAAAGTGTTTTGAATATTAGATTAATGTTGGTTCTCGAATCCCGTGAAGTTCTTAACAACAACAAGTTTAGGTTTCAACAACCCTGCTCAACAACTGACCATCTTGCCCGTCTTGGAAATATTCTGATAAGCATTTTTACACACACAACACTGCCTCTCGGCCTTTTTCCATCTGGAAAAAGCCTACGACACTACATCGAGGTTCGGAATCCAACGCGACCTAGAAGACCTAAGTATCGGCGGCAGGATGCTCAACAACTTGCGACTTCTTTTATCTGAGCGTTCATTCCATGTACACCTCGGTTCACTCTTTCGAGGAACTTCGTTCAGGAAAATTGGATACCGCAGGGGTGTATTTTAAGTATCAAACTTTTTTGTTGTTAAAATAAATTCCATAGCTAAAATAATTCCAAGTCCATTATGTATTCTCTCTGCGCTCATGACCTTCAAATTGCATGCAGATCCTCCAGCTTGTCAGCATGTGCGAGACAGATAAAGCTCACATTGAACTAATTAGCGGTTTTGGCGGACAAAAATGGATTTCACTTATCCTTACAAGAAACAGTTGCCGTTCTTTTCTCGCTAAAATAGGCTTGCAGGTTGATCCCACCTTGCACATAAATTAAATTGTACTTCCAGTAAAACAAGAACATAAGTTTTTAGGCATAACATTTGACAAATAACTCACATTCCTGCCGCAGATAACCACCCTCAAAAAGAAAGCTTCCAAATACCTGAATATAGTCAAAGTACTCTCATGCAAACATTGGACGTCCGATAGGATCCAACTTTTACAGAAATACCTTTACGTTCTTCCTTAGACAATGGATGCGTTGTGTATGGCCGTGCGAGAGCATAATAGCTTAATTAACTGAATCCTGTACAAAACCTAGGTTTGCGTCTCTCAACTGGCGCATACAGTATTTAAACCAGACTGTTTCCACCTTTAAATAGTGTTTTTGTAGAAATAAATGAACCACCTCTTGCAAACGGAACACCAACGCTTAGGTGCGCATAGTACTGAAAATAAGATTCCTGCCAAAACATATTTGTTACCCCACAGTTACTAACTGCGCGTCCACGATACTGTCCAATAATAAATCACAGTCAACCACACCGTTGTTATTGCGGTTTGAAAACGCATGTCAGGAACCAGGGTTACTACATGCCCTACCTGAAATTGACCCAAGAAACGATCCACTGCCACCGTGGTAGACCCTCCCAACTTTATGATCTCACATCGACACTCTTTGTCAAAAAGAAATAGCTCACGAGCACAGATTACAAGATAACGGCCACTACGAGAAAAATATGTGAACTACACAGAATTTTTAACTGGCGGCTCAGAAACTGCAGAATACGTCGGAAGCGTAGTAGTACAAGGACACTGGCAAAAGATAGTAAGGTTGCCAAACTGTGCATCCATTATTACTGCCGAGTGTTATGCTGTCTGTGTAGCCGTAGGCACAATAATAAATAACAGTTTTGAAAAACAGCATTATCTACACGTATTCACTTAGCCAGCTCACGGCACTACATTGCAGAAATGCAGCCGAACCTTTAATAGAAAGAATAATACGCAGCATAAAAGGTCACACATCAGGTTATATCATAAAATTCTGCTTGGTGCCCAGCGACATTGGAATACATTTAAATGAAATAGCCGACTTATGTGCTGCATAGGCTCGCAGTCGTGAAATCGAGAAATTCAGCACGCCCCAAAGAGACGGCATGAAATTAATAGACAGTAATTGGAAGGCTGAATGGCAGACAACTTATGATAAAGAATTAAACAAGCTCCACTTTTAAAGCCCGTCCGGGGTGAATAGGAGACGTGTAGGCACCAGGAGCAATTTTTATGAGTAATTTTATGTCGTCTCCACATTGGACACACACCTCCTACTGACTAAACATGACAAACCTGTCAGTCAAAAATGTGGAGATTAACGTAGTGTGAACGACACTTTATTCTCACGCGCGAAACTCGAAAAACTGAGAAAAAAAGTTCTTTACTCAATTTCATAAATAATACATCCCTTTTCACCCACCACTTCTTTTAGGTGATAATGCAATTGTTGATATTCCTTATGTTTTTTTCACTTTTCTAGAGAAACAGGTTTTCTCGAGAAACTTTAAATCAGACCTAGTGCGTCACTCGATTTTGTAAAGCACATCAGCCACTTTCTCATTCCTGAAAAGAAGGCAGAGGTCTTTAGCTGATTGGTTGGGAGCCTCCAGATCCTTGCCCAGCCAAGGATGGTCGCTGAAGTTACCGACCATCTTAAAAGCTTCTCCAATTAGCCATTTCTAAAATTTCGTTTTATATGTCATATATAGTCAGTACAAAACAACTTTTTAGGAGCCGCCGCGGTGGTTTAGCGGTTATGGTGCTCGGCTGCTGACCCGAAAGACGCGGGTTCGATCCCGGCCGCGGCGGCTAGAATTTCTTTGGAGGAGAAATTCTAGAGGCCCGTGTACTGTGCGATGTCAGTGCACGTTAAAGAACCCCAGGTGGTCGAAATTTCCGGAGCCCTCCACTACGGCGTCTCTCATAGCCTTAGTCGCTTTGGGACGTTAAACCCCATAAACCAAACAACTTTTTAGGCTCCCTACGCTACCATTGTTTTTCACCGTTTTATGAATCTCTCCTAGAATAATTTTTTCTCTATACCTTGAGCATGGTGCACGATAGCCTTAGATGCTTATGCACCACTACACTGAACACAACATAACACAATGCAGAGCGCTGAAGCGGCAGTGGGCTGTACAGTTATTAACCTTTGCAAGCGTATACTTATCTGCGCCAAACACAACATCAATTTAGCATTGTGCCAGATGGATTAATATATGCTCCTCTAGTGTTTCATTATTCTTTCGTTAGCATTGAATGCTGCATAACTAATGCAATCTACATTTCCCTTTTTTTGCAGTGACAAAGCGTAACGAGTGAAAAGAGTGCTTTATTTAAATATCTACTTATTCGATTCAAGGTATACTAATGTTTATTCATACTTTAGTGCGCGCTTGTAATGCAAACTGATAAGGACAATGTGGTAAACAGATATCTGCTCATATTGTAATTGCTAACGTTAGGAATGAATATTTCGCTAAGACACTCACGTCAACTCTATTTTCTATTAACACTGCGGTAATCCATTGGAACAGTGATGAAATATCCTCCGCTCGGCAATAATTTTTCCTATCAGCAAAAGCTCTTTCCAGCGACGAAAAGACATGATCAAACGCCAATGCTCTGTGTGTTTATCGGCATTTCACGGCTTGTTCCACTGAATCTGTTTAGACGTCATATTGCGTTACTGGACTCACGTGTGCTTTGTGCTCCGCTTCATGTGCTTCATGTTCGTAGGTCAAGACTGTGAATGGGGGCCACGAAAGTCAGCGCTGCTATTTGATCCCACGTGCGGGGCTAATAAAACTCTCAGAAGGAAACGTTTCCGCAAATCTCAGCCGACATCCTCAGCCGCAGGCAATAAAGCCGAAATCTCAGCAGCAAGCAATAAAGCGGTGATGTAAGGAAGGTAAAGACCAAAGACATACAAGAAGAAATTGGGACACTCTCCCTCGCTTCTTCCTTTGGAGGAAGACCGTGCCAATGTACGCTAGGTATAGATGACAGCCTGACACCCACTCAGTCGCTCGAAACGGTGAGATTGCTTGCGAAAGGCTCCAGAGGCCATCGCTAATAAAGATTCGCGCTAAGCTAGTGTGTCGGATGACTCACAGCCATGCACACCGGCCGTCTGTCCAGATTTAATTCAAACAGAGCCCAAGATTAAGACTTAAGAGTGCATGTTGTTGGGCGAGTCCGTCGTACATACTTATGCAAGGAAAATGCCCAAAAAAAGACACGGAAGACACGGACCTTGTGATCTTCTCGTCCGTGTCTTTTTTTGCTAATTTCCCTTGCCTAAGTAAGATTAAGACTATTTGTGGCACAAGCGCGAGAGCACAGGAAATAAAGCTTTTCTTCGCGGAGATGGATGGCCTACAACACTAAAAAAAATAGAAAAGCTTAACGATAACAGATAGAATTGCGACAAGAAGAAGAAATAAAGCGCACCGAGCAGGGATCAAAAAAAAAGGGGGGGGGGCGCAAGACATAGGCACATAATGGCACTCATGAAGCGTGTCTGAAAAATACTGCGCTTTTGAAAGGTGTACACTGCAAAAAAATTCCGTGAATGTTACGTACCTACTCTCCATAACAGCACAAACGCTTGCTCTGTTGCATCTAAAATGGAGGGTCCATCCGTAACACATTCGTGAAGGTGGTTGGCCGTATTATGCATTTTCTGAAACGTATTACTCGCCGTAACTGTTGGCCCCCGGACTAGGCACCACATGATGTGCCATTTCCGATCTGTGTGGTTTACTCTTGTTCAACAATGTCTGCAAACTAGCATGGCGAAAATGATATTAACCCCGTGTGCAAAGGTGAAGATCCGAGTGGGGGGTGATAATCAAATTAGACCCAAGTGACGCATAATGTTGCTTCAACGTTGAGGGATTGCTACAATTTGTGAGCAACATTAAATTACAAAGGTCTTACTTTGCTACAACTTTAAAAGAAGAACGTTGACTTCATAAAAAAATGTTTTCATCATGTTGCTAGCCACATGACAGGGTAACAATTAATAAATGCATTTAATAAATAATTTAGAAATGCACCGCAATGAGGTCAAGAGTTAAAAAAACATTTAGACACAGACAATGGTTAGACAACTTCTCCAAATTGAAACTGAACACCAGCTGAAAATACATTACAAACATGATGAAAGTGCACAAGGTGAAAGCCGAATTTCCATCTGCCGTTTGATAAGGAAACGAACCACTGAGAAAGCCAAAAGCATGGGCAAACAAATTTGTGAATGCAGTGCAATGTAGCAGTCACATCTTTGCTACACATCCATCAATCAAAAACGCTAACTCCTTCACGGATAACAAAAGCACAGGCACAACAAAATATTGCTCATTGCAATGTTTAATTTATTAGGTACCTATAGCCGGCCATTCATGCCTGGTCTTCCTGCGGATAAATGAAACGCTGCCAAAAAGCAGTGAGCAGCCATAATTGCTGTAGTGACAAGGAGGATGTGCACCGTAGGTGCTGTTCCCTCATCCTGAGTAGGAAATAATAGCTGTTTTTTCTCGAATGTACTCTGGAAGCATGAATTTCCTATCCACCTTTATTTAGCTTGCAACGACACGACCCATCATGAACTCTGCAGCTTTGACAAACATGTGGGCCAGTCGACAGTCACAGAAGACTGTAGAACCCTCCTAACTTGCAAAAAACCAGTGCTCACAAAGAAAAATTTGACAAAAAAATTAGGGGTTCCTTACACACACTATGTTTTTATACGGTACTAAGAATGCGGCTAAGACATGGCATGAATATTGTTTTTTTCTGCTCAGTTACAAACTTTCTCGCCTGTGCTAACATATTACTGCAATGTAAATAATGAAACATGCCAGCATTGCACAACATGCTGTAAGACTTACAAAACACACCCCCTGCAAGGCTACCACATGCCTCTTACATGCGGTAATGTTTATATCTACCAAACTATCTAGACTAAAATGAGACACCAAGCCTCTGACATCTGGAGATGTGTACCTCCCATGCAATTAGAGTGATTGGAGATGCTCCTCATTGATGGCATTTTAGTTGATAGGTGTGGAATGACCGGATACGAAGGTGAACAACTAGACACCAACTTTTTAAGCAACAGCACAATGAGCAATGTGCCTTGGCTTCTCTTCTATCCAAAAAGTTTTATGTTCCATGTTCTGTGTTTACGTAACTGCTTGCATGTGCTCATTTTGGCTTGCTGGGAGGTTCTTTTCTTTGTTAAACTAGCTTTAACTGTGGCCTCAGTCTTCTGCACCTTCTTAATTTTTTGCTAGTGTTCACCTTAAGTCATGTGCAAGCTCACGCAGATCTCTACTTTTCTACGTTTCCAACTGTCACATCTTCTCTGCCTTCGTCATGTCCATCACTGCATCCGACGCCTTCAAGTATGCTGTGTATAATCACCTTAACTTATCTGCCTATTACACATGTATTTTTGTTAGCCACCCACTCCTCTCTCTGGCGCTGATAGGCGCTGAGAGTAAATAAATGAATTGTAGTCTAAGGTAAGTCTCAGCAAGCATGCATTATGTTCAGTTTATTTTACCATGTTGACCAGTAAAGAGTGGACGGAAAAAAGCTGCTAAGTGGAGCTTGACATGCCTCTCACCCCTACACTGGAAAGCAGCAGGCAAGGCATACATAACCACTAACGACAACAGAACATGCCAAGTGTGAAGTAAATCAGTAATGTTCCTCGCATTTATCACAGGGCATACTCTCTGCTCAGTAATTTATTACCCCCTTAGACATTCTGCAAGGAGTGTATACAATGATGTGTCACCACAATACAATGAGAATCATTAACCCTGTGCCAACACAACAGCAAAGAAATTTATGCCCAATAAATGCACTGCTTACATGCAACCAAGAGGCAAGAATGGGACAACCTGGCACATATATGGAAAATAAGCTCAAAATAATAAAGAATGACATTTTGAGCAGCCGCTCATTCCCCCAACCCCCTCCCTCAAAAAAATATGAAAAATGGTCCTCTTCACACGGCACGTTTGAAGGATGCGGCTGTAATGTTTGCGACAGTTCCACTACGTGTGAAAATCAGATATAAATAACGCCAACGCATGCGGTTGGAAGCGAGGCGCCAGGGCGCGGGCAAACAGTAATCGTCTTCAGGTATCGACTGGTTCCACCTCCTGAGGGCCGCTGCTCGACGAATGCCACTCATGGCCACGTTCACATCCAACAAGCTTGTAATAAACATTAGACAGGTGTTTATCATGACGCAGCAGCAGCTCATCAGTGCTATTGGCCAGTGCTGAATTTTTTAGCTTGATAAACGAAATCATCCACCGAAACGCGTGTTGACCGTTCCTCGCCAGATTCTTGCAGTCCCACGAGGGTGAGCAGCTTTTCCGCCGGCTTCGTCTCCTCTTTAGTGCAGGGCCAATGTCATTGTGACGCACATTCTGCACGGTCGTTTTACTATGCATCGATGCCGCATGTGACAGCAAGCGGTCGTACACTCTAATGCGGCGTACGGGCCGCACACATACACACACCGTAACGACAATACAGCGCGCAGGACGCACGCAGCGAACACGGAAGAACAAAAACCGTTCTAAAGCACCTGTTCACTCAACACCACACCAATGTTTTCACCACACATACTCCGCAACTCCGCGCACGGTTCCGACTGCGGGCTTGGCTAGCGCTTCGACTCGTCATGGCCAAGCTGCATACCCTGCGCTCTTGTGGTAACAACGCTCATGAAACGAAAAGAAAATTTTAATATGTAAAACCATTCAAGTTGTCAGCTAAAAAAGCTACGGTAAAATTAAATACATCTGATATGTTTTCAAGGTGGTGCGCTTTTGCGGACGCGAATACGCGAATGGGGCTATGAATTTCCCGTGCAGCTCTGCTAGCCACCATTGCTCTGCAAATGGCATCGTGCTCGGAATTTTGCGCGGCTGACTTGCCCGCATGAATTTTACTTCCTCCGTGCACACATGCTTGGTGAGGTGAACGGTGGTCGGTGCGAACAGTTCGAAGTTTAATCGACTGAAAATTGCTCAAGGAAAGTCAGCGGCATTGCATTTTTACTCTTTCTGGGCATCACGAGTGACTGGCGGCAGCCACACGGCATCGTCTCCGGTTTGGTGAACTTGTGAGAAGGTGAGCAATTTGTTCTCAAATTTTGAAAGCGGTTTTTTG
This sequence comes from Amblyomma mixtum, assembly GCF_055824585.1. Taxonomy (NCBI): domain Eukaryota; kingdom Metazoa; phylum Arthropoda; class Arachnida; order Ixodida; family Ixodidae; genus Amblyomma; species Amblyomma mixtum. The sequence goes on from NC_143014.1 coordinate 412,669,227, forward strand.
TTTGTATTGTAACCCTGTGTCTCGTCGCATGTTATGTTCACGGTAACATCAGCACAACGTGCATGCGCTTTCTGTCTCTATTTGAAGTAACATTGGTCGGTCAGCGTAAACTTTTCGATTCAATTAAGCACAAGCTGTCCATGTTGGTAGTGCGTGTTGAATGTGCTTGTCCTGTCCGCTCTCCCTGTGCTCTGCGTGTTTTTCTGTGCTCCGTTTTTAGATGGATCGGTACCAACTAGCCCAACTTTCTGCTTTACTGAACTCTATTTGAGATCATTCTGCGCTCGAGATGGTCTTCTGATAATTTATTTATTACCAGGTATAGTCTAGAGATTTGGAACCGTTCATCCCACTGCGACAGTGCTCAAAAGCTGTTTTGTGTTCATGCATCTGCTGTCCTTAAACTTTTCGGTAATCATTCGCATGGTTCCTTTGGATCTGGACAACCGGCTACTGTTGCAAGGGACGCCTCGCAGCAGAGCCCCTGGGGACGCCCAGTGGGTCGGCTGTTTGTCCAGGTGCCAAGTTACCAAAGGTACCATTCCAGACATTTTTTTTTCTGTTCATCAACCTCATATTCCTTGCAAAAATTACAGTATGTAATTGGGCACTAAAAAAATTGGTAACTTATACACATTTCAGGACAGTTCAGAGAAATGAAATGAAAATTGGTTTTTGAGGAAAGAAAATGGGGCAGTAACTGTCTCTCGGTGGACTCCTGAACCTAAGGGAAGGAATAAACGAGGGAGTCTAGAGAGAAATGCATATGCAGCATCAGTATTCTCTCTGTAGACTTTTCGAGACCTGGATTCATTCCTTCCAGGACAGTGTCAAGCAGTAGGTGAACTGCACACAAATTTATTTTCCTCTGGTGCAAAGTAAAGAGTGAAAAGTTATAAGACAAGTCTCTACCCTGTTTCATTCTCACAGCATTTGCTCAAAGCATAATATGAAATGCTGTATTTCTTATACCCTGGTTTCCTTTACTTTGAGCAGTAGGTATTGACAATGAACGTCAAGGCAACTCCACTCTCATTGCTTCTTGCTACTTTTAGGTTTCCTCCATGATTTTCTGTTTGCTCAGTCCTGGCCTTAACATATTTTCTTCTGCTGCTTAGCTTCGAACTATTGGCTAGGTTACATGGTTCTGCTACTTCTATGTTCACTGTGAGGTTTGAGAGCTTGTTGCTTTGTTCTTTTTTTATAAGCATCTTTGTCTTCTCGAGGCTGATTGGCAGTCCGGAACAGAGACGACATGCATTGTTTATGTTAAGATGATGTCGCACTGGGAGCAAAAATGTTTAGTGGAAGTAGCGATGAGGCGCACTTTTGTTTAGACTAGTGGCAAAGGTTCACTGTTGCTTCGCAGTAAAGCGCTCCCACCTGTTGCACACGAGCATTTAGATGGCTGTTAAATACTACTATCAAGGATTTAGCCATTGTAATGTCGCAGGTCTGTTGTGTAGGATTTCAGATCATTGTCTTGCACTTTCCCTGAAGCCTGTTGTCTGTCAGTCACGCCACTATGCTGTTGTATTTCTGTCCAGTGTAAAAAATATTTTCTGTGATTATGCTACACGCACAGGTTCATGGGGAAGTAAATATTTTGTGTCGGTTCAACCGCATAAAGCTTCAAAATGAACACATGCAAAAACACATGCTGTTAAAAGCCTTGGCTTGTGTAACCCAAGTGTGAGGAGAATACTATTATGGCCGGGATTCTTGCATTGCAACCTATTAAATTCCTTTTTTGTAAAAAGAATGACGTGAGGTTTCATGAGTTACAGCTCTCTTTCATTGGTTGCTCAGAGAAAGCGTTTATTGTAAGTAAGCAGTGGTCGCTTTTTTCTATTGTTCAAGTAGCAGCATCAGCATGCCTCATCATTTTTGTCTTGAATGACTGAATGTGCTTCCAGAGCATTGCCTTCTTTTTTTCTTGTTGCTTATTCAGCATGCAATATTGTGTCCATAGATTGCACTTTAGCATTATTTTGCGTTCTCCCAAGCAAATTTTAGGCGACCAAATTCAGAAGCTCCTTGTATTGGCCTTACATGCTCGCTATTAATGCAGACATAATTATATGCCACACTAAACACCAAATCTACATCCTTCAGAGTGGGTCTAGAAGCTTGTCTCCGGACTCTTGCCTTCAAGGAGTTCTTACAGGTTTCACATATCTGCTTGGTGTTGGAAGTGACAGCCTTGACTGATAATGATGAGCATTAGACAGACGTTATGCATTTACAGTTAGGCCGGAACGAAATGCGAACATACATGTGCAGTACTTTTCTACTTTGCAGCGAGGTATACGTTTAGAAAGGGTTCATATATGTGTATTAGGTAGATCTCTTATCCTGAAACAGGAATCATGCTAGCTGCATACTCAAGCTGAAATCACACAGGTGAAATATTTTGTCCTGTTCATAGGCACTGTTTGCATTTCATTCCAGCCTGATTGTGTACTACTGCCATAGCAGGTACCCCATCTAAACGAGACACTCTCTTGTGGAAAATCATGCACATGTGTTTTAGACACGTGTGTGAAGAAATGTGCAACTACAGACATTGCATACTTGGTTATTCATAATGCTTTTTTTCCTCATGTGCATAGAACAATGTTCAGCTACATGGCTTGCTTTGTTGTTACTACTTCTATTTTTCCGCTAATATTAAACTAAATATTAATCTCAGAGACCCGATGTTCAACTGAATGATCCTTCTGTGTCCCACTAGGAAGGCAAAAGCATCACGCCTAGGGCTCATTCACCGCCCTTCATCCCTGTTTTGGTTTCAGTCGGTCAGTTATGCTATTAATGAATATAATCACTTTATAGCACAAGTATATATGAAAATATATTTTGAGCTCTATCAGGTTAACAAGTTTTCCACTCTGCACAATGGTATGGTTGGTCTTGTACATCTTTACTTCGGTGTTAATGTTTCTTTTGTGGTTGCTGTCTAAATAACTTTGCCTGCCTATTGTATCCTAAGTCCTTTTATGCCTGTCTTCCTACTGGCTCTCTCCCTTTTCAGTCATTCCTTTTTCCTTTAAACTGGCGATTGGTCACAAGCCTGCTGTGGGAATGGCAGCTAGCACTAGGCCCCTTTTTTTTCATCGAACCTGCACTGCTAATATTAACACTAATAGTACTGTATCAGTATTTATGTGATACTGCATTTTTTGTTATGCATAAATAGTTGGCTAAGCCAATGGTAGCAGTGTTGAATATCACAATACATCATGCATATATCTTGCATGCAATATCAGTATCAGTTTATTCATTTTGGATGAAGGTTATACAAACAGGGTGATAAAAGCATCTGGGCCCTTAGCAAGCTGCTAGTTCGGGCCCATGCAATAAGTGCACAAAATAGCGTACCCAGGCGTCAGAATAAGAAAAAAAGTGTACATTTTATATCAACAGAAGATGTTACACAAAACTGTATCAGTATATTCACTATTACACTACCCTCTGTTTCTTTCAGCTCGGCCGTATGGCTGTAGATATTTTGTGCTTCTTTCCTAGTTTAGTCCACTCAAACTAAAACTTTGCGTTCTGTGTTGCAGGTAGAATCTACAATGAAAGCCGCACTGTGTCTTGTAAGCAGGAGGCGGTGTTAATGGAGCCATGAACTTTTCTTGCGGATGACTAGCGTTGGCCTTATTATGTACTGAACCTCAAGTGTAAAGAGGAAAATGTCATGTTGGATTTCTGCAGAGGTGAGACATCATGGTGAATCTACCAGTGAGAAAGACGAGACAAGAGACAAGACAGGCGCTGTGTCGCGGCCAAAGTTTATTGAAGTGAATAGGGAATACATGAAGAAGCCAAGCAACACCACAAACCACACAATTACAAATAAGCATACATGACAACATAAGTCAATGGCCCTGAACATTCCCCTGATCGAGATAGTCCAACTCATTGCGTGTTAGTGCGATAGACAACACACTTGCACATTAGTCAACGAGTCGTAAGGTGTGTCTAGCCTCAATAATCTACCATTTAATCTTCTCTAAATTTACTGCCAAAATGTGTTCTGCCAAAAGGAAAGGGTAGCAGCCTTCACATCCCTTGCAATATACAGAAAAGTTAGAACCCTTACCCTCTTGTGCTCCTGTAATCTTACATTGATACACCTTCCAGTTTCACCTATATAGACCCGACCACAAGATATAGTGTCTGATACCATGTTCATTTTACAAGGTACATATACATTTCACACCGCATTTGTACTTTTCTTGAGCCACATTCACAGAATTATTCTTAACAATTTTATATATTTTAACTAACTTATTAGGGGCCAAGAAAATCGCTTTTCCATCATACCTTCTGGCCGCATTTTTCAATTTGTGCGACAATCTATGTACGTACGGTAACACAACTGGTCTTTTGGCATCTTGCTGGCTGGCCCCGGCCGGATTGCGCCGGTCACCGTGAAAAGCTTTCGGCTTCCTTAACAATTTATTGTATGCTCTTGCAATAACCTGGTTAGGAAATCCTGCGTTCATTAACCTAAAATGTGCTCTTGGAAACTAGTCGTCGTGCTGTGAAAGCATGACTTCATCAATTCTGAGCCCAGGCTTGACAGTCCAATGCTATCTTTCACTAGCTTGGAATAGCCAACCTGTGTCCAAGTAGCAGCTTAACACTCCTGGGTGAATATCACCAGCGCGCATGGTGTGTGCAGATCATCAAGGTAAGGTCCAAAAACCGCAGCTCTTTTTGTGGCGACATTTGCTCCAAGGTAAACCTAAGACAAAGGCCTTGCTCCTTAAACAGCTTGAGAATATGTTCATGTCCCAAACTATCAGAACCTTTGTAAAACACTAGAAAATCATCAACATAGCAAAGATTTTTCCCCCAGTCCATGCAAGTCCTTGACAATCATTCTATCCGCCCTGCTTAAAATATCTCTTAGCACAAGGCCCATCTTCGAACCACTACATATACCAGATTTTTGAACACATACCACACTACAGTACTCTACAACCATGCTCTTAAAATAAATGCTATTCACTAGCATGCTCTTCAGATAAATTTCAGAAAAGGGTTCTTTCAAAATTTTGTCTGGTTATTTGCAAAAGCATCTGTCTACTTCACATCTTGAAGATCCGTTTGTTGTACTCAATTCGCAGCGTGGTTGAGTATCTGATGAATGGCAATCTAGCGGATTGTCTGGCGGTTAGTGTCGATGTAGAACTATTTTATTCCATCCCGTATGAGGACCTCTTGAAAAGCTTGTGAATGTGTATATCGGAGCACAATTATGAGCTTGTGTTTAGGAACAGGTGCGTAGTAGTCTTTTTTTTTGGACTTATCTCCTTTTATTTGAAGAGCATGTTTGTGGAGTATGGCTGTGCGGCATATGTTCAAAAGTCTAGTATATGTATCGATTTAATGCCCCTGATCTAAGTAATATTCTCTTAAGCAGGGTGGATGGAGTGATTGCCAAGAACTTACACTGGGCAGGGGGAAAATCTTCACTGCGTCTGATTTTCTGGTCTTTTACAAAAGGTTGCGATAGTGTGGGACCTGTGCATATTCTCAAGTTCTTTAAGGAGCAAGGCCTTTCTTTGTCCTAGGTTTTCCTTGGAGGAAATGTTCCATCAAAAAGAGCTGCGGTTTCTGGGCTTCACCTTGATGTTCTGCACATGCCATGTGTGCTGCCGATATTCACCCAAGAGTGTCAAGCAGCTACTTGACTACTGGCCTAACCATTCTAACCTAGTGAAAGATAGCATTACGTCATCTAAGCTAGGCTCGGTATTGATGAAGTGATGCTTTCACAGCATGACAAGTGGTCTCCAAGAGCAGATTTTAAGGCTTACGAAAGCATTATTCCCCAACCATGCTATTGCAAGAGTGTGTGATAAATTGTTAAAGCTGAGCGTATAAGATGCTAAAGGTAAGAATGGCACAGCATCATGTAACGAGGACACACGCATTAGTGCCAACCTTGGAGTGGATACAGAATCCAAGAGCGTGTGCTTGACATTCAGCATTGGCAGTCAAGGATCGGGCTCATTCAATCTTGAATGTTCAAATCAGTGTTTTCTCATTTTCTTGACTGTCAGTGCTGATTGTCAAGCACGGGCTCTTGGATTTTGTATCCGCTCCAAGGTTGGCACTTGTGCATGTGCTTGCTGTCCTGCTGTCCTTATTACTTGATGCTGCGCCATTCTTCCCTTTAGCATGTTAAAACTAAAACCCCTTCACAGGGATTGGCAGGATACGGCCGGGGCCAGCCATCGAGATGCCAAAAGATCGACTGTGTTACTGTATATACGTAGATTGTCGCACAATTTGAAAAATGCGGTCAGAAGGTGTGGCGCTGAAATGGTGCTGTTGGCCCTAATAAGTTGTCTACAATCTGTAAAATTGTGAAGCATAATTTTGTGAATTTGGTCCGGGAAAAGCATATGTGCCTTGTAAAATATATGTGGTGTATCGGATACTGTTATCTTGGGGTTGGGTTTATGTTGGTCAAACTCGAAGGTGTGTGAATGTAAGACTACGGGAGCACAACAGATATTTGGATATTGGTAGGGGTTCTAACTTATCTGTACATCGCAAGGAATGTGAAGGCTGCTAGCCATGCCTTTTGGCAACACTCATTTTGGCGATACATTCGGAGCAGATTAACCGGAAAATTATCGAGGCTAGACACATCTTATGACTCGGTGACAAATGTGTGAGTGTTCTGTCCATCACGTTAATATGCAACGAGTTTGACTATCTAGATAAGAGGAAAGTTAAGGGCGATCTTTTACTCATGTTGTGGTATAGCTTATCTGTAACTGTGTGGTTTGTGGTGTTATTTGGCTATGTACTGCCTGTTTACTTCAATAAACTTCAGTTCCGAGTCAGCCGCCGCGGTGGCTCAGTGGCTATGGTGCTCGGCTGCTGACCCAAAAGACGCGGGTTCGATCCCGGCCGTGGCGGCTAGAATTTCTTTGGAGGAGAAATTCTAGAGGCCCGTGTACTGTGCGATGTCAGTGCACGTTAAAGAACCCCAGGTGGTCGAAATTTCCGAAGCCCTTCACTACGGCGTCTCTCATAGCCTTAGTCGCTTTGGGACGTTAAACCCCCAAAAACCAAAAACCAATCAGTTCCGAGTCAGCGCCTGTTTTGTCTCCTTTCTTGTCATTGTCTCATGCTGGTAGGTTCGTGCACTTGCAGAGTAGATTCACTGAATTTTGTATACTTGCAGAGGCTTGTGAAGAAAAACCAAAGGAATTTTCTTTCCTTTGTCTGGAATGGAAGTTAAAATTTTTTTTCGCATAGCTGGATGTTTGCAGCATGAAATTCCATTCTGGAAGGGTAAACCCACTAAATTGTACATTTTGTGTGCAAGCGTACTGATGCTTGCGTGAAACTGAAAACATTCGTCCAGGCTATCTGGCTAGCTTCCTTCTTCCTTGAGCCCAGATTTTTTTAAACAATACTTTGTCAGATTTATTTTCACCAGAATTTCTAACATGTTAATTACACCACATTTTGTGATCATATACAACAAAATTCAAAACATGATGATCACTGGTATGGTTTAGTCTGGGGTAGAATGATGAGAAGTACGTAGTATATAGTAAAATTTAATATTACTAGTCTAACAAACAAAATTGCTCTTTTTTTAGTGGAAATATTGCTACCAGAGAGTTGGAGTGGCATGTCATGATAAAGACTTGGACAGTGTGCATTCCAAACTACCTGTATTCATGTCGGCACGAGAACTTGCACACAGTGCTTCAAACAGTTGGTGAGTACCTTGGTGCTGTGCTTCTGCTTAAATGGATAGGTAGATATTTTATTTTAGATGTGCCTGAACAGCCAATTGGCCTAAACGAGTGCACGCTAAGTCAATACAAACACCATGACGTGAACAGACATAATACAGAAAAATGATCACCAATACGATGATAATAATAGTAAAGAAAAACAAACATGATGAAATAAACAATGAAAACAGCAAATTAGGCAAATATTTCTGTGTCATAAGAAGTTGAATTGTATTATTTGCAAACGAGTCATTGGTGAAATGGCATGCATCTCAGGATAAAATATATCGCAGCATTTGGTGGTTTTTCCCTGAGGCACACGAAATCGCAGTGACATCAATAACTGATCACGGTCAATAGAGCCGAGCACAACTTTATGTAGAAAATGCATGTCACGCGTGAGTCACCTGTCATAAAGAGGTCTGCTAGAAGAAAGTCGTAGTCTTAGAAACGACAGCGCTCAATATATCTATCACAAAGGATGCATACAACCTTCTGCTGAACATTTTCGATTTCATTGCCAGAGGTAACAAAGGCACTATTCCAAGCTACTGATGCAAACTCGAGACGTGGCATCACGAGAGCACAGTAGCCAAATTATATTGTTAATCTGAATAAGAGTGTGTATCTGAAAATTTGAGCAAAAATTGAGTAGCATTTAGGTATTCTTACACGAAATACCACTGTTAAAATTGGTTATAAATGATGTCTCACATGTACACTTATCTGCTGAATATAGTAAGCATGGCTTGGGACCTGAGTGCCTCCGATGTATGAAAAAAAATGGCCAGGTTACTGCATGACGTGTGGAGCAACCCAGTGTAGCACATTCAGGCTTCATGGAGTGGAGAATGAAGGCAGTAATAACTTTAAGAATAGAAAACACAGGACCAGGAAGCTGACAGAACACACTGACACTCGGTGCATGAAGGGAATTATGGAGTTGCCTGTCGTGTCGTGCAAGATGGAGGTCGCACAGACAGATGTTAAACATGAGTCGATGCAGATACCTTCTGTCATTATGTAGTACTCACTGCAGAACTCAACAAGCTAGAAGCAAAGGTAACAGCTGAGCATGGCCAGACTCTTGTGCTTTCTTCCGCAAGCAATCTGCAAGCGCACCTCTTCGAAGTCTTTTATGCTTTCGCTCGACATATATATAATCGCTGCATGTGTCGGGGAAAAGTACATACCCTTGATGTCAAGTGACAGAGCACTCACAGTGCCCAGTAACAGCTCACTGAGGTGTTCTGATGCATCTACAGGGCACCTCATGAGAGATTCTTAGGCTTCAGAACACTCAGCCCGTGCAGAAATTGCTTCAAAGTTTGTTGCCACATGAACCTCTTCGTAATAATGACGCTAAAAGGCGAGCCTTCCTTTAGTGTCACAAAAAAAGGCCTAGGACATGGGTCTTTTTTGCTCCTTCATTAGAACCAAAATGTTTGCGAGCGAGATCTTTCACAGATATGGAATGATTTCACGAAATGTAAAGAGAAGACTGAAGCTGTGCGAAGCAATACCAGCAACAGCCCTGCGGCGGTGGCTCAGTGGTTACGGTGCTCGGCTGCTGACCCGAAAAATGCCGGTTCGATCACGGCCGCGGCGGCTGAATTTCGATGGAGGCGAAATTCTAGAGGCCCGTGTGCTGTGCGATGTCAGTGCACGTTAAAGAACCCCAGGTGGCCGAAATTTCCGGAGCCCTTCACTACGGTGTCCCTCATAGCCTGAGTTGCTCTGGGACGTTAAACCCCAATAACCAAACCAAGCAATACCAGTAGCAAACACATCACAGCTGTTGAAGAAGCTGGAAGATTCACGCCTTCATCCTTTTTCTACATCAGACACATGACGACACTTCGTCTTTCTGGGCCATCATTTTGAAAAGGTTAACATGGCAGCGGCCTTCGGTTAAATTTCGGCAAAGAGCCCTTTGTGGAAACTTGAGCATCTGTTCCTCGTGAGGCACACTGCAGAGATATTTGAATACCTTAGTGAGCTGCAACCGGCACCTGTGACTGCATTTTCGTTGACATCAGAGATTAGTACACCCAGGTAGCACACGACGGCGGGCCAATATTGGAAATCCACTGGCAAAGCGTGGCCCTAACTAGGCCCAGAGTTGCCAGTGAGCATCCGATATTGGTTGTGCCACTCCTTAGCACATCCAACAATGGCCATGGTTGTCCGTCGCTTTACCAGTATTGGCTGAGCCCTCATTAGATCCTGGCTATCATGGGCCAGGTTAGCCAGGATTGCCCCACTGTTTGCCATTGCTGGCTGTGCCATCATCGAATCATGGCTATCATGGGCCATGTTAGCCAGTGTTGTTCCACTCTTTGCCATAATTGGCTATGCCATTTCCGGGAGCTGGCTATATTGGCCTAGGATTACCACCGCTTATCCAGTGTTCAAAGTATACTGGCAAACGTTGGTAAACATTGTGTCATCCATTAAAATGGGTTCAAAATTAATTTTATTGTCGAGTACCATATCGGCAGTTCATAATTTTCGAACGCGCTAAAACATGCGAGTTCAAAGATTTGGTTTTATTTATTATTATATTTTAACCGAACACTTTTGCAGTTTGTGAGCAAAGCTACCCATGATTCCGTTGGAAAAACTGCACTCTGGTTGCGCAGTGAGCAGCAATAATACGTTTAGAATTGCGATCGAAGTCCTGTTGATCAGAATTAACGTTCTGATTACACCCGAGACGCCTTCAACAAAAATTGTGAACAGGTGCCTTCAACAAAAATCAAATAAGTTCCATTTGATTAAATTTTTGGAATAAAAAAATCACTTTTTTTTATTCGCTCTATGAATTCACTGCCGCAGTGCGCAGCTGGTGTCGGCTTCAGGGAGATCGCGATACAAACGTAATAGATTAGCGCAAGTGCATTCGCTAAACCGAAATTGTGCTCAGTTTTGGCAACGTCCAGAAACGAAGCAGTCGCCTCGTAATTCCGAATTATGCGTTGCGCTCGTGAAATATTAGGCGGGTGCTTCATAAACGCACGCGGGCACGTGCTAAGCGATTCCTACGCATCCCTACGTCGTGCCCTGTGATTGCGCCTTTCCCGTGTTTTCTGATTTGCTATTTCCTTCCTTTTCTGCAAATCGTTGTGTTGGACATTGTTGTTTCTGACCATTTTATTCTTCTGTTGCGTAATTTGCATTGGGGGCAATATAGCTCTTGCTCACGTCCTTGCATATTTACTCGCAAGTTTTTTTTTTCTTTCGAACATGACCTTTATTGATGAAAACCGTCGAAAGTAGTTGCGAACCACAATTCAACATGCCTTTGTTTTTGCTTTTTTTGCGCGAAACTTCCACCCCAACAAACAATTTGAGGATTCTTCGACGACCACTGAATAAATGGACTGACAACTGGCGTTAGACGCATGTTAACCTAGCTTGTTTGGCGCATGTACGGTACATGAAACTATGAAAGAGCGCGCATTCTGCTTGGATATTTTTTTTGCTTTATATTTTTGTTATTATGTGGTAACATTTTAAGCTATCTTGAACTAACAGAAGCCACATCATACGGCCCCACAAAATACGCGAGTGTCTCAAGTCGTTTTGGCGAAATGCATCTTGAAGCTCCAAGTTTTTCACTTCAAAATTTTCAGGCTTTTGCTGCAGCTTTGTAGCAATACTTTGACGCTTCCGTGTTTCCCATCCACTTCTCTCTTGTAGATATTCCTTTCTGTACTGCCTGTGGCCATGTGACTCATTCTCCAAAAATTCCAAACCCTTTTCACGTGTTTTGGCCTCTTTCCCTTTCTCTTTCAAGTCTTCAAGTCCAATATCTCCCCACCTGTTCTCCCGGCCGTGCCCTTTTCCAGGTAGCGGGCTAACCCCGCACCCCGCGAAACGCTATTTTTTCTTTTTGGTTGTCACTTTCTCAAACCTGTTTTCCCTCGCGCGCAGCTACGCGCTTCGCTGTTCCTCCACCTCCCTGTCTCCACCTTTCAGCTCGAGGACTTTTCTCGGAACCACAAAACCTGTGTAAAGGAAAATTCCTCTCTCCCCTCCAGCCAACCCCCCCCCCCCCCCACACCATCGTCTCCACTGCTCGTCTTGGAACCGCGCGACTCATCACAATAAGACATTTTTGACTGCTCGGCGGAGCTCAACCACGTGCAAACCAACGCGACGAAAATGCATGCACACTCGAGCTAGCACCGTTCATAGTCTGCGCACGCGAAAAGCCACACTCATATATTAGGAGAGCTCCGACGCTGTTCGTACCGCCTGCAAGATCTTTTGTAAGTACTAAAACTCTTTTATCTTGATATACGTCTGGAAGTTAAAGTGGTTTTTGTAGTAAATGTTGCTTTGACTACATGCGCCTTATTTTTTCGGCAGGAGAAGAGAGCGAGCCAAAAAGCACGAGGACGACTTCTGTGTACCCACTCTCATTGCGAAATGGCTTGCTTGACGTCGTGCGCAGTGGAATTGTGGCCGAATGGTGAGAATTTAATTTTTCGTCTTTGGTGAGATGAACTCACTAAAGATTCACTACTTTGGCTAATAGCGGGTTTGAACTCATATGAATTGATATAGGATGCATTCGGGAATATGTCCTTTACCGCTTATGCACGACGGAAATCAGAACCGCTTAATTAATCTTCCACTGCAGACTAGTTGGTAAGGATATGTGTAATACTTCCGTAGTGTTTCTTTTTGCCTTCTACTCTTGCAGACTCAATAGAAAATCCGCAATTACTGGTTAAAGCTTTTGCCCAAGTTCTCTCGCAATGAAAAAGGGCATTACTCTGGACTGTCAGACTAGTATTTTTGTGTGGTTTTCAAGTTGCAGTTTCGAATCCAACTATAGCATGCATGCGAAGCAACTAAGGTAAAACAAAGGTGCCCTGAGTTCCTTGCGTTCAGCGTATTTCGTCAAAAGTCGCAAGCCGCATTTTTGACCCCATTAAATAAAACTAATCAAAAATGTTGTTTTGACGTCCATGTGGAAGAGACGCTACAACCTGTGCATATTTACTGGAATAAAAAATTACCTCGCAATTTAGAGATACAAGTTATGATATTAAAACAAAATAATACATTAATCTGTTTTCAATATCACATTAATTTCCTTATCTCGCATTGAATATATTTACTGGGAGTGCGACACGACGCATTAAACTAAATTAAACCATTTGGTGTAAGGGAAGTTTAGTAAATTAAATTCCACTTTGTGCAACTAATGTGGGGCTGGTTCTTAAGAATAAATTAAAAATTATCCTGCAAAATATGTTGCTAGTGTCTTCACGATGACTGTGTTTCACAAAATTCGGTGTTACCTTTGTTGTGTTTGTTATGTTATGTTTGTTTTTGTTCTGTGATGGCCATAATTCAACTTACCATGACATCATGCATCTCTTTGCAGGCTTGGCACATCATGCATCTCTTTGCAGGCTTGGCACTTCGTGAGGTCATCGTGCAAGAACTGGACGAGGAATTTGTTTGAATGCAGTCCAGCAGCCCCCTTGCAAGTGGAGTGCAAGGATTACTTCGGATATGACTGATCAGTTCACTGGAGGACAGCTCCGTTGAGCGCTTTATGGATGCCTTAGCCGTGCCGCAGCAGCTTGCCAAGATGCTTTGTCCAACCTGATCGGCACTCACCAAACTTGAAAATAAATTGTTTTCCCACAGCCTCTGCCACCATGCTCTTGGGCCCCCTTTCTTTACTCCCCACGGTGGCTGGTGGTAGCGCAAACCATCCTGTGTGCGCTAGAAGCGTGATTCTTGTAACTCAAAGCAATAAACGGGTCTTTTTTCTGGAATTCTTTCGCACCCTCATTTATGAATATTTGCTAGGTAGAATGTTATGTATGTACATCTATCCACAGTGCCGGTCATTGGCGAGTGGGTTAATTGCATGTGCCAGCGTTCGAAAGCTGGATGCCATTATTCGAAAGCTGGATGCCAATATTCGAAAGCTGGAAACCATTATTCGAAAGCTGGCTACCAATGTTTGAAAGTTGGCTACCTATGTTTGAAAGTTGGATGCCAGTATGAGACCTTTGCTGGTCCATGCTGCAGAACGAACATCGGGACTGCGTTGGCCGCTTGATCGGCCGAGCGTTGGCCCAAAACTGGCATGAAAGTAAGGCCAATGTGTAAAGTGGTAGCGCTCGGCCCAAATGCCAGTGTAGGACCGATGTTCGTGCCAAGTTTTGCCAACACTTGAGCGACGTTCGGCCAATGTTGTTGTGCTACCTGGGTATTTTCTTACAGATGCTGAGATAATGGAAACTATGACTGAAAGCATAAGGTTTCGGGGAAGTATGCTTCCTGATTGCTTGTTGGCAAGTGCTGGGTAACCACCAATCCAATGGGTACAAGCTTTCTCCTCACCTGGTGCTCGTCTTCTTTAGGGTGAAATGCCTGCCAAATGGTTCCTTGCCCCACCTTGAGATGAAGAAAATACCTTGTGCCATTGCTCTTTGTCCTCAGATTCCCTCGCGCCATCAAAAATCACAATCATCATCATGCTTGTGGGCAAGTGTCCGGCCTTTTTCAGATGTTACCAATGTTCCTTGCTCGCTAAGTTGGGCATTGAGTACTATGTAATGAAAGGCATCTGCATTGAATTGTATTTGGCACCCATCCTTAGCTACTTTCTATTTCCACGAAACTGTAGACAACCGTAAAGACTTTCATGCACACAGTGGTGTCCGAGTAAACGCATTTTGTCTGCTTCTTCCTGGCCCTGTGGTTTTTGCTGTTTACTGTTATGAAAAATGAATTTTAGGCAATGAATCATGTTGGTTTGGTTCTCAGTAAATGGCTTTTACAAGCTTCTACGAAAGCCGATTGTTCAATAGTGGATGGTTTAAATGTATTTGTGATATTTAGAATTCGTGTTGTGTGGCTACTAAATGAGGATTTTTTTATCTTTTCAGATGAATCCGACAGCAATGTTTACAGGTACAGCGTATGCAATTTGTCATGAAAATAAAACGTGTGTACTTGTACTCACCCAAACACTTGCCACTCTTTCATTCTAAACTGCATTCTTTGTACGTGTGCAATACATAATATGCATGAAAGTCTTGTACATAATACTTATTTCCTCGGCCTCTGGACTGCTATATCTGCAGTGAACATTCTGGACAGAAGCTATACACAGATGCATGTGCATGTTCTACTCAAAGTATTATCGAGAGCAAAAATAACAGACCCCTGCCAGCGCGTGCCGATCTGTGCCAGACTGCATGCAAGCGCCGCCTGACGAAGCACTCCAGATGCTGAGATGAGCGCAGTGGCACGCAATGCGTAGCGCTACTCGAGATGGGCGCACGCCACTGAGCTGGTCTCGGCACTAGGAGCGCTTCGTCAGGCGGTGCTCACATGCAGTTTGGCGTGGATCGGCACGCGCTGGCAGGGGTCAGTTATTTTTGCTCTCGATAGTACATAATTACAATGCAGATTATTTCCGTTCTAGATCAGATGACTTCCAAGTGAACGGAGGAAGTATGCATACACATTACGGGGCCTTTAATAAGAACACAACAGAAGCATTCGTTGCAAAAAAACGATTTCATTCTCGTGCATAGCATAGCGTAACTTTCCGTTACCAAGAATGTGACAACCGTCGGACGGAGTCGCTGTATTCATGTTGCGGAAAACCCTCCGGCAACGCATTACCAGCGGGTTTCTCTGTACTGTTGAGCATTTTTTTTACAGTGTAGCTATAGCTGTGACCGAAGCACATTCAGTAAACTCCCTCATGCATGGCTGTAAAGTTTTCATTCAACACTGTGTGTGCTTTGGACCATCTCCCTTAATGCTTTGTAAGGAGACAGGAGATTAGCCTGACAGGACAAGCTCCGTCACAAAGAAGGTGAAAAATGCGGCCGTAGAATAGTCATGCAGCATCTTCGAGGAGGGCAACAGTCTGAACACGCAGGATTCGTGGGTATTGGCGAAGCTTCCAATGAAAGCACCGGTGAAACGCTTTTTCCTTATCACAGGCCCAGTAGGCTGAAGCAATAATTTTCTCTGGGAACAGATATTAATGTCAGAGCCGTCACGTCAGCGAGCAGCTTCATGCATTGTAGGCATGTCAAAGTACCATCTACCAAGAAAATATTAAAACAGAATTTGCGACACCTATAAGTAAAAAAGGAGGAAAAGTGTGAAGGAACAACCTTCTGAAAATCTCTTCCCAGTAGGAAATGCAACACATGGGACGACGTCGGTCCCCCTTGGCAGTACTCTTTCTACACAGCTCTCCGATAAGTCAAAGAGACTTGTCATCTCTCAAGCACGTTTTGCTGACAGTATTCCTGCAGATAGTACTGAGAACCATGACACGATGCCCTAAACCATAAAGCTCTTGGCGTGCTTGAGAGTACCAAGAAATTGGGCTCTTTTTCAGCGAGAGCTATGCGGCGTCCATCGATGCCCACGTGTCGGCAGTCCGCGGTTGAGGGAAAGCGGGTGGGGGCACAAGCGGCACCAGCAGACTCAGCTCTGCTGGGAGGCAGCGGATGAGGGAAAGCACGCTGGAAGCATGGAAGGGAGGGCGAGGTTGTATAGCCTTGATTCTAGGAGAGATGACGATCGCGAATGTCGCACGAAGCCACGAAATGCTATGCAGCACTCTTATGCAGCTCAGCCCTCGCTTTAAGTTTTGCATTAGGCGAGGTTAAGTAAACTTTGCATAATTTTTTGTTTCGTTTCCAGTGATATTATCCAGGTCGAAGAATAAAAAAAACGATATCATAGTTGGAAAAACATAGCAGGCACAGTTTTTTCTGGACATTAAAGGTGGCATCAAAGCTGATTGACGGGTTTTTGACAAAGACAAATTCATGCGATATTTTAATAGATAGGCGTCTATGAGCGGACTGTGAGAATATTTATACGCCTGATGCATGGGTGACTTACACGGCATTTAGGTTCGCCGGAAGTTGCACTGAAGGGAAGTTGAGTATCGGTTGAATGGGTGACATTTCCCGCTTCTATACCTTCTCAAATCGCAAAAAAATGCTGTTCTTGATGCTAAAAGCCCTAAAATATACCTAAGGCTCATCGAATGCATATAAATGTCAAAATACGCTTGAAGTACCCGAAAAATTGTGATCAAACGGCCAAGCCAATCATACATCTACTACGCAGTTCATCACCGACTTACACAAAGCAAAAACCATAGACCGAAACTGATATTTAGTGAAATGAAGTATGGAATGGGATTTTTAAGTGACAATAGGAATATACAAGCATATTTTTTTTTTATAAAAGGACTGCACATGGTGTGATCACGTAATCCAGAAACTGAACTAAGTTTGGCGAAACGTGCCGTTAACTGCAGCCGATCGCCGTAAATGGGAAGTAGCAGTTCAGTTAACGACACGTGTAAGTGGCCGTGCAAAAGGAGTATACGCTCTGAGGTGGAGCGGCGAAGTGGATTGAATTAACGTTAGCTTCTTAAGACGAAACGCGAAAACCCACCTCGCGACACGTACGAGAAGCGGCCACTTCGTCTGCAACGCAAGTGGAAGGCCAGCCAGAAAAAGGCCCTTGGAACGAACAAAGGGCTTCGGGTGCAATGCGTATAGGATACAGCGCTCGTCCCCTTCCGCATCATGCATGCCGAGTGAACTACTAGGCACACCTCTCCTCTATTCATTAAGATCTCTCTCTCTCTCTCTCTTGCGCATCTCCTTGCGACTCTTGAGGGCAAATTCGCGCTGTGCACTGCCACCCCTACCGCCACGCAGGACTACAGTGCGTTTTCGACAAGCTGTATGAGCGTTTAGCCCTCGCCTCTCGGCTTCACCGCACTGCAATCCCTGCAATATACCTATCACATTGGAACGAAAAGCACTTAGAAAAGTACATGAAGTTCGGAAACGACAGGTCAACAAATGAAAGTCAGCACATCAGTTTCTCGAGTATTCGTTCCCACCTGCCTGCTGCTGTTAGATGGGCGCATCGAAGATGGGGCAGTCCTGGCGATCACTCGTTTCCTCAGTAGGGCGCGAAGGCCTGCAGTGCCTGCTGGAATAAACAATGTAAGACGTTAACAACTGAACCTTTCTTGCACCCCGGTATCACCTTAAAATCTGCCACACACCTTGTCGTGCAAGTATCGGTGAACACGATACGAGGCCAACCCGTGTGAGACTCTTACCAGGCAGCCGGATTATTAATGCGAAAGCATTTAATGCCTCATACTGTCGTTAGCAGCCGTGTCAGCAGCCGTGTCGGCAGATGTGTCCGCGTTTTGATGGGTGTCTACCGAGATATGTGAGACAGTTACTGCGTAATTTCGTTACCTCAAATACAATTTTCAGTTTCTTGATTATGGCCCCTCTTTCTCTTTCTTCTTTCACTCCCACTTCCTCCCTTCCTGTACGGTGCGGTTAAGGTGTCCACCGAGATGACAGAGAATTACTGCGCCATTTCCTTTCCTCAAAAAGCGTTGCGTTCAGAGGGTAAGGCGTCGCGCCGAAAGGGTGGTGGCGTTCCGTGGACTCCCTGGCAGCGTTACAACACGCTGTCGCGTTCCACTCCTAAAGGCGAAGCTTAAGATTAATTAATTAGCAGTCAATTAGCACTTTGTCATTAATCATTAATTAGTCATTAATTAGTAACTTGTCATTAATTCGTCATCAATTATGTGTGACGTCATCCAGTGGTAACGTCACCAGTGTCACATAGGTAAAGTGGTCCTTAGACAAAGTGCCCCCTGAATTTTTATATCATGCGCCAGTGAGTGGCGACATTGCAGTTACTGCCTCTGTCGGAACCATCATCACTGGACCCTCTGAAGTGACGCAATCCGAACTAGAGCACTGCATGGGCTCGGGCCGGTCGAAAGCCTGGGCCCGGCTCGGCCCGCGGGCCGGGGCGGAAAATCTGCTGTTTCGCCTGCACAGGCCAGGGCCGGGCCTAGGCTTGAAGACCCGGGCCAGGGCCTGGCTCGGGCTCGCACATAGCGGGACTGTGTTCCGCTTTTGATTCATTATTGTAGGGTTAAATACACTAGGGGTGTTCTAGCAACGACACAGATGAAATAGGACCGTGGTGTTCATTGAGCAAAAGATTACCCGGTGCTTACTTGCTTATTTTTGGCATCTGCGATGCTCATGTTCCTTACGCGAGAAAAAATACAAGTAATGACGACTTTTGTTTTCGACTGTTCCCCGAAACATCCCGGAAATGAAAGAATCCCGCAGCTAAAATCTTTCCTGTGGTTTATTCATAAGCCACTGCTATTACCTCTTTTTTTTTGCCTACGCGGAATGACAGAAGACCTCAGCTCCTTTGTAGACCGACTTTAGTCAGCGTCACTCACTGTGCTATGCACTATGATTTCGGACGCGCACACCTTGCCGCATTGAACAATACAAAAGTGTAAATCTGCAAAATCCAGCAATGGGCTGCACTAAGCGACGCTCTTATTGGAGCTTTCTAGCGTCCATGGCATTCACAGTGGCCCCAAATACCTTGAAATGGGCTGTTTCAACTGCGACGATTTAGGAGACGGAAATCTCGTGGTTCCATGGAGGAGTCTGGAATCGACCGCTTATCTTAGGGGAATATCGGAATAAGCAGACTATGATCCCAAACTGACTTAGGAATAGCTGTGCTCCAAACAGAAAACACAAAAATTATTCTAAGAAAGATTAAGGATTTAATATTTATTTCATTTGCATATAATTACAATCACAAAACTTTACCCTGTCTGCTCAAACATCTATGCTTTTCCACAGGACGTCGCTTGTACAAATAAAATGTACCACCCACAAAACGCTTCACAGGAACGCTCGAGTGCTTGTCCTGGACTCCTGTCCTGACGCTCGGTCCGAGACCATGCTGCATGGTGTGTTTGCGGCGGGTGAGGACAGCTGGGGCCGTGCTTCCACCCTAACATTAGAGAGATTTAGAATAGGGTAGGGGCGAATAGAATGACCCTATCCGCATGCGCTTAGCGTTAGGGGAACGGGTTCACGTTTGCCATGACGGCGGGAAAGAGAAGCTTTGAGAACAAATAAGTTAATATATATGCTGTATTTTTTCTATGTGTAAATAAAACGACACGCAAACTGTTGCAGTTACCAGTTTCTACTTACGAAATGCGAAAAATAATGCAAATATTTTTATAATGCGGACATGTTCAATCCGAGCCAAGACTATCCACACAAGAAGTTGCCGCCGCTAACAGCCGATTCCCTTCCGTGAGCGTGCCTTGCTTCATTTTTATGCATTAGTTCTGCGCTCGCTTTGGCGCTAGCTGTACAAGAAATGCTTTTCACTTTTTTTATTGTTTTCCACGTGCAGCGCCATCTCGGGCGGAGCCCGCAATGGCAACTCTCACAAACGTAATTATTTTCAGTTTTGTTTACGTCCGCGCGAATGAAATATACTGCGTAAATAAAAAAAGTGTGTTACCGGCATACCAGTTCTTTGTGACTCCTTTTTGGGGCCAAAATTTCGTGGTGTGCTGTTGACAAACACTGTGCAATTGTATCCCCACTCCTGCCTTGGCAACCAAAAGGCGGCCGGCAGCATTGAATAAACAAATAAGAAATAAACCTGTTTGTGGAGATCAGCAGTACGAACCTCCCGCGCTTTCTGACGTCAATTGACGCGTACTCGGTAAGCCTAGCAGCTGTGTAAATACGGAAGCAATCTGAAAATTTGGCGTATTTTATCGTTAAAATTTTCTGGTTCAGGCAACTTCAGCCAAAGCGAAAGCCTCGTGCGCCTTTAGTTTGCCGTGAGAGTGAGCCACAGAGCAGCGGCAACGACGAATCGGTGATGAAGCGAGAGGGCCCGCTTCGACGGGCGCCGCTATTGTGACCCAAAGTAAAGCGGCTTTGGGGTGCACGCTATTTCGCCGATTTAGCGTTAGCGTGGCCCGCTCACCCAAACTACCAAGGGCCGATAGCGTTCTGTGCATGCGACGTAGCATCCCGCTATTCCCCTACGACCCAAAGCGACAGGGTGACCCTATACTAAAACTCTCTATTGTCTCAAACCCAGCAGCCGACAAACAGCGCCGATGATTTCAGTGGAATACACGAGCTCCAGCATTCGTGTAAGCGTGCTGCCGGCGGTGCATCATAACCACAGATACAATTACATCTACATACACCGCTCATCAGATGCTGTTGAAGCAAGAAAAAAAGCTGGAGGGGGCACTTACACTATGTCTTAAGGGTATAACAGCATAGCTTAAACGGGTTAATTCCCATATATGCGGAATTGGTCCTTCTCTACTTTATATTCATAGATCGCAGGAGTCCTCATGCCACACCTGGGGCAGTGGCGCAGTTAAGCGGTGCGCCACCGCCCTGCGATGGCAGTTGCTGCCACTGGTGGAGCTTGTGAGACCAAAGTTGCTCTTCCCGAGCAACCTCTCGCTATCAACCTTTGATTTAACTAACTGCCACCTGTCACGGTGGGCAGTTTGCTCACAATCCGGTGGGCAGGCTGTGATGACGTCACAAGATCACATGACATAGGTGGCCCGCTACAGGTTGTTTCTCTGGGGATTTTTCATTCACGCCGACGACGACGACGACGCCGGGTTTTCCGCAGAACGGGAACCTTAACACTATCGCGTTAAAAAAGTATCCTTCGAAATAACAACCTGACAGATGTCAGGCAAACACAACGGCGTCATAAAGAAACTCTGTGGGGTCACAAAGGATAAAGGCAAATCTTTAAGGACGTAGAACATCGCAAGTAAGCTCTTGCGACAGTCTTCCGGGGCTGTTGAACAGATGTTGCAAACAAAAAATTGGAGGATGCTTAAGCTTCGCCTTCAAGACTGGAACGCGACAGCGTGTTGCAGCGCTGCCAGCAACTCCTCGGAACATCGTCGCTCGTTCAGCGCGATATGTTGCCCGTTGCACAAATCGCTTGGAGTCTCAGGAGGCCTCTCAACACAGTCCATCCGCCACCCGAAGAGATCACGAACGGGCTGCAGTGACGCTGCTCCTGAATCGCCCGTTGTGTGTCTGCGTTGTGATTTTGAATTCAGAGGAAAAGAAAGGCGCAGTAACTGTCAGGCGTAGGTGGGTGGAGCCAAGGAGTGTAGTGGAGTAGGCCAATTGGAGAGCGCGCGCCCAACAGACGGTTCGGAGGAGCGCGCGTATACAGACGACCGCGCTGGCGGTCGTCCTCGAATGTTCGTAAATTAGTAAAGTCGCGCTCTCTCCGCAAGAACAAGCCGCCCGTCTGGAGCGCCAGCGAGAGTTGGCGCGCGAACGGTGTTGTGCCAGAGAGGCGGTCCCGTAGCGCTCGCCACCCGTTTCTTGACTGAGCGCTCCCAGCTCTCTTGGCGGTAGCAAATACTTCGAGCCAGGCGTCGGTGAGATCAAGAAAAGAACATTTTATACATTATAAAAGGGCGTAGTATAGATAAACATCGGAACGGGGGCCGAGAGCTACACAACGTGACTGTTCTCGCACAGCGACGACAAGCTAGACTCCAACGCATCACAGTCACACCCTCCGACTCCACTCGTGAGCAGCACTCTATTCACGGTGGGTCGGTCTTTTCCTCCAAGCGGCAGCGGTGGGGCCTATAAAGCCCGAGAAATGGTTGTCACTCAAAACGGTACAATCAAAATGCAGCACTTGACGGCGGTCCGAGAGGTCCATGGAACCAGCGACCGCGCTGGCCGGCCGCTGCAAATGTTGCGGTGACATCCGGGGGAAAGGAAAACCGGCGCCTCGCTGCCTCGCAGCTTGCGGCATGCTGCTCGCTGATGCTTCCTCTTAGGACGCAGCTCTCTTGCGGCGCAGCACCGTGGCCTGTCAAGGGAGCGTTAGGGCGCCGTGGCCTTGTGGAGCAGCACTGGGGCTTGTCAAAGGGACGTTCCCACGAGAAACTTTGCGTCCTGCAGAATTATAATCCGGACGGGTTGCCCACCACAACAACGGCTATGGCGTCGTCGAGCGAATCCAGAAGCCCGTGCGAGGGATACCGAAGCCATGTGCAAGCGTAGGGCGGAAGATCCCGAGCTTCGAGTGAGAGAAGCCAAACGCGAGGCAGCTTCGCTGTTAACATCAGTGCTCGCGACGTTAAGTCAGTGCATCTAGGCTGGTTTTTTTGTAGGAAATGAGCCGGTACGCTAAAGAAAAGTGGTGTGGGTGCAAGTTCTGGCCTTTGAATGGTATTTTTGCTATTCTGTACGCGCTTCTCCTCGCCGCGGTGGCTCAGTGGTTAAGGCGCTCGACTGCTGAACCCAAAGACCACGATATCAAATCCCGGCTGTGGCGGCCATTTTTCGGATGAGGTGAAAAGCAAGGCACCAGTGCACTGTGCGATGTCACTGCACGTAGAAGAACCCCAGGTGGTCGAAATTTCCGGAGCCCTCCACTACGGCGTCCCTCATAACATAAACCCTATGCGCCAAACCAAACATCAAGCCTCTTTTTCTTTTTCAAGATGGCAATACTGATTTCCTTCTGGCATATTACGCGACAGAATAAAGCGTACCAAAATTTGCAGCAGAATGTGATTGGTCTTTATTGACCACCAAATCGAAAAAACTCTAGAGAAAAAAAGATCTCGTACTAATTGGACACAATGAAATCTTAATAGTGATGAAGCAAATTTACGTAAACAAAATTAGTTGAAGGTTCGGAACCTTGTCCAAAGAGAATGGCTTGACAGCCCTCATCCAACGGTAGAGAATGCATATATCATGTTTAGAACTTCACTCAGTATCTTTCCATGTCCCCAGCGGCGGTGATTACAGCGCTCATTCGTGAGGACAGAGAATCGTACCAAAGTGATTCAATCAGCGACGTATTTCTTCGCAGCTCGTCCCATTCACAGCGAATTGTGGACCGGAGGCCATCTTCGGATAAGCCTTGCAGAGAATGGCGGAGCAGGGAGTATTTAAGTGAACCCCAAACATTCTCATTAATACTGAGGTGACACCGCGCTCTTCTAAAAGCTTGCTTACCGCACCAGCGGTATGGAGCGGCGACCTGTCGTGTTAGATAGAATATAGTATAGACCGCTTCCGGGAGCGGGCCGTCAGCAGGTGGGCAATCAAGACATCGTCAATGATTCCTGTATACTTTTCAGCGCTGAACTTCTATTCGAGTCGTACCAGGGGTTCAAGACCATCTTTTGTGACTTTCGTGATGCCCGAGCACACGCTCACGGTTGTACGCCCACTCGCCGCGAGCCGTTGCATATGTACCGCGGATCGTATACCTGACAACAAGAAAAAAAAACAAAAAATAAGCTCCAGAGAGTCCTGATTCTAATATGCGGTTTATAGCTTTATCTTTATAAGTTCAACTTCACAATTTTTATAGGTTGATGCTCATAGCAGTGATGTGGCCTAAGAAAGAGAGCGTGCGCGCAAACAAAATCTTAGTCATTTTTCTGCTTTAATAAAGACGTAGGGTCAGTTGTTTCGTTCACTGCAATATCTACATAAAAATACGAATGCACACAGGTTGCCGAGGGCTTGATTCGTTAACAAGGTTTATTTTCTCACAAAAAAAAAAACTCGTATGAAATATCGTGGGTATTTACGATATTTTGCGTGCGCGTGCAAACGGAGACGCAACGATACTTTCAGCGTATTGGCGCGATCTGGTTTTTACAACAGGGGCCATTTTTTCAACAAACCGAGACTCTTCTTATTTATGTTTTTACATTTTAACTTAACATATCGATAGCAGTGGCTTCCGGCAGCGCTGTAATCACGAGCGCATGCACTTCCTCAATCGTGGTATTAAAAATCCAAAAGGGATGGGAATAAGACGCGCCATGGTTAACTAGCACTACTTGATAACCGAATTAGTTCACCGTACTTAGCCCCAAGATACTCGAAGTGATCTGTTTTTAGACGCTGAAACATTCCTGTGCGCAACGTGAAAGAAATTACACTATGGCCGCACGCGCGGTAAACAAGCCTAGATACTAAGTCATCATAACTTATTTTTATACGTGAATAGCAATTCGTTCTGAAGAATAACTTCCGTGTCTTGGCTGAGCGCTAGCCTCGGGTTCTCTGGTCACACGAGCTTGTGAACGTGGATTCGTCGCTAAACAACACTGTTCTCCACTCTCCGACCGTCCAATTTTGATGGCCTTGTGCAAAAGCAAGCCGCTCTTCTTTTCTTTGTTTACACTGCGAAGCACAGGCTCCTGAGCCGCCGATCTGCTGTTCAGATTCCGATTCCAGCTATTACGGATTTCTTGCAGAGAGGCGCGGGGATTGTCTGCAACAGCTGCAACAATACACAAATCTTCATCAGTTGTAGCCCTTCGTGGACGTCCTCAATGGGCATCCTTGATGCGCCCTCCTTTCTTTAAGGCTTGCAAAAATCTGTTCATTGTTTTTAGCGGATGACAATTGTCATCGCAGCAATCTGTTTCTGAATATAGTTTCGAAAAGATAGTTGCACAATTTCCAGCTTTCTGTTTTCTTGTGCACTAGCCTTGTGGAAAAGGCAAATAAAGTAAAATTATGACTATATCTCAAAGCTTACGAATGAGTATAGAAGAAACGACCACCAACTAATTGTCTTGGACTGTACAGAGTTCCGAAACGGTGCATGCATTTGCGAAAAATCCCGCGATATGCCTCCCCTCTATAACCAAAGCAAGGAGACGACGTCTCATATTGTCACGTTGGTAATCAGCGGCTGAGGGTCCACAGCGGGTCAACAGACGTGCGCTTCCAGATCACTTTCACTTTCACACACACACACTTCCTCTTCTTCTTGAGAGGCGCTTCCGTCCGCACAAGCGCTGGCGTCAATATTCGATTTTAAGGAGCGCTGAGTCATTAACACGTTCATCAGTTTTACCGATGTCGACGACATGCTGCGAATGGACACAGAATTCACCGATTCACTTTAGGCTTCTATGCCGTCCAAAATATGCCCTCTATCATCGGGGCCATCGTGAACATGGCCAGACAGGATTCAGGTTCGGAGAGGGAAGTTTGCATTTCCTCACCGGCAGAATTGAAAGGTGAATGCCATGACAAGCGCCCGCTGATTATGTTCTGCTCACTCTCAACGTTGTGAGCTAGAGTCAAGCCGGAGAAAATAAGCTTAACCCCGTGTATTCGTGTCTGACGGTGCACGAAGTTCAACAGGCACGGATCAGGTCGCCCTCAGGCCAACCGGAGCTTTCATGTCAGGCCGCAAAGATGAGGTAGCCAAAGTGCTGCTTGCCAGTCCATTGAGAGCATAAGCGAAGCCTAATCTTGCAAATAACCCGTGGGGTAATCTCACTCGCAAGCTATCCACCTCTCCCTGGGCACGATAGGGTGGAGGTCTGGTACATCTCTCCTTTCACGTTTCCAATGAAAGATGGTGGACTGCTAAAAAAAAAAGAGATGATAGGTTCTTATGTCTCAATGGCTGCGATGCATAATTACGAAGAGTACTGATAAAGTTCTGGGAAAAAATATGTTCCAATATATTAGGCACGTGATTGACTACTGGCACCTCCACCTCACCGCGGCAAGTTTCAATTTGTGCGTAAGGATGTGCGAATATTTTTTTTAAGGAGAGCACTACCAGAATGGTTAGTTTCGAATATTGAATCGGATATTGTTATGCCCGGGATGCCTTCCAGCCGAAATGGACTAAAATGCGGTCTCTCATCCGGCGTAGCCGCGGCAGCGGAGACACCAAGCCTCCCCTGAAAGCAGCCAGCGCAGCTCTGCCATTGCACCCTCACCTACATGACCAAGATAGTTGTCGAAGCCAGCCGTAATGGAGCTTCAAGAGAGGCCCCGGGAGTCAGGAGGGTCCAGTCACCGTGTTTGACCGCGGCATCCGCCGTCAAAGGACAAGTTTCCTGCGATCGGTTTCCCTACCCCGCGTGGCATTGCACGTAGCCTCGGTCTTGCACGCAAGAACAAGTGCGACCACCTGCAGACCGTGCGAACGCGACTGCGGACCTTCCGGTGTCTGCGCGAAAGAGATGGCATCCTCCTCACCCTCAAGCTCAACACGTGACGGGGGCGTGTTCCGCAATGAGAGAGTCTGTGATGAGTGCCAAAGTTAACTTTTCAGGACACGCCTTCCTCAGCAGGCCCGGCCTCGATCTAAGAATTTCAGGGAAGTAAAACCATATAAAACTCGGCATCGAGTACGGCTCCCTCTCACGGAAGCTCCCGTCTGCTAAGACGCTCCTTTTCACTAAGAGACACTATCAGTTGCCGTTTACTTGTACATAATGTAAATACTTGTGTAAAGTTTTCAATGTCTTCATCGTAACCTCGTCTCCGATCTTCCTCGACCCTTCTCTAGCCAGACCTGCTACCTGCATTCCAATAATATACAGGGTGATTTTTTAACTTTTAAAGATATTTATTTTAAAACTTGTGAGAGATACGTCGATGCGGTCTGTTGAGCTGGATTGTACAGCAAGGCGCGCATTATGTATTTATGTACCTCGTATGGACCAATAATTAGCAGACTGATTAATTGAAATTAACTAATGAGTTTTCCTGTTTTTGATTTTAGGGGCAAGGTTATTATTGCGAAATTGATGGCCGTCAGCATCGAAGGTGAACACTGTTTTAAATTTTCTTAATTGGCAACGCGTTTCAAAATATCGGATGTAAAAACTAAATCCATTCGAATTGTCGTTGAGCTGTCGTTCCGGCCATGAGTATTTACAAAATGGCGCGCCTTGGACTTGTTATCCATCAAATACTGGTGCAGTTGGTGTATTAGATAATGTAAAGGAAGTTAACTCGACTTCGGCGCTGATACCTTACGTAACGACGTCATTTGTGTTAATTAGGCAATGCGGGAAAGCCAACTCAACAACCTTTCATATCCGTATATTTGACGATTGTCTTTTAAAATCACTTTGCCTATTAATAAAGTTTAAAACCAGCGCTCACCTCCGATGTTGACGGCCATTGAATTAACATTATAACCATGCCCTAATCATGCCCCTATCCATAATCATGTGGATCCATATCAGGTATATAATTTCTGCTATACTGTGGAACATATCAATAACGACTGCATAGCTGACATAGTCTATAATAAATTCAGCAATAAAATTCCGATATGAAGGGTGTTAGGCAGGGAGACAAGATGTCACCAAAGCTATTCACCGCTTGTTTACAGGATGTGTCCCGAGGCCTAAGTAATTTGCGATCCGCTGATGACATTGCCTTGCTAAGTCACTCAGGGGACGAGCTGCAAAGCATGATCAATGAGTTATACAGGCAGAGCAGAACGATAGGTCTAAAAGTTAACATGCACAAGACCAAAATAATGTTCAACAGTCGCGCAAGGCAACGGCAGTTCGCAATTGGTACCGAGGTGCTGGAAGTGGTAAGGGAGTACGTGTACTTAGGGCAGTAGTGGCCGCAGATCCAGATAATGAGAGGGAAATAACTAGAAGAATAAGAATGGGGTGGAACACATAAGCCAGGTTCTCTCAGGTCATGAGTGGCAGTTTACCAATATCCTTCAAGCGAAACGAATACAGCAGGTGTATTTTACCGGTACTCACCTATAGGGCAGAAACGTGGATGCTAACGTAAAGGGTTCATCTTAAGTTAAGGACAACACAGCGAGCTGTGGAAAGAAAAATGATCGATGCAACGTTAAGAGACCGGAAGCGGGCAAGTGGGTCAGGAAACAAACGCGGCTTAATAACATCCTAGTCAAAATCAAGAGGATGAAATGGGCTTAGGTAAGGCATTTAATGCGAAGGCAAGATAACCGCTGGTCCTTAAGGGTAACGCAGTGGATTCCAAAGGAAGACAAGCGTAGCAGGGGGCGGCAGAAAGTTAGGTGGACGGACAAGATGACGTTTGCTGGGATACGGTGGCCGCAGCTAGCAAAGGACAGGGTTAATTGGAGAGACATGGGAGAGTTCTTTGCCCTGGAGTGGGCGTAGTCAGGATGATGCTGATGATGATGACTGCGGAATCCAGCTCGACAAACCGCACCAGCATATCTGCCACAATATTTAAAATAAATATCTGTAAAGGCTAAAAAAGTCCTCCTGTGAAATAATGAAGTGTAAATGCAGTGGCAATGCCATTTTTTCACATAGAACAGATTAAATTTAGTTTAGGAACTGACCAGTATGCATTAACGCTAAGGCGTGGTTCAGATCAGTACGATCACATTTATTATCCGCGTTTAGCAGAGAAAAAGTCACTATCAAATCATTGTGCAATAGGTCCTCTTTCAGGGCAGAAAAAAAAATTCAGGGAGGCACTTTGTTGACCTAAAGTGCGGTGGGGCTAAAGCCTTAAGCGCGGTGTTGCTGCTTGTGTCACTGATGTGTGGTTAAGATGTTAAGCTGCGCCTCTAAGAGTGGAAAGCGACAGCGTCTTGCAACGCTGCCAGGGAGTCCTCAGAACGGCTCTACGCCTTGCTCGTCGGTAAATTCCTTTTTGAGGAAAAGAAATGTATCTGTCTCGCATATCTCGGTGAACCCCTGAACCTCGTCGTAAGGGAAGGGAAGAAGGTGGGAGTGAACGCAGACGCCGTATTAGCTAGACACGACTTTGTTCATTCCAAACCATCGAACTCGTCTCGCACTCCGGAGACCTTGGTTCGATTCCCCAACTCTGCCAATTTCCTATTCGGCTTTATTTATTTATCTGGTCTGGCTAGAAAAGTTAATTAGGCTAATTGGTTAATTATGCCATTAACTAAACTCAGTCCCACTTACTTGAAGCATTACTATACGATCCATTTAATTGGTTGCATGGTTACTAGCAAAGAACAATTGGTCCCGTTTGTAATTCGCGCACTGTGACGTCACGACCATATCGACCAATTGAAACAAGGTAAGCGTAGCTACGGCGCTCACCTGAGGTCTCGCTTTGGCTGTCGGAGTGCTCCTTTCGCAACAAAAATATGCGGACGCTTAAGACACCTCAAAAGTGAAATGCGATAGCAATACATTTCCTATTTGTCACAGCTTCTGTTGCAACTTGTGTGTGTTTGCGCCAGTTTTTTTTTTTTGCTATTGTCGGTCCATCAATCGCCATATTCGAACCGATAGCTGCAGTAGTCAGGCATCGGCGCTATGCTGTTATGGTTCCGGCATTTCCATATATAACATTTTTGCAATGCTATTTGGGTTGCTATCTTGAAACTCGGTTGCTCACAACCCGGCAGACAGGTTCTGTTGATATCACACGGTCCCATGACCTTTCTCGACCACTCATTAATTTAATTGCCGCCAGCCATGGTGGGAAGTTTGATCACAAGTCGTTGGCCATGTCAGCACCTGCCGCAGTGGTCACGTTGTGGCAACGTCCCCAGGTCATGTCACCTCTCTCGACAAATCAAGGTGGCCTACCTGGGCAGGTTGGGATGACGTCGCATGGTCACGTGACCTTTCTCGACCAATTATCGAATTTCGTGCCATCGGACGGAGGATCTGGCTCCTCACGTGAACTCTAATGCTACCGCATTAAAATTCTTATGCCCTTCAAAGGCGTTATCTACAAATTCGCCAGTTTTTTTAAGTACAATTTTAAATCCTGAACTTGAAATCTTACGTCCTCGCCCTATTTATGAGCCTGCATTCTTCCAATCGCTTTTTGCTAACTTTGACCGCTGATTTCTTCACATGACCATTGTTATCTGTAAACCCTAGGGCCTCAAGGAGAGTGGTTGTGCCTGCATCGACATCCGCACGGATTCCGCCACATTCTAGCTTAAGGTGTGAAATTGTTTCCACAAATTTACCATATAGTGCACATATGTCATCTCCTTGGTTAAATTTCTTTTTGGAGTTTCGCGTTCTAAGATGCACAGAGCTAGCTTCAAAAAGTACAGCACTGCCTCTTGGATTATTATAGAACAATTTCTTAATGATTCGCTTTTTCCAATTTCTGTATAGTTCCAGGTTGTTGCTTATTCATTGAATAAATCCAGTTCTAACATTATGCGTTCTTTTACCTGTCGCTTAAAGCTCGCTATCTAACCGTCCTTGTTTCCTGCATACTAACTGTTTAGCCTCCCAGTCCTTTTCCGCCTCTGTGAGTCAACGCTCAATCTGTATAAATTTTTAAACACCTTACCTACCTATATGTTATTGTCCAATTTCCCCGGACGTTCTTCGTATAAGAGTTCACTTTGAGCTCCCCTTGCTTCAATCGATGCCCAGCCCATGTCCCCCTGTATTGCCTCATGTGTGGTTTTCCCGAGGGCACCTAGTGCTGATCTTCCGACAGCCCTCTGATTTATTTTTAATTCTGACTGAACTTCTGGCCGTAGACACAAAACCGTGTTCCTGAAAGTAAGTCCTTGCACAATTATTCCTTTCCAAACACCTCTAAAAAACAAACATTTGTTCATCATCATCAGCCTGACTACGCCCACTGCTGCACTGCAGGGCGTAGTCAGGCTGCCATTCATGGTCTGAGAGAACCGACATTATACGCTCCACCTTTTTCTCATTCTTCTTGTTATTTCCCTCTCATGATCCGGACCTGCAATAACTACCGATCCTAAGTAGACGTATTCCCTTACCATTTCCAGCACCTCGCTACCTATAGTGAACTGCTGTTTCCTTGCGAGACTGTTGAACATTACTTTGGTTTTCTGCATGTTAATTTTTATACCCACTGTTCTGCTTTGCCTGTTTTACTTATTGAACATGCTTTGCAGTTCATCTCCTGAATGACTTAGCAAGGCAATACCATCAGCGAATCGCAAGTTAGTGAGGTATTTTCCGTTAACTCTTAGGCCCAACTCTTCCCAATTCAGGCCTCGGAACACCTCCTGTAAACAGCTGGTGAATAGTATAGGCGAGATCGTGCCTCCCTGCCTGACACCCTTGTTGGAATTTTATTGCTGAATTTATGGAAGACTATGGCAGCTGTGCAGTCGTTGTAGATATCTTACAATATTTTCACATAAGGCTCTTCTACACCCTGATTCCGCAATGCCTGCATGACTGCTGAAGTTTCCACCGAGTCAAATGCTTTCTTATAATCAATGAGAGCTCTTCGCCTTTTTGCCCTAACAGTCTCTTCGTGCTTTTCCATGTATATCTTTCCTTCCTTTGCCTACGCGCAGAGATATTTGTGTTCAGCCAGTCTGGATATTTCATGGCCTTGTATTCTAAGCACCTTATCAGTAGAATCAGTTTCTTGTCTTCCTGGACATGGCGGCTCAACAGGTGAAATAGGCCGTTGGTTCGAATCCGTGGTAACGTGAGACCTGGATCCACTAGTTTGTGCATTCCGTCAGTGGACAGTATCGTTTCTCTTTCTAACACGATGCACCAACGGAAGTGAAGCGACATTGAGGTGGTAGCAAGGGAATGGTGGCGACTTTCTTCACCAAGAGCGATCTCTTTTTCCTGTTCTACAGAAAAAGAAGCAGTGTTTCTGCTCAGTGCTATACAGCGGCAAGCTTACAAAGAGTTCTCAGCTAGCTGCAAGAATGACGGCCACGGACCATGCTGCGGAGTATCGCCTTGCGCTGTGGCAATGCGCTCGCTCGCACAGGCAACGTCGCCAGTGAGCTCGTGGATTCAACGGAGGCTAAATTTATTGCTCTTGTATTTTATAGTATTGACTAGGCAACTGCAATCTGGAGTGAAATGCCGCAAGCGCCCGAAGTTAGAGGCTCTGAGTCACGAAGGAACTGTCCGCGCCTACGACAGCGTGTAGCACGAGAAGAAAATGAGTGAAATATGAGTTTTGAAAACTTGCTTTCAAAACGTATACCGCATAGAAAATCATCACCAACAATTTAAAAAAATACAAGATAAATAGGGAGAGAGAGAAAACTTCCAGGTCAAATACAAGAGCCTGGAGCCTGGCGTTGGTCCTGCGTATCACTCCCACATTGCTATAGCTGAAAGGCAACAGCGTGAAGTGGGCCCGGAGTGGGGGCAGCAGAATGCCGAGGAGGCCCAGGAGCGGGGGTCGAGTATTGTGGCGAAACCCACAGGGTCAGACAAGCAGCTTTTGTTGCCTGCCCTGTATTCCCGATGCGTCGTGCAGCGTACTGTGTCGATCCTTTTAACTAGTACGGAAGCGGTACGGAAGAGCCGGTTCCGAAGGGGCTTCCCACGGCTATCGCTATAAAGTATCCTCTGTAGTACGCAGGGGGTCACATATTTCCCGATTTAAAAGTTTTCTTTTCTTTTGTTTTGCAATGCCGCAGAATGCTGCCTACATAGACAAGCACTGAACCAGCCGATCGCCCCGAACTCAGCGACTGACTCCAGACGCAGCCTTCGCCGTTTGCCAAGTTGCGATTAGACGAAGTACACCTCCCCCACGCCTTCATACATGGACTCACCTATGTTAATTGGCTCCGGGGCGCTGCCGCGCCTTCCGATAGCTCACGGTGCAGCGGCCCCTTTCCTGTTACACAAGTAAGCTGAACTGGGCTAGTCGGAGCAATTGCATCTTCGAAAAACGTAGCGCGAAACACAAGACACAGGTAAGGTGAAGCGCTCGTGTCCGGTCTTCACCTTACCTGTGTCTTGTGTTTCGCGCTACGTTTTTCGAAGATGCCTTTCCTGTTACCCTCCATGGCTACAGAAGTAAAGTTCGCTTCGAGGCAAGGTAGCCGCATTTTTTCTGCAGTTGCCGAGGCCCGTTACGGCAACCACACGCAGTGCCAGCACGTGAGGCCGATAAAGAACGCGTTGGCAAATACCGATGAGCCTGTTCGGTCCAGTATTTTACTTCGTTTTATGGGCCTTCTGTCCTGTTGCACCCAGTAAAATTAAAAAGGATTTGGCATCTTTTTGTGTGTACAATTAATTTATTACAGCAAAGGTTGAACTTCAACCACAATTCGCAGCAAATATTTCGTTCAGAACTGCTAAAACCGCTAAAACAAAAAAGTACGGTTAAAAATAGAACTAAATATAACTATACTTAAGTCTAGCAAAAAAAAATGGAATAACCATTTAGATGCTTTCATGCGGGTGCCTTCTTCAAAGACAAAACTATTGATGAGACCCCGCCAAGTGATTGTCAGTGGGACAGTTCATAATGTGCAAAGATAGTTTGGATAGTTCAGAACTTCAATCGAGATAGAAGACGAGGTGGGTGTCTAGACTGCTTGGTGTGCCCAAGTTTGCTTGTACGCATGCGGTCGCCACTGGTCCGCGATCACTTTCATAAGACACGCGCTCCCCTTCAAAGAGAAGTAAATAAAAATATGAATGGAGCCGCCGCGGTGGCTCAGTGGTTACGGTGCTCGGCTGCTGACCCGAAAGGCGCTGTTTCGATCCTGCAGCCGCGGCGGTCGCATTTCGATGGAGGCGAACTGCTAGAGACACGTGTACTGTGCGATGCCAGTGCACGTTAAATACCTCCACTACGGCATCCTTCATAGCCTGAGTCGTTTGGGACGTTAAACCCCATAAGCCAAACCAAAAATATGTATTTAATATAAATCAGTAGATGTAAATAAAAAATAATCGCTCCTGAAAAAAACTGGGTTCAAAGCAAGACGTACTCTCCCATTGTTTGGACAAGCGTTCTTCGGCTTTTAGAAGGCGCGTTTCATGACCCGGCGTTCCGGATTCTTGAAGTGTTTCCGCGAATATGCCGCGCTGCGAAAGGTACTCCTCCATTTCCTTCCAAAAGAAGATGATGAACCGCGGAGCGCAGCTTTACCGGCAACCGTCGTGCATAGGCAACGGAGCTCAGCAAGCTAAGCTCTTCACGACCACTTTAGAGGCGACCCCTGAGAACTCACCTCCGCGCACTTGGCTGCTCATTACGGCGGAAAGCGGTCCGCCGTTGGTGAGCGCGGCAGCCTATCTGATCCACGCGTTGGGCGGCAGGTGGCGCGGGGCTACCTCGCGTCGCTCTCCCTCTCGGCGTCTCCTCCTTGCTTTCCTCCCCC
This sequence comes from Amblyomma mixtum, assembly GCF_055824585.1. Taxonomy (NCBI): domain Eukaryota; kingdom Metazoa; phylum Arthropoda; class Arachnida; order Ixodida; family Ixodidae; genus Amblyomma; species Amblyomma mixtum. The sequence goes on from NC_143014.1 coordinate 412,703,855, forward strand.
GCGTCTCTTCGCGTTCTCTCCCGGGCCGTTTTCTTCCCTACCCTTCAGCCGGCGGCGCTCAGTTTCAGCCGCGCTCCCTATCCGGAAGAGTCAGGCGCGTTCCGCTCTCCGTCGCACCCTCGGGCTGTTGACCGGCGCTCGTGGCGCGCTTCTCGAAGGACGACGCAGCGCTACCGCACCGAACTTAGCTCATTTCTGAGGGAGAGAGACAGACCTTCGTGCCAGGCATCATGAACAACACGACAGAGATACTTCTGGTGACTGACGGAAGGCGGGACGTCGTTGTCGGTAGCTACCTCCTGGCTGTTGGTGAGTTGCTTCCAGTGCCTCGCAGTTGCAATCAAAGTTTTGCATCCGTTTTTGCTTTGTTACGCGATGATGATCTGCTTCACAGCCTGACTTATTGCTTAAGAGTTCCGGGCCAGCGATGACAACAAATTTGATGCGACCCTGAAGCCCTGTCGCATCAAATTTGGGAGGCGGAACTGTTCTTAAACTCTAACAAGCTGACCATGCGGGCCTGTTGGTGTGAATTGAACACATTGGTACCAGCGAACACAATACCAAAATAAGTTCCCTGTCAGCGTAGACAACGTGAAAACTACGTTCCGGTTTGCGACAAAATTTCAGTAATAGTAAGATGAAAGAACAGGAAGAAGAGGGAGCTACTGCAAGCCTATCGTATCAAGATGCAAGGTATTAACACGTGCATCAGTGCACCGTCACTGTTGCTCACGAATAAAGAGATGTGGTTACTAAACAAAAGTGTGCAAGTGCTATTCTGAAAGAATAAAAAGTATCGCTCATTATGTTGTGTGTTCCAATTAAGTCTGAACTTGTTTGCGGTGACTCGCTACGTATGTTTTGCGCGTTTGATACGCATGCATGCGTCGTTTAGTATCCTAGTTTGGCCATTGGTCAGTAAAACTTAAGTGGTTAGCCCGGCGCTCTCCCGTGTACTCCTTCTTCTGGTGACCCTGTCTGTTCGCTGGTACCAATATGCTGTTCGTGAACGTTAAACTATTGTAGCACGAATATGCGTGCTGACATCAAATGGTTAGCCCTCCTCCTGACCGCAAAAAGTTGAAATGAAGTCTTCGTGGTGCACTGAGCAGATCGCAGAGACCACGCGTGAAATATGACACCACACCACGGCGCTTACGCGCGCTGTCTATCTACATCATGCTCACTTTCTGCTTGCGTGCTCACGAAGTAAATCTCGTACCTCCGTTGACCGGAGAAAAATCTTGACCGGAAAATAGTTTTTTTTTTATCATAGTCGCTCATTTATTTACCCATAAGGGCCCCGGGTGCGAGTTAAATGAAAGAGCATCAAACACCAAAGATAAATACATATAACAGGCACAAGTAAAACACTGTTTTGCGTATTGTAACGACGTATTGAAAGAAAGGCTTTGGCGTAAACAAAGACACAAAAATAGGTCACTAAGAGGACGTCTACAGGAACCTATTGACAAAATTACCTAATAATTACTGTGTGAATTTGGTGAAATTTAGCTCAGTGGCTCACCCTGGTGTCATGCAGGATGTGGAGGTCCTTCCTAAGGTGCGTTGCAGCGACCACAGAATTGTAAGGTCCCGAATTAGCTTAGACCTGAGAAGGGAACGAAGAAATTCGTGAAGCGGAGGACCATTAACCAGTTAGCTGTGAGAGGGAAAGAAGAGGAATTCAGGATATCGCGGCTGAAGAGATAGTCGGCTCTAACTGAGGATGACGATCTTAATGTTGAAAGAATGCATGATAATCTCACAGCTATAATTACGGAGTGTGCAGTAGAAGTACGCGGTAGGATGGTTCGATAGGATACCGGCAAACTGTCTCTGGAGACGAAAGATCTGATTAAGAAACACCAAATCATGGAAGCGTCTAACCATGCGGTTAGAATAGAACTGGCAAAGTTGTCAAAGTTAGTAATTAGGCACAAGGTAGCCGACGTAAGGAGGTTTAACATGGAGAGAATCCGGCATGCTCTAAAGAACGGAGGCAGCCCAAAAGCGGTGAAGAGGAAACTAGGCATAGGAAAAAAGCCAGATGTATGCGTTAAGAGACAAAAAGGGCAATGTCATTAGCAAAATGGGTCAGATAGTTAAAGTAGCCAAGAGTTCTAAACAAAACTATTGAGTAACAAATGTAATCAGAACGTTAATGAGAGAGGCAGTAGCGCACAGCAATGGGGCATACCGCCAGTAACGAACGAGGAGATAAAGAAAGCCTTCGGAGCAATGAAAAGGGGAAAGTAGCTCGTGAGGATCAGGTAACAGCAGATCTCTTGAAGGACGGAGGGGAGATTGTGCTAGAAAAACTAGCCACCCTGTATACGCCATGCCTTATGAGCTACCAGAAGCTTGGAAGAACGCTAACATTATCTTAATTCATAAGAAAGGAGACGTCAAGAACTTGAAAAATTACAGATCGATCAGATTACTGTCCGTTGCCTACAAGGTATTTACTAAGGTGATCGAAAATATAATCAGGACAACCTAAGACTTCAATCAACCAAATGATTAGGAAGTCTTTCGTAAAGGATACTCGGCAATGACCATATTCACACTTTTAATCAGGTGATAGAGAAATGCAAAGATTATAACCAACCACTATATATAGCCTTCATTGATTACGAGAACACATTAGACTCAGTGGAAACCTCAGCAGTCATTCAGGCATTGCGGAATCAGGGTGTAGAAGAGCCTTATGTGAAAATACTGGAAGGTAACGACTGTACAGCTACCACAGTCCTCTATAGATTCAGTACTAAAATTTAAATAAGGAAGTGTGTCAAGGCCCAATCTCGCCAACTCTCTTCACCGCCTCGTTTACAAGAGGTATTCAGAGGCCTCGAGTGGCAACAGGTGGAGATCCGAGTTAATGGAGAATACCTAATTTCTACGATTCGCTGATACATTGCTTTGCTAAGACACTCAGGAGATGAGCTGCAAAGCATGATCAATGAGTTAGACAGAGTAGAACGGTAGTTCTTAAAATTAATATGCATAAGACCAAAGTAATCTTCAACAGTTTTGCAAGGGAACAACAGTTCTCAATTGGTAGCGAGGTGCTGGAAGTGGTAAGGGAATACGAGTACATCTACTTCGGGCAGATAGTGGTCACTGATCCGGATCATGAGAGGGAAATAGCCAGAAGAATAAGAACGTGGTAGAGCGTATATGGCAGGCTCTCTCAGATCATGAATGGCAGTTTACCGAGATCCCTCAAGAGAAAATTATATAACAGGTCTATCTTACCGGTACTCACCTATAGGGCAGAAACGTGTAGGCTAACGAAAAGGGTTCAGCTTAAGTTAAGCACAACGCAGCGAGCAATGGAAAGAATAATTATAGGTGTAACGTTATGAGACAGCTAGCGTGCAGAGTGGGTGAGGGAACAAACGCGGATGAAGGACATCGTAGTCGAAATCAAGAGGGAGAAATGGGTTTGGGCAGGGCTTGTAATGCGAAGGCAAGATAACCGCTGGTCCTTAAGGGTAACGGGGTGGATTCCAAGTGAATGCAAGCGTGGCAGGGGGCGCCAGAAAGTTAGGTGGGCGGGTGAGAGTAAGAACTTTTCGGGGATACGGTGGCTGCAGCTGTCAAAGGGTAGAGTTAATTGGAGAGACATAGTAGAGGTCTTTGCCCTGCAGTGGGCGTAGTCAGGCTGATGATGAGCTCAGTGGCAATACGATCAGGAAGTTTGATACTCTTCGTGATAGCAGTTGGGACGAACAATTTACTGGAAGCGTTAGTTGAACCATGTATCCGGAATTAAACCAATTTCGTGATGATCGTGAGGACACTATAATTTAGACGTCACGCAAGTGGGGAAAATTATAATATAGCTTGATAAACAGACAACTCCTTGCTACCTTACGTCGGGTCGCCAGATGTGCTAGTGTATTTTAGGGTTTCACGTCAGTAACGCTCAGCCTTGAGATATATTTGCATGTCATAAAACGACCAGCCCGATTTATATTGCTTCTAGCACCTTAATTAGGCAGTCTTGGTTAGGATTCCAAATACCCGACGCATACTTTAGTTTAGTGCGGATGAAAGTATCGTATGCGATATTTCTAGCGGCTGCTGGTGAGAGAGTGATCGCCCAATGAAACGAAATGATATAAAACCGTTTGAGAAGTTCGTACCCACGATTACGCTGGTACGGCTTCGGTACACGCAGACGGGGTTATTTTTCTCCAAGAGCGTGTGTTTGTGACCTTTTTTTTCTAGATGGAGACAATTAAAAAAAACGATACATTACAGGTCCCTCCAGCCCGGTTGAAATGCACCGATGCGGTGTGCAATCAAAGCACTTTTTCTCCAAGCGCCAACCCATGTTGTAAGTGGTCCGCTCCACCCTCAGGTTGCTGCACTGCAGAACGTCACGTTCGGCCCTGAGTGCCCACGGCGTGCGCGAAACGTGCCTCGGCCGGCGCTCGCGGTGACCGCCCCCTGTAACGGGTTTATGCGCGCGACGAGTGTTTTAATCGCCGCAAGCGTCAACTGGCCGCTGAACTCCGTACTATATCGGCGCTGGGCGCTGCCTACGGTGGCACTGAACAACTGCAGATAAGCAAGCGTCCAGAGCACATGATACCTGTTGCAAAAGTTCTCTACTCAGCGAGGGCACAGGCCTAGCGTTGCGCGGTCGGATGTTTATATTTGCCGAACGGCTTCGTCAAGTTCTTCCAATGATCTCGTTAGCGGTGATTTTCCCTTCGGCGTGCTTAATAGCGAAACTAGCGAGTGCTGACGTCTGTGCATCGCCGCATCGGATTGTTCGACGCGCCACCTACGTTCACGGGCGCCTAAACCTCGAAATTTTTCCAACAGATGGTACATTAGTGATTTGCAGCAGCGAGTAATGGCTGTGCCACCATCATTTCAAGAAAATACATTTTTTTCACTAGATCAAGAGCTGAGTCCGCAGAGGCAAGCTGCAATAATCTGCGAAGAACTTCCGCCAGTTTTTCGGACGCAGACGCGCTCCGCTACTTCAACGCCCTGGCCAGGTGCAATGACTTCCGAATGAAACTCAGAGGAGGTCATTTTGGATACGCCCCTGAGTTTGTGCTGCGTTGCGGGCCCGTCTGTGCATTCTTAGGAGTATGGCGCTCGTTCTGGCACCAAGACTCAGTTTTCTTTCAGCAAAACCTCACGCGCTTTTCTTAATAGCGCTGAGGCATGAACAATTTAGCGTGACATTCTTCGCAAATTGCACAAGCTTGGCACCCTCAAAGAGGATAGCACAGACCGTGCTATCCTGGCCGCGCTCAGCCGGGTAATTGGCCAGAACGAACAGGTTCGATTTCCTTGCAGCCAGAAGCATAAGAGAAATGGATACAGAACGTTGTTTTCGCATGAGAATGTACAATGTCGCCTCAGATATTCTCCTACAAGTACCATGAGAGACTGCAGCAGAGACAGCAAAAAGCAATGAAAGAAAGTAAAAGTAAAGTTGAAATTTGGGCTTCTTCGGACCAGTACCGCAACAAGACAAGCGACTAGCGAACGAGTATATAGATACACACAAGTACTTGATGCAGCGCTTGTTGGCTCATGTTACAAAATTTTAACGACGCAAAAAGGCACACACAGAGGAAAAGACAGAAAGAAACGGACAGTAAGAGCGCCAAACTGCCGGCGCTCTTAATGACCGTTTCTTTCTGTCCTTTCCTCTGCGTGTGCCTTTTTGCGTCGTTAAAATTTTGTTGTAGATACACACAATTGTAGTAAGCGCCGTTTGCAGCAGTTATGCTGTTAGTCTGCGGGAAGCGGTCCTTTGGTCATTGCAGTCACAGGCACTGACTCTATTCGCGAGGGACATTCACCGTTTTGGTTCCTTTCTTGCTCCTTTGAAAAGTCCTGCTCCGTCGTGGTTGCCCAGCGGCTAAGGCGTTCGGTTGCGGAGCACGAGTCCGCGTTCGACCCTAGCGGCTGCGTTTCGAAGGGCGCGAATTGCAAAAACGCCCGTGCGCTGAGATTTCTACGGAAATAAAGTTCATTCATTCATTCATTCATTCATTCATTCATTCATTCATTCATTCATTCATTCATTCATTCATTCATTCATTCATTCTATGCGCACTTAAGAAACCCGTATGGTAGAAAATTTTTGGGAGCCTTCCATTATTGCTTGCTTCACAAAACACAGTGCTGCCTTGGCGTGTATACGTGCGGTTATTAAATAGTCAATCAGCCTCCCCACCACAGAGTACTACTCAGGAGAAGACGGAGAACTGCATGCGCTGCGCGCATGTGCAGTGCCTCCGACTTCATCCTGATGCATGATGCACCGATTTAACTCCGATAAACTTCGATGAAATGACGGGAAGCTGTAGCGGATAGCCCAGTGTCAGTTCAGAGCCGTTGAGTTCACCTCCATGGCGTGAATATTGAAAGCTCGCCATTAGCTGATCCTGCGGGCCGCGGTGGATCAGCTAATAGTGAGGTAAGGTCCATTAGCTAAGATCCATTAAGGTCCGTTAGAGATCCATTAGCCGTGCCGTGGTCCACTCAAAACCAAACTACGTCTACGACACTTTTTGCATTGAGTTCCAAGATTATGAATCAACAAAATCCAATAATCGTTCAAAGCAATGTCACTCAATTCGAGCGAAAAGATAACAAAAAATGGCGCCTCAGCACTTGAGGCGCCCCTTACAATACTATGGAGCGAAATGTGGACACAGCAAGTAAATTTTTTAAAAATTGGCGGGGGCTTAGCTTTGGTTAAGCCTGGTAGGTTGCGAAAGCAAAAGCGCAGCGCCTCCAACTAAAGGAACGCAGTGCGCCGCGTCTACAGGTCACGCGTGGCTACCGGCCGCCGCTGCGTGACGACTCAAAGCGCCTTCGGTAATTTTTTTTATATTTTGTTTTTTTGTTGTTGTTGTTGTTGTTGCGACTGAGAGAACGAAAACATAATCTACAACTGGTATGACGTCACAGCGGCATTCGCGCCACAGGTGCGCAGCGTGGCAAACACACAGCGTAATTGCAGCCGGGCTCTCTGAAGGAGTGAGTTCGTCGCCCATAATGTGCAGCTGGTATGGCCTCACAGCGGCAGTAGCGCCACAGGTGCGCGGCGCGGCGTACCTGCAGCCGGGCTATCTGAAGGAGCGAGTTGGTCGCCCATATTTACTCCGCTAAAGGTTAAACGTAACTGCGGCCGGGTCACGCGAAGGCTTGAAAGTGCGAGTAGTATTGCTTTCGCAATAGAAACCACGCGTGACACAGTAAAAAGCTGTCCCCTTGGTAGCGTTCCTGTTGGCGTTCGACGCCTGTGTAACGGCCACGGATTCCAAGGGCCGGTCGCGATGCTCTGCTTTCTTTGCACGGAAGGAATTCGATGAGCAGCGATGAATAACAGTGAGCCCTAATAAATGATATGCGTTAGGTTTAAACGACGATCAAGTGTCTTAATTACAGCGGCGGAGAGTGGCTGGGAAACTACAACATTACCGCTAGATATAGCACAGCGTTGTTACGGCAACCACGCTATTTTGGTGTCCAATGGAATAGGTGCACTTAGCTCAGTAAGCCGCTCTCGAGTCTCCCCCAGTATCATGCTGGACAGCGGATTCTAGGAGCGTTCTCTTTGAATTGTTGAAAAAGCGCGCAACAAGACAAACAGAGGACGAAATAATACAAAGACAAGCACTTATCCTGTTGTTCTTTCTTTGTCCGTTTTTCATTTTGCGCGCTTTTTGAACCGTGCATTACATCCAACTCGTTCAACTTTCTGCCCTTCTACGTCCTCTTGAAGCCGGTCAGCAGCGGCGTCGGAGAGTTGATCGCGAATGAGCCAGTAGCAGCCGCAGAGCAACGCGTATCGGTGTTTCGTCCTGCACGCCGAGGCTGCGTTCCCCTTCTGAATTCGCCCTTCCAGTGGTGCTGGGCTGGGGAGAACGGGGGGGGGGGGGGGGGGGGGCTGAGTGAGAGGGAGTGCTACGGAACGAAGGCACGTAAAAAGGGATGGCTAAACCAACAGCGAAAACAGAGTTGACTCAGTGCAACGCAGCTTCGCCAGCCGAGCGTTCGCGCTTACTTCTGAGGCCTACAAGTAGAAACTCCGAGCCGACATGCAGCAGCTGAAGCACTGCAAGCGAAACAAAACTCGGATGCATCCCGGGGCGAAAAACTCGTACGAGGGCCCTTGAGCCGAAAGGCGCAGTCGTTTCGAGTGTCGCCATGGTCGATGCGCGCATCGTACCTGCGCAAGGAGCAACGCAAGTGAAGGAAGGAGCTGAGGCCAGCCGCGTCATAAAAGGAGGCGTCCAAAACAACCAGTTCCTGGGACCGTGTCTCCGGCGAAGGGTGTTTCGTGCGCTAGCCGGGCTGAATACGATGCCCCGAGAAGTCCATGACCGGCATGCCGATGGTGGTGTCGCGTGGCGCAGCGGGCGCGGGGTAGGCTTCTTTTCGCGAGTGTCTTTTCGCGTCGGCCTCGGTCACTACGCTCGGTTCTGCGCTTGTAGGGGCATTGTGGGGCTGACACAGAGATGCGCTTGAGCGCCATATTTTGCCGCGTCGTCGCTAGCCAGGAGCCTTCTCTGGCAACACAGCCTGATCCTCCGAGATAGATGCCCGACGGTAAAGTTTCTCATCGCGCTCGTGTCTACTTTGTTCGCCGCCTCTCTTTACTTTCTGTGCCTGTTGCGCGAGTCAGGCAAGCGCGATCGGGCGTGTGCGTGAGATACCCTCCTCATTACTTCGTTGCCGGCGAAGTGAGCGTGCGAATAGAGCTGCACGTCGCGATATTTGAGACGTGCTTCCTTTAGCGCTTCTGAACGCCTCTGTGAGACGCTGTGATTGAGAAGAAAACTCAAGCGAAGAGAGAAACAGCAAGGAGGTGGCGAAGCGGAAGAAGATACGCCGACTGTGTAAACAAGGAGAGGCGAACGCGGAGCGCGACGACAACAAAATAGGAAGCGAAGCACGTGCTGCATCCTAATAAAACTTGCGAAAAAAATTAATGCTCCACTGCCTCAGCCTCTCCTCCTTTAACGTTGGCATGCAAGGACTAGCTCCAGTTTCGCATCGCTGGCGTTGCAGCACTTCGCGAAGGCTTACGCGAGAGGAAAGCCGACAAAGAGACTGCCTGCAGGAACGCTGTGGACAATAGACACAATAGAGCAGGAGTATGGCGACATTCTAGTGCACTTAGGAGGGAAGGAGTTTTTACGAGTTTGCTTTCTCGAGGGAAGAAAGAACGCGGCGCATTAGGTGCTAGTCGCGTTCACCACTGAACAAGAAACGCGTTTGCCGTCTCCATTTTATCTTGTTACGAGCAGGCCGGAAGCACACGCACTTTGCAGCAATTACATCTTTCCCACCGACGGAACGAGAAAAAGATCCGCATACCGCGTAATGGGCTTTTCAGCGTTTTTGTTACTGCAGAAACGGGTTTAAGGCAGGCTTTCGCTAAGGCATGAACTATTTAAGGCGCCGCTCGTTATTTACACTGGAAACAAACGTTCCAACTCAACACTATTTCCAGGCCTCAAGGAAGCCAATTAATGAGTTCTACAACGCAAAACATCAGCGGGTAATTTTTAACTGGTATGTAAAGAATTTCATAGAAAATGTCTAAATGGTTTGAAATTGTAACACCGAAACACCGGTATGTGCGAAATAAACATCCGAGGAATAGTGGATTCGTTCCTGGGTTAACAATGCGTATTACGTTAAAACTTCAGAAAATAATATCATTGCGGGTTGCAAAATCTGCTTGCACGAAAATGACGGGGGATGTGCTACCAAGCCTATACTGTTTGAAGCAATGCTGTCTTACCGGTTCAAGCAATCTTAGGCATTATATTCGCTAATTGTTATAAAAAACTCGCCAATTGCGATACAAAGAACGTTAAATTGGCCTGAAACAAAGAAATCACTGCTATGTGCAGCGCACCCGTAGGTAACGGTGCGAGTTCGCTATGTATAAGCCCAGAACTGGTGCATGCTGAAAAAGCTGTTGCGTTGCGTCTTTCAACGGAACATGAAGTTGCTCCGTTTTCGGGGTTGAAAATATACGTGCGAAGGAGAGTTCTATAGCAGAACGAGTGCAGTAAACATCACCGGAAGCCGCTGGCTTGGTGACTGAAGGGACATTCAACACCAATATTACGCAATAAAAAAAAAACGAATGATGGTTTGTTTTTGTTTATGGGGGTTTAATGTGCCAAGGCGACTCAGGCTATGAGGGACGCTGTAGTGGAGGGCTCCGGAAATTTTCACCACTTGGGGTTCTTTAACATGCACTGACATCACACAGTACACGGGCCTCTAGAATATCGCCTCCATCGAAATTCGACCGCCGCGGCCGGGATCGGACCTGCGTATTTCGGGTTACCAGGCGAGCGCCATAACCACTGGGCCGCCGCGACGCCCAAACTCCAATGAATTTCCTTTCGATGATGTGAGATTTCTTCGAAAACTCATCTTCGTTCAAAGAGCGAATAGCTTCGTAGAGTGCAGTTTTCCATCACTTCTCTTCGTGCGTTTTTGCACACTATGGATGATTATGGCTTTAAGGCGAACAAATTTCTTAGCTTCGTCTCGCAAGTTGTTTGTAGACAATAATATTAATACAAGAGCAAGTTATAAAAGAAGACACCAAGTTCCCTTGAGATGCTGTTTTTTGTTATGCTAATTCTGAAATCCGCACTGAGGTCAGAGCATGAAAACGTCAAAAAAAAGTGCCAGCGCTGCCAAATTAATGGGCATAGTGCAGTTTAGTACGTAAATACGCACTGCCATCCCTGAATTTTTCTTTCTTTTTTTTTTAGTCATCTGCGCGAAAAGAAAAGATAGAGCACCATTCGGGTCCGAAGAAATGGGGCGGTAATTGTCAGGGCAAAGCTACTCGGCTGCACGCAAGGAATGAATCCTCAATGTGTCATATATGGTCTTTTTGATGCGGCAGCTGGCAGCAGAGCCCAATTCGAAATCGTCAAGTGATTCGCTGATGAATGTACTCGGCAGCGTATTTCATGGACCCAGCCCAGCCTGGCGGTTAGCGACAGGATCTTAGTAGCACGATCATCTTCTTTCTTTGTGTCTCTCTTGGGGTGCAGTTTATGTTCGGCGCACTGATCTCCACTAGGTGGCTGGATGCCGCATTCCCGCTTTCCGAGACGAGCGCGAGTGAAGCCACCGGAAGTTGGACCGCTTGTCCCGGAAGTCGGGTGTCTGCCGTATATTTCTATGCAAAAAGTCGCGCCTTTCGCCCTTTCCTTCTCAGTTGTTTGCGCTGTTCTCGTGTAACGTCTGCTGCTATATGAAAGCAACAAGCAAGCTGAACGCGAGAAATGTGAGCATTGTGTGCAGAACCCTGTAATTTCAGAGAAAGAGAAGAAAACAGGCATGCAGGTCTCACCCTGCCGCGGCAAAGGAGTACGTGCATTAAACACTATGTTCTTTTCTGGTTCTTGTCTTCCGAGCGTGAAGGAGAAGTAGTGGAATGACGATAAGGCTAGGTCATCATAAAACCGAATTTTCGTGCAGCAAAGAAAAGGCACAGCGCGAAAGGAACGACTGACAAGAAAGACGAATGCTGCAGTGCGCGTGAGAAGCGCTGTTAAAAGTCAACTGCACCACGCACCACGAATTAAAGCCCATTCAGGCTTAACTTGCTTCAATACGAAACAGTACATGACACGCTCCGTCGAAAAAGCAGTACCATACCTTTTGGAGGCGCTAATGTGAACCAACCGAACACCGTCGACACCCCACCAGATAGTAGCCTAGCCCTCGCTCAGGTTCGGTCTAAACATAATTCGGTAAAATGGTCGCTGCAAAGTAAGCTGCCTGGTGAATATTTCAACCTATTCTTTCGTATATTTATCACCCACTGATAGCATAACTTGGGCTTGAGCGTAGGAAAACAAGCATCACAGTAAAGAGCAGAGTTGGCGAAGCTAGGCAAACGAGACGACATCGAGCCGAGTAGACGAGGCTCCATACTTGCTGCGTGTAGCGACGTCCTGTCGTCTGCTAGTGTCGTCCCATTGCGATGCAATGGACCCTTATTTTTGAAACGTCTTTCCCGAAGACATCGCTGGTCTCCTCGCTCAGTTGACGACGCAAGAGGTAGGCATTGTCATGTAAAAAGACGAGAACGACGAAAAGGCGAAATGCTAAGTGGGAAAAGAAAACTGGAACTGAAAAACCGTGCTGAGGTCCGATTTCATACACTGCCAAAGGCTGACTTCCGGGACAAGGCCGCTTACTTCCGGTGGCTTCACTTTCGGGCGCCCGATGCGGCATCCAGTTCCCCTAGTGGAGATCAGTGTGTTCGGCGTAATCTGTGCACAGCGGGCAGCCGCTTCGGCACTTCATACGCAGTGCAGTCGCAAGGCGCCTCGCTTCTGCTTTCCGCGGCGTTAATGACTGCAGACATCGAGGAGTTCGTTCACGCTTGTCTCCCCTGTCATCAGCAGCCGCGCAAAAACACTGGGAGGCAAGGTTGCGATGAGGAAAGGAAAGGCGCACTAACGGTCTCGCTGCAGGTGCCACACCTGAAGCGCCTAAGGGAAGGGGTGAAACAGGGGGAGAAGGAGAGCACGCAGCAGTAGGGAATTGCGGGGGGCAGCTGTCAAGAGAGAATTAAAGTTAGCGTGCTTTTAAGAATCTCATCGACATCAACTTTTGAGCTGTGGGGCCCCTGGACCCCCTATGGCTCGGCGCGGAAGGCTGCGAGGGCCGAGCACACGTCATCCTGCATCATTCGGCTGCGAGCGGGTGCATGCGACTACACCACCGTGCATGTCCGGCAAGTTCTTCGCTGACAGTGAGGAGGGATGCAAGCGGATTAATAATGGCCGAGCGAGCGGCGCACGGGGACAGACCATCGCGGGAGCGCTGGCTGCGCATTTCGGGGTTCCGGCGGCGCGGACCAGTTGCCGGTGAAACATTCATGGCTCCTGCGTTCCTACTCCACGGAAGCGGCCTTATTTACGGATGTGACACGGCTGTCTGCTGGCAGCATATCAGCGGTGCCTGGCGTGAGTGGCTGCGACGCCAGCAGCCCCGTCATTTTTTAGTGTTGAGCTTCGAGTATCATCACGTAGTTTGTTGGAGCGGATAGCACCTTGTTTTTTTTATTTGTGCCTTCTAGAATTATGTTGTTCTCTTGGCACAGCAGCCGAGTGGTCTTTAATTGTTGTAGCACGCGTGTGGATGTATCTGCGTCGGCAACAGTGTCTCCTGTGCCGCGGCTAGCGGGCAGTTGTAGTTTTGAGGCGCTTGGACGCTACTGTGCCTCTGACGCAAGTTTGAGCGCTTTACTTTGGTTGGACCGCGGTGCAAGTGCATCTCCTGTGTATTTTAGTCCGCTTTGTTGGCCCGTAATAAACGGTGTCTGCTTCTTGTGTGTTGCTCATCGGGCGATATCATGACTCGCGAACCTCCTCGGAGGGGAAGGTTCTCTCAGAGCGTTTATCAGAAGGTCGCGAGAAGTATAAATTCAGTAACAATTTCTCCTCGTCATCTTCTTATGTTACCGCAGGTGTTCCTCAAGACAGTGTTCTTGACTCTTTGCTGTTCGTTATGTACATTTATCATCTGCCAGCTAATACATCATCCTGTTTGCGCGTCTTCGCTGAATGCGTAATCTACACCGCGTAATAAAATCAACTGATGACCATGACGTTCTCATCAGGATCTTAATAATAATGTCCTTCAGCCGAAAACTTGCCAATTTCAAGTTTTCTTACTCTCTAAATAATGTGCCTGTATCTGGGACTGTCGTACAAATACCTGGGCATCGTTTAACGCCAAACCTTTCCTGGTTCGAACATACTTCCATCTGTGCTGAAGCTTCACGTTCACTCGGTTATCTCCGCCGAGAACTTGAAAAAACGCCTAACGTTATTCGAAAATTACATTACGCAACCTATATTCACCCCAGCTAGAATTTGCGTCGCCGATATGTTCACCACATCAGAACTATCTGAGCGAAAAATTAAACAATTCTAAACAGATCTGTCAGGTACATCTCCAACAACTATGGCCGCCAATCCAGTGTGACAGAAATGAAAAAGAAAACGACCTGCCGCATTTAAAAGTAAAACTCTAGTTTTACTTGCTACCGCTACCGCGGAAGCTACCGCTTGCGAGCGACGTCAGGGCTAGCGGCAAATGCGACCAAAGTTGCAAAAACCGGCCATCGCTGAAGCCCTGACCTGCAATAAATAAATAAATAAATAAATAAATGAACATTGCCGCGACTTGGATTCGAACTGACTGGGGCGCGAACATTTCAGCTTCGCTGCCCACTTCACGAGAGCATTACGCTATCGCAGCATTTGTTTTTCTTTATTGCCTGCTGCGGCAAGTACAGAAACACCTCAACCATGTCGGATGATATGACATCAAAATTTGTCTACTTGCATTTAAAAGAGAACATTACTTCAGTCACTTCATCACAGAAACGCTGGTCCCTGAGGATGTCGTGCTGCTTAAATCCATCCTCGTGCTGTGCTTTGCCCATCGTCGTCTTCATCAAATTCCATCTGCGGCGCGAACAGATCAGATCAGCGTAACCTTGATCAGAGCTTAATCGAGGTCTAATACCGTCACCAGACGCGCCGACGACCCACCAAAGCAAAACCATGAGCCAATCAGGCTGAAGGCAGGTTTACGCACGTCTACTCGGTTTAACTACGTTAAAACCCTACTATTTTTTTGCCATTTTTCCTTAGCTGAGACCTACTTCTATTTTATTTAAAAACATACTGCAGTCATTGAAGACCAAGCAGGAGGGCAATACAGGTCATAAGTAAACGCAATTCAGCGCCACCATTAGCAAGCAATCACAAAAAAAAGAAAACAACAAAAAAACACAAGCAATCATAAGCAATCAACAGGTCAAAGCAGTCAAAGCAATCAAACGCGCAGCATGCAGTGCAAACACAGAAAAAGAAAGAAAAAGAAATGAATCAGCAAAAAGCGAAGAGTAACATCAACCCAGAGCTTTTCGTACTCGTTCTTCGAAAACATTTGCATCATGCGAGGAAAAAACTTCTATTGGGAGTGCATTCCATTGTGAGACAGTGCGCGGAAAAAATGAGTTCTTAAACCTGTTAGTACGCGCAAATATTGGTTCCAGGTTGTAAAGATGGGTGTGCCGAGTTTGACGACCCTCACGTGGATGAATGAACAATTGCGCGTTGATACCAAGTTGGTGATTGCAGAGCCGATACAGAAACCGCAGCCTGGAAATCTTTCTTCTGCTTTCTAAGGTCAAAATGTTGTTAGCACTCATTAGAGACGATGGAGAATCTAATCTGCGGTATGAATTGAATATGAAACGAACTGCCTTTCTCTGTACCATTTCTAGTTTATTCACGTCTTTTTTCAAGTGAGGGTCCCATAATGTACAGCCATATTCCAGTTGAGGTCTGATAAGGGTATTGTATGCAAGCAGCTTAACATTGGAAGGGGCCAACCTTAATTTGAAACGAAGAAACTCTAGTTTCCTAAGGGCTGATGTACAGATTTTATTAATGTGGCTGGTCCAGTTCAAGTTGTTAGTTATCGTAACACCTAAGTATTTACACTCGTTGACCTAAACTAATGGATATTCGTTGATTTTGTACAAAAACTGAGCCGGAGATTTCTTGTTAGTTACCCGAAGAAGGACAGATTTTTCTCTGTTTAATTCCATAGACCAAAGATTACACCACTGGTTCTATTTACCAGAGTAGGCGAGTGGCAGCCCTTGGCACCTGTCAACTCAGACGTCACAAGCGGCAATTTTAAATGGAATGGCAAAAGGGGAAGAAAATAAATAAGACTAAAAGTGCAACAAAATATGGCTCCAGATCACGGAGTGCAAAGCTGCAACACATTCCAACAAAACTGGACTAAGGGGTTCCGTCACATCCTCTGATAGCCAGGACATAAGAACGGAATGCAAAATAACTGCTATACGCCCTGCCTGCATCACTTTTTACAACTAAGCAAGTCGCCGCCGCGCTGAGTAAGACCCGTTGGGCTCGTGGGTTCGAGACGTAGCTTACCACGGTCACGTAACTCCTTCACTGCTCCCAACCCTTCACCAGCATGCCGATTCAAAGCCACCCGTGCTGAGTTCCGCTGCACAGGCAATCGAAAGTATGCTCGGCGGTTATGCGCGAGGCCCAGTGTGTCGGGTTGTTCATGCCAACTCAATCTAGCTAAGCTAGACCAAACTGCACTTCGTCCTTTCGTGATGGAATAGCGCAATCGCGGAAGGCAAGAAAATGAGGCTCTTTAAACTGAGTACGGAAGCTGAATGCTTATCTAAAAGCAGCTCGGCACGACAACCCGATTGCACAAAGTGCTATGGAATATCCCACACGAAATGAATTTCTCCCCAGGCAATTTTCCGACCCAGAAACATGGCGACCGGGAAAAAAATATGTGAGAAACCTGTCCGTGACAGGGTCTCGACGTCTCAATTTTTGTGGCCAGTAGTTTTGTGGCCAAGAAAAATGCCCAGGCGGAACGTGTTTAAACTCCACTAGATGTAAACCGCTGTCTGCTGCAGTTTCACCCTCGCTGTAGCGTAGGCTAACGCAAAAAAATAAATAAATCTGAAACATTGTTGAAATCGATATCTGTATCGGAGATTCAGCGATTCTGTTGTGTAGTTGTCAGTGTGCGCTGCTTTCCATCCCCTCTGAAGTAAGGTGGACTGTAAAAAAACTTGTTTTTCTCACTATCTCGAGTTGTCATTGCGAGAGTAGCTCATGCATGCTTTTTCAAGCGAATTTCCACTGTGACAAGCCCACGCCTCTCATCGATTTCGCCAGTTCGCACTGCTAGCCAAACAACATTTCTGACTGCCTCACACCGCAGCCAACGATGCTTCCCAGAGGCCTGGATGATACTGATACCCTTTTATTTATTCTTTATATCAATACCCTTTACTTCGCCTCTGCTTGTCGCCGTTACAGGACAGCAAAACAGCTAAATGGGCGAGTTGGTGGTACATATTGAAAGGCAAACAGCCCAAAGACTTAGACCCAAGCAGAAGAAACACAGTAAGAGCGCTGACTCACAACTGAAAGTTTATTTGAAGACAACAATATAATGTATTGAAAAAGCGGCCAACCTATCAACAAGCATACAAACACAAACCCGTGTTGCTACGTGACATCAAGGCATGCATTTTCACTATCATGTAATAAAATAGATTGCTTGTTTTCTTCCTCATGTAGTAGGCTTCCATAATCTCATGTGTCAAGAAGGACGGGTGGTTGTGCAGGACATCACAATAGTGCAAGGAAGGAAAACAAAATTTGCAGTCACGGACTTGGTCAACGAGATTAGTAGAGTTGTTAGCTTTCAAAATATTTGCATGTACTTTCTAACGTGTATTAATGCGTCGCCCATTCTGCCCGTTATACACTTGTCCGCATGGCAATGGGATTTTATAAACTACCTCTTCTGCGCGTGGCTCATACTTTGTTTCATGCTTAACCCCACAGGTTGTTTCAGATTCTTTTAGTTGCTCAGCCTTTTTTTCCCAAAATTGCAAAAACCCATTTAAGTTTCTTCGGTGCAGAGAAAACAACTCCTACGTCATATCTTTTTGACACATATTTAAGATTATGTGACAGACGTTGTACATAAGGTAGTATGGAAAACCTCTTTCTTTTCTTCTCTTTTTCCAGCCTAGGCATCAAGCTGAATTCCTAGGTTTTTTGGCAGTCTTATTACCGCCCAATAGCAGAACATCATCCGGGCTGAGCAACTAAAGGCTGAGCAACTAAAAGAATCTGAAACAACCTGTGGGGTTAAGCATGCATGAAACAAAGTATGAGCCACGCGCAGAAGAGGTAGTTTATAAAATCCCATTGCCATGCGGACAAGTGTATATCGGGCAGAATGGGCGACGCATTAATACACGTTAGAAAGTACATGCAGATATTTTGAAAGCTAACAACTCTACTAATCTCGTTGACCAAGTCCGTGACTGCAAATTTTGTTTTCCTTCCTTGCACTAACGTGATAGCCTGTACAAGCACCCGCCCCGCTTGACACGTGAGATTATGGAAGCCTACTACATGAGGAAGAAAACAAGCCATATATTTTATTATATGATAGTGAGGTTGCACGCCTTTATGCCACGTAGCAACACGGGTTTGTGCTTGTATGCTTGTTGATAGGTTGGCCGCTTTTTCGATATATTGCGGTGCTGTCTTCTAATAAACTTTCGGTTGTGAGTGAGCGCTCGTCCTGCATTTCGTCTGCTGCGGACATCGTCTTTGCGCTGTTTGCCGTTCAATACGTTACAGAACGACGCAAGCAGCCTGCAGCGAGTCGGTTTTGGCGCTGCCAGCACCTACCACCTGCGCCACCCTGTAATAGAGCGACGAGTGCAAATCTTCGGGACGAAGCCACTCCTGCAGCAGCACGTGCTCGGAATATTGTACATGCGCCTCGCTGGGAAACAGGCGCTATCAACGGCGGAAAAAAAGGAAGCGGCAGGAGCTGCTCGGAGGATGGCAGCGGAGAGGTTGAGGTGATTCTGCCGGTGGAATTTTCTCCGATTCGAGAGGAACCTAAGCGCGGGCTACCTTTCTCTGGTCGTCGCGCGTCTTCGGCCTCACTAAGAACAGACCTATTCAGAGAAGCAGAGTAATGGGGCAAGGAACGCAAAACCCGCCTCACGTGACCTGCTGTACCCTCGTGTTTTTTCGCGCCTCATTAGGTCCCATCTGTTCATCAAGATGGCGGAAAAAAAAATAAAGAAGCCAGTAAGGCTGCCTCAACCTGCATAAACAGATGTTTCGGCGCAGAACAGAGTAAATGTAGAAAAGAATAAAAATACTTGAAACTCAGCACCGTTTGGATGAAATCTGCTGCATATGTCTTTCCTTGATTCAAAATACCCTAGAGAGCCGAATAACACGAGAACCCGGGGTCGCAATGTTTTCAGGCTCGAATCTGCGGCTTCAAATGGATCTGCCGGCTCCCGCAGAGAATAGCCATGCACGGACGCTTCCGAATTGATACTCCCGCTGGAAAGAAAAGGGACTCTCCTCGGTCCCCTGTATTTGTCTTCGTGAATGATGAACAGCTCGCAACAACAGCAGCTCGGCTCGATATGGGAAGAAAAGTAATGGAACTCCACGGCAGGATGGAAAAGCAGCTGAAGCTCCTGACAGCCGTATCAAGAAGCACAACGCATTAAACCCCACATTAACCTTTACAGACACCATTTATCATTTCGATTCAAAACATACATTTTTCCGCCTAAAGGGTTCACGTATATCAGGGCCTAAAACAAACCACTTCGTCTGTTTCGAACGGAACACACAGCTGGTTATGTTTTTACATGAATGCGTAGTATGTTAAAATACCAGGATTTCTGAAATCAACATCGTGGAGACTGCGGGGTCATTAAAAAGGCGTAAGCTTTAGTTGCCGCACTGAGCGAAAAACGCGCGCGCGCGCGCGTGCGTGTGCGTGCGTGCGTGCGCGTGCGTGCGCGTGTGCGTGGTGCGGTGTGTGTGTGTGTGTGTGCGTACGTGCGTGCGTGTGGGTATGTGTGTGTGCGTGCGTGCGTGTGTGTGTGTGCGTGTGCGTGTGCGTGTGCGTGTGCGTGTGCGTGTGCGTGTGTGTGTGTGTGTGTGTGTGTGTGTGTGTGTGTGTGTGTGTGTGTGTGTGTGTGTGTGTGTGTTAACACTCGGTGGTACCCATAAAATATGGCGTCCGCATGCAACCCGGCAGGTGGTGGTTAAATTAATGATTGACAGGAGTGGTATGGCAGGGATGACAGGAAAGGTATCAGGACTCCCAGGGATCTATTAATGTTAAGAGGAGAAAGACCAGTACTGCATATATGGACATTAACCGGTACAGGACATAACTCGGTACAGCGGCGACTGCCTTACCGAAGTTAGAGTGCATATCGTAAAGGGTAAGGCGATGTCGGGCCCCGTCCTCTACGTTAAGCCATACAGAGGTATAATTGGCAGCTGCGTGGCACAGGGTTACACGACGTCTTAGCGCGCCGCGACTGCGTTCACAGTCATCATTAACAGTATCACCCTTACAATGCCTACTGCAGGACAAAGGACTCTCCGATGTCTCTCCAATTAACGCTGTCCTTTGCTAGCTGTGTCCACCGTATCCCCGCAAACTTCTTAACCTCATCTGCCCACCTAACTTTCTGCAGCCCCCTGCTATGCTTGCCTTCTTTTAGAATCAACTCATTTACCCTTAGGGACCAGAGGTTATCTTGCCTTTGCATTACATGCTCTGGCCAAGCCCATTTCTTCCTCTTGATTTCGACTAGGACGTCATTACCCTGCGTTTGTTGTCTCCCCCACTCCGGTCGCTTCCGATCTCGTAACGTTACACCTATAATTTTTCTTTCCATAGCTCGCTGCGCTGTCCTTAAGTTAAGCTGAACCCTCTTTTTTAGCCTGCACGTTTTTGCCCCATAGGTGAGTACCGGTAAGATACAGATGTACACTTTTCTCTTGGGGGATAGTGGTAACCTGCCATTCATCACCTGAGAGAATCTGCCATATGCACTCCACGCCGTGCTTATTCTTTATTTATTTAACTCTCATGATCCGCATCAGCGGCCACTATCTGCCCTAAGTAGACGTACTCCCTTACCACTTCAAGCACCTCGCAACCAGTTCTGAGCTTCTGTTCTGTTGTGAGACTGTTCAACATCACTTTGGTTTTGCGAATGTTAATTTTGATACCTACCGTTCTGCTCTGCCTGTCTAACTCATTGATCATGCTTTGCAGCTCGTCTTCTGAGTGATTTAGCAAGGCAATGTCACCCGTGAATCACAAATTACTTAAGGTATTCTCCATTAACCCTCATCCATAACTGTTCCCAGTCGAGGCTCCGGAACCCCTCCTGTAAGCAGGCGGTGAATAGCATTCGCGAGATCGCGTCTCCCTGCCTGACACCCTTCCTTATTGCAATTTTATTGCTGACTTTATGAAGGACTATGGTAGCTGTGCAGTCATTGTAGATAACTTCCAATATTTTCACATAAGGCTGTCTACTCCCTGATTTCGCAATACCTGCATGACTGCTGAAGTTTCAACTGAGTCAAATGCTTTCTCCCAATCAATTAACGCAATACATATGAGTTAGTTATATTCTGCGCATTTCTCTATCACCTCAGTGACATTGTGAATACGGTATATTGTCGAGCATCCTTTATGAAGGCCTCCCTGGTCATTTCGTTGACTGAAGTTTAAGGTTGTCGCGATTTGTGCTTAACGTAGTAAATTCTTTTTTTTTGTAGGCAACAGACGGTAAGCTAATCGGTCTGTAATTTTTCAAGACCTTGAGATCTGATGTTTAATGAATTAAGATCCTGTTAGCGTACTTCCAAGCTTCTGGTACACTGGAGGTCATAAAGCATTGCGTATACAGGGTGGCTAGTTTTTCCAGCACAGTCTCCCCTCCGTCCTTCAAGAGATCTGCATTTACCTCATCCTCACCAGCTGCTTTCCCCCTTTGCACTGCTCCTAAGGCTTTCTTTACTTCCGCTTTCGGTACTGGCGGTATACCCCATTGATGTGCGCTACTGCCTCTCTCATTAACGTTCTGATCACGTTCGCTACTGTATACGTTTGTGTAGAACTCTTCGGCTACTTTTACTATTTTATCCATATTGGTAATGACATTGCAGTCTTTGTGCCTTTGCGCATACATGTGGTTTTTAACTATGCTTAGTTCATCTTCACTGATTTTCGGCTACCTCCATTCTTTAGAGCATGCTCGATTTTCTCCATATTGGACTTCCTTATGTCGGCTGCCTTGCGCTGATTTATTAACTTCGATAGCTCTGCCAGTTCTACTCTGTTCGTAGAGTTAGAGTCTTTCATGCTTTGGCGTTTCTTGATGAGATTTTTCCTGTCATGAAATAGCTTGCCGGTATCCCGTCGCAATTTCCTACTTCTTACTTCTACTGCCCACTCCGTAATGATAGCTGTGAGATTATCGTTCATTGTTTCAACATTAAGCACCATAACTACAGCGCAAACGACAGGACAGAGATGAAGAAGGGACACCACACAGCGCTGCGGTGTCCCTGCCAGCGCTGTGTGGCGTCCCTTCTTCATCTCTGTCCTGTCGTTTGCGCTGTAGTTATGGATCATCGAAAACACCAACTCGCCCAACAAATGCTTTTGTCGAACGTCAACATTAAGATCGTCTTCCTCAGTTGGAGCCGAATGCCGATTCTGCAGCAATATCCTCAATTCCTGTGCTTTCCTTGTTACCGCTAACTCGTTAATGGGCTTCCGTTTCACTAATTTATTGCGCTTCTTCTTCAGGTCCAAGTTAATTCGAGACCTTACTAGTATGTGGTCGTTACAACGGACATTTCCGAGGACCTCCACATCCTCTACGATGCCAGGGTGAGCGCATTATCTATAGTGTGGTCTCATTCATTTTTAGTCTCAACATTGGGCCTCTTCTACGTCCACTTCCTGTTCTTTCGTTTCTGGAAGGCCGTACATGCGCTCCACCCCATTCTGATACTTCTAGTTATTTCCATATAATGGTCCGGATCAGCGGCCACTACTTGCCGTATTACCTTATCACTTTCAGTACCTCGCTAGCAGTTGTAGACTGCTGCTCCCTTGCTAGACTGTTGAAGAATACTTTGGTTTTCTGCATGTTTATTTTTAGACCCACCGTTCTGCTATGCTTGTCTAACTCATTTATCAGGCTTTGCTATGCATCTCCTGAGTGACTTAGCATTGCAATGCCATCAGGAATTGCAGATTGCTTAGGTATTCTCCATTAACTCTTATCTTCAACTGCTCCCAATGCAGGACTCGGAACACCTCCTGTAAACAGGCATTGAACAGCATTCGCGAGATCGTGTCTCCCTGCCTGACACCTTCCTTATCCGAATTTTATTGCTGACTTCATGGAGGACTATGGTAGCTATGCAGTGGTTATAGATATATTCCCGTATTTTAACATCAGACGCCGTAACTGCGCAATTCTGCATGGCTGCTGAGGTTTCCTTGAGTAAAATGATTTTGTCGTAATCAGTGAAGGCCATTCATATTGGTTACATTCTGCTCATTTCTCTATAACTTGATTATAGTGTGATCATGGTCTATTGTCGGGTATCCTTTACGAAAGCTGCCATATCGTTTGGTTCATTGAAGTCTAACGATGTCCTGACTCTACTTCCAATTGCGTTCGTAAATACCTTATAGGCAACGAATAGTAAACTGGTCGGTCTGTAATTCTTCAAGTCCTTGACGCCTCCTTCCTTATGAATTAAGATACGTGAGCGTTCTTGCAAGTTTCTGGCATGGTCGAAGTCATAAGGCATTGAGTATACAGGTTGGCTAGTTTTTCTAGCACAATTTCCTCTCCGTCCCCCAAGAGACCTTCTGTTACTTAATCCTCCCCAGCTGCTTTCCCCCTCTGCACTGTTCCTAAGGCTTTCTTTGCTTACTCTTTCTTTACTGGCGGGATGTCTCATTGCTGTGCGCTTCTGCCTCTCTGATTGACGTTCTGATTACATTGGCTACTTCATTGATTTGTGGAAAACTTTTCGGCTACTTTAACTATCTTTTTCCATACTGCTAATGGCATTGACCTCTTTTTCTCTAAGGGTATACATCTGATTTTCGCCTGTACATAGTTTCCTCTTCACTGCGTTTAGACTACCTCCGTTCTTTAGAGAATGCTCAATTCTGTCCATATTAAAATTCCTTATGTCAGCTACCCTGTGTATATTTATTAAATTCGATAGCTCTGCTAGTTCTGTTCTGTCTGTAATGTTAGACCCTTTCATGCTTTGACATTTCTTAATCATATCTTTCATCTCCTGAGATATATCTTGCCGATATCTTGTCAAAGCATCCTACCGCCTACTTCTACTGCGGACTCCGTAATGATTCCTGAGAGCTCTCATGACACTCTTAAATGTCTCACACGTAAGCAGTCTTAAATACCTCTGCCAGCTTTTTTTTTTCGAAGATGCGCCTGTTGCTAGAAATTCAGAAAAAGAAATCGACGTGGATACGAGATGGCAAAATCTGGAGGCAAGAAAATGGGGGATGGCATGCTAGCAAGCCCAACGTTTTGAGAAACATGTTTTTCTGCGTTCGCTAGTTGGCCGTAAAGGGCAGCCTGTTTGCAGTATGACGGGTGATAACTTCGCCTGAGACAAATCTTCAGTGATATGTTGAGAACCCTCCGAGAAAAAGCTGCTTGTTCCAATGTACACAATTAAGTTTAATGCTCCTTCAAGGGTTAAACTCTCCTTGTGCGTGTTTGGACACTTTTCACGAGGAAGCAGAGCGCTGAGATCGTATCGCTCGCAGTTACTGACTTACAGTTGCAGGCGTGCGCTAACTCGCTCTCGAGAGAAGTGGCACCGCTTGGCCTTGCTGCTGCGGTCTAAGAAAGAATAATCCATTGCACGCGTTGACTTCTGATCTGATTAGCACCCTTATTATTACTCAGGATTGCCACTGCAGCTGAGTGAATGTGGTACTAATCGCTTGCGGCCTGACGATAATGTCGGACACGCGTACGGGCATTGCTTGCCATGAGTTGCTTCCTGATGACGGTGTATTCTTGCCCTGCTGGAAATGTAACTTTGGCTACCATGCCGGCACATGCTTGGAATCCAGCGGCAGCAAGTGTAAAAAGAAAGCAGAAGCCATGAAAACAAACTCCTGGAGATGCCACACGTGCCAAACGTCTGTGACTCGAGCCTGTCAGAGGGGGCAAAGCCAGCCGTAGCAACTGAGCTAAAAATTGTGAGTAAAATCGCTGAGGTTTCTCGCAAGCTTTGCTGCTGTTGTCGATAACATCCAAGCTAGCGCTCCTGAAAGAACCAAGGCGCTGATAGTCCACTGAGAAATGAATGAAAGAAATGGCCCTAAGATATGATCAGAGAAAGAGAGAAAAACGACTTGATTATGACACAGTACGAAGTATCAAGAATATTCTGGGCCAGGGTCCCCAAAGCCAACTGGTATGTCGGGTGGTTCGAGGTAAGCCAGGTTCGTCACGTTTGGGGGAAAGGGGTATGGGTAACGGGGTAGTGAATGGCAACGGGGCAAGGCAATAGGTAATATTCCAGGTTTGCATAGGGTTCGGGGCAATTGGAGCATGCAGGGTAGATTCGGAAACGGTTGCGGAGAGAACCGGTAGGAGATCACTGATGAGTGCCTTTGAGAGTGGCGAGATGCTTGCCAGGAACAGGAAGGGTACAAATACTTTCGCTAATGTTATCGTAGTGAAGATTTACTTCATGTATGTAATGGAGAGTATTGTCCCTGTCAGCGGATAAGGCCAGTGCATCCCAGGTGTTGAAGTTCGAGGCGATGGCCGGGCATCCTAGCGTGACCAGGAATCCACCTCAGTGTGACTGTGTTTGGACGAAGTTTGGAGAGAGCCCCTTGTATATCACCTCTGAGTTGTGCAGGAATGCGACCCATATGAATGGAGTGTATAGCTTGCGTTGAACGGTGTATATCCTATAGCCGGGTAGTGGTTAGGCGAACTTGGGAGAGGTCTTGCGTACTGCTGATTATAGGGAGGGTTTCTAGGCGAGCTGTAGGAGACGGATCAGTGTACAGACCAAGGGTGTATGTCATGATGTGGCTGTCACGCACACTAGAGTGAGCAGCAGCTCGGACTTGAGCACGTGAAGAGTGTGTGTAGACAACTGTCGAATCAAGGGGATCAGTGTTGTGGGTGACAGGAGCAACACCTTTGCCCTGG
Source organism: Amblyomma mixtum (assembly GCF_055824585.1). Taxonomy (NCBI): domain Eukaryota; kingdom Metazoa; phylum Arthropoda; class Arachnida; order Ixodida; family Ixodidae; genus Amblyomma; species Amblyomma mixtum. The sequence goes on from NC_143014.1 coordinate 412,729,602, forward strand.
TTGGATTCGGCCGCAATGTGTTTTGGAATGGGAGCGATACGGAAGTTATCTGGTAGCGGGGAGGGGACGTAATGATGGGTCTTCCACTAATTTGTTTCTTTCGCGTTCACAGTTTCATTTCCAGCAGGGTGAAGTGGTGGCACAGCGACGGTCCCTGCCGTGAGCGCTATGCATACTTCAGCGCCATTTGGAATCCGCTACTCGCGCGTTTAGCTCTCTAGCGGTGCTTCTGTTCTGATTGTGTTTTAGCCCAGTTTGATGTGACACTCGGTACTGTAAGTCGCCGATTTCGGGTGACACGTGAAAGCACATATCTGACAAGGCACAGATGGGGCCAATGACAGTCGCTTCTCAAGTTGATTCGTCCCTTGCTATGCGAAGGGACGAGGCATTTCGATTACGGTGCTACTCGCCCAGATGTGAAAGAACCTTTCTTCGACAGGGCACTGCTGATAGAAGCGTGCTGCAGAGGGTTGCTTGCTGTGGCTGGAACCGAGCAGTTAATGAGCCAACAGAAAATAAAAAAATTATTGGACCTCACTCATTGCAGGGTGTGCGACAGGTATCAGAGAGCAACAAAATGTTTGGTCAGAAGAGAGTCATTAACTAAAGACGTTTTAATATTACGCTGTGGAGGGGAACGACATAATCGTTCACGCGATATAGCTTCCTCCTCATTTTACTGAGGACGAAACTTGACAAGTTATGCATCCCCGTATGGCAAACAGACTCGGGAGGAAATAAAGAGTAGCTTAGCTAGCCTTAAAGACATATGCAACGATTTTTTTTTCTCTTTTTGCCCTCTGTGTGCGTCGCACGCTGGGCACATTATTATTGCTGTCGCACGCTGGGCGCATTATTATTGCATTATTATTGTGGTCCATAAAGAATCAACATGGCACACGCATATCAAGCGCGAACAAACAATGCTTTGGGAGACGCAGTGGAGCCAATTTTCAGAAAGAAATATTTTACTAATTAGCAATTTCAGCATGTTAAAAAAGTTCAATATTTCACGCGTTTACAGCTCCGTATGACAAGCACAAATTTATCTCTGCAGACCCAGCATTTCGTGTATTGCAGTTTGCTTTAGCCTACCGTCCACTCAGCAGGTAAGGTCAAATCTATGTCAGTAGCAATTCCAGGTCGCATTGGATGGAATACACAACTGAGCTCTCAGAGTTAGTCGGCAAAGTCTACCTACCCTACCTGCAGCCAACGGCATCGATCCATACACTCGGACCGGCTTTCCGCGCTGGGTACGAATGACACCTAGTTTCCAGTCAAGCCGCAAGTGGTCCAACAACCGGAAGTGCTAAAGCGGAAACTGCGCGTGGGAAGTTTATGTGCTGAGCACGAATACATCCGCCAGCAAGTCGCTTCACAACGAATGCTACACAGGACTCAGCCTGCACACGTTTCAAGCTTTGGAAGTTACACAACAGCTAGGGGCTGCAATTTTCCAGCCCATCGTTTGCAATATAAGCCGACATCGTTACTGCCCGCAGTATGCTACGCAGGCGACCGACGTTTCATATGATTCTTGGTTAATTCGTTATAATTTACAATGGACGACGCGAAGCCAATAGCCGAGGCTCTATGAGTGGTCCAGTGCCTCATATTTACTGCAGCCGCCGCGGTGGATCACTGCCTTTGCGGTTCGGCTACTGGTCCAAAGGTCGCGGCGGCCGTATTTCGAAGGCGGCGAAATACAAAGCACCCGTGCGCTGTGGGATGTCAGCCCACGTCAAAGACCCTAAGTTGTCTAAATCAATCAGAAGCCCTTCACTACGGCCCTCCTCAGCCTGAGCCGCTTTGTGATGTTATGACCTCGCAATCGAGTTCATTTTCTCTGCGTAAAAAAAATAAATTGCAGGGGACACTTAAACTCCGCCTCAAGGGTATGATCTTGAGCTTTAATGCATTAATGGCCATATATGCGGAGTTCGTCATTCTCGACCTCGCATTTCTCATACCACTCCTGGCTCAGTGGTGCAGCGGTTAAGCGATGCGTCACTGCCCTAGGATTTTATGTGCCGCTACCGGTCGACCTTGTGTGGCCCAGGTTGCTCTTCTCGAGCGACCAATCATTAATTTAACCGCCACCTGCCACGGCGGTAAGTTTACTCACAGTTCGATGGGCAGGTTGTGATGAGGCCACAAGGTCACGTGACCTAGGTGGACCACCTGGTTTGCTTCTGCGGGGATTTTTCGCTCACAACGCTGCCGCCGCCGACGACGACGATGCTGGATTTTCTGAAGAACGGAGCCTTCGACGCTAACGCATTAAAAAGCAGACAGAACGCTTTTAATTACATACATGGCGGCAGCACGTCTCAGGAAGCAAGAAAAAATTTACATCACTTCGCTGGCAATCTCATCAGCTGACGTTATAAATAAAGCACGAGTAGACGCGACTGATGCTCCAAAGCAGCGTGCCGCCCCAAACTAGGCAAAGCCTTTCAATGTTTCGATGCCTGGCTCTTCAAGGCAATGGATATGTGGACGTTTTGAGGAACCACTTAAACTTTTGCTATGCACTTTCTTGTTATCGTTTCTAAGACAGCGCTCAGCCTACATAATTCGTTCTGAATTTAAAAAGACACTTTCTGGCTTCTCTTGATAACAAAAGAAGAATTAGAGACATGAGCCGGCAAGATCACGCCGAGTTAATTTCCTTTGCAGTGTTTATCAAATGAACCGGAACATAAAGATCGAAAAAGGGTGATTCGATATGAAAAAAAAAAAAAACTTGCTGACGGTCTAGCTTGGTTAAACCTAGTGTGGTACGCGAAAGCTCACACGCAACCGAACGGGTTGTCCGTGAATTTTTGGTGAAACTGCCCCGTTGCAGTCCCAAATTCGCTGAGACAAACAACGTGGTTAGTCCGTCTCCCTGGCTCGGTTTCCATCGGCTGTTGGTGAGCAGACGTCGAGGCGGCGGCTTCGTTCGCGACTCGTTGTCGTCGCTTCTCCGCTTCTTGTCGTCGTCGTTTAGCGAGCCGTTCTTCCCGCTCTGCGGGCGTCTAAGCCGCACGCTTGTCTTTTCTCGCCTCGGTCTTGCATTGTCGGCCGGCCTTGTACCATGCTACGACTTCGGGATCCGTCGACGTAGCTTCTCATAGCCTTTTCTGATGCCGTGCTGAGTACGTACGCTTGTGATCCGCCTCTTCATTCATTGCGCATCTGACAAGCGAGCGCAACTGCGCGCGCCACCGCGGAAAGAGCACGGCTCATGTGTTGTGAGGCGCATAGCTGAGTGATGACGTCACGTGCGGCGACGACGGTGCGTGGCGAACACCTGTGGCGCAACCGGTTGTCATTGAAACAGTGCATGCGCAGATGTGGTCTTGCGCCCTACCCGGCGATATGCTCCGCAGCTAGCGTAGTGAAGCTTTCGCTTCAAAACAGAACAACACTCAGCAAGAAGAGCCTGGACTTCGTCTACATAGGCTCGGCTGTTAAAAAAAAAAATGAAACGACACGCAATGATAATGCGGAGAAGCTTAGAGCACGAAAGAATACTTGAGCGATGACTACACGAATATTGGCGAAAGTGCGCTTGGAGCTTATACTGAATTTACCACGGCAACGTCCTCTGCAGACAGGAGCAAATAAATAATTCATACCAATTGTGTTTCAAAACACTCTTGCCGCGTCCTTTGAGAGCAAATAAATAATTCAAACCTATTGTACTTCAAAGCACCTTGCCGCGTCCTTTCAAACAGGTGCAGTTTTGCAAGAAACTAGTTTTTAAAATTCTAGTTCGACCAACAGACACGGCCAAAACGGAGCCAATTATATCCTGACAAAGACACACACACACACACACACACACACACACACACACACACACACACACACACACACACACACACACACACACACACACACACACACACACACACACACACACACGCACGCACGCACACACACACACATATATATTTCCATCAAGTGCCATGTTTTCATTGATACAATCGCGCTGGTCCTATTGTATATTCAGGTACATTGTTTAGGATGAGGGGCCACACTGCATGGTGGATGAGGGGCGCGAATGGAGGTCACGTACACCTTTACTGGAATGCGCACTGTTGCGCGCCCCCACTTGTCTGCTGCAATGCTCGGCGTAACTCGAGTGCTCATCAGGCATTAGCCTCTGCGCTAGTGTGAGTAGCGAAGATCTTATAGACCCACACAAAAGAAAGCTACCCGCCGGGCAGGCTAGTTGTGGCGTTCGGCCGCTGAACACAAGTTGGGAAGTTCGGTCCTGGCCGCAGCGGCTGGCTTTCGGAGAGCGGTGAGATGCGAAAATTACGGAGACAAATCCTCCGACGCGAGGCGTAATAACGACTGAGGGGCTTAAGAGACTCGGAGCATTGTGCGCAGCGTTCAGTGGCTCGACGAAGCGCGAGCAGCGTCTGATTGTATTGCGTCGCCTGTAAGAACTGCTGCCGCGAAGTGTGCGCTCCGAGCCAATCTGCAAGAACTAGAAGCGCTATGCTCGGAGTACCTCGGAATCGTTTTTCGCCCATCCGCGCCCGCCTGCAGTGGCGCGGCATTTAGTTTGATTGGAACGAGCGCTTCGTGTGAGCTGTCCGACGAGAAGCCACCTTCCTGTGTGCAGCGACTGGCAATCAGCAATTGCATGACTTTCTTCACGCGAGGAGACCTGCGCGACAAAAACTGGAACGGATACTAGACGACGCGCGTGAGCGCTATAGCCTGAAATTCAACGCCATCATTTGTAAGGATTGCGCTGCGAGGCTAAGTGCGCAGTGTGGACATTGGAATGGGCCGTATATTGCGCGCCGCATTAGCCGATTGCTAGCGGTCAAGCGCCCGCCAGAGGACGCGAAGTTCGCGAACGACTGCTTCGTCGTCCGACGCGTGCTCTCTCCGTCAGCTCTGTTTTATTGTGGGGCCGTTTATGTTGTAAGTTGGCTGCTCTTTGAACTCTGTTCGCGTTGCTTTACTTCAGAGCAGTTTGCCTTTGGCGCGTTGTTCTCGACGAGGGAGAAGACAAGAGGCGATGTATTTTGTTAATGAGTGCGATTCAAGCTGATATAGTGGACCATTCTTGCTGCAAAGCAATCTGACGTTTATCCCTTCCTGGGTACGTGACTGCTTGGCGTCGAGGCAGAGAGATCAATGGAGCAAAGCGCGGATACAAAATATTCTCACGAGTTTTACAATGTTTTCATTTTGTGCTTAACGTTCTGAGTTAGATAAAAAACCGCGGAGGACAAATAGGTTGCAGTGTTTGCATCGGAAATGGTGCGAGTCTACTTGGAAGCGCCATGCAAAGAGCCAAGTACGGCGCAATAAACCCTGCTCAGAAGAATCATAATGGCAAGTTAAACAGTAAGCCTTTTTTATGCACCCTCGCCAGACACAGCGTATATTTAGACGCACATCTTTCTTTTAAGACGTTTAAAAAAAAACGTATCAGTTCTGTCGCCTAAGTGGCACTAGAAGGGAGCATTCACTTTGTTCCCTCGTAGCCACCATTTCGCGAACTGTGTAGCAAGAGGGGAGCTCTCAGCAGCCTTCCAAGTCGCCTGCTTTGTCTGGATCAGTTTCCTGCTCTAACGGCCGAGTACCTGCCAGGCTTCAACGTGAGATTACTCGCAATTCTGACTACAATATTTATTTTTCCGCGTACGTATTTAATTACTTATGCGCCGTTAGATTTCGTTGCATGTTTCTAAAAGCATACAGACCCGTAGGGCATAGCACAAAGAAAGCTAATAATGAACTGCAAGACCTGTTCGGCTGCAAACATTTATTTTGTGGGTGTGTACGATCTTGAAAACGGCCAGACTCGAGAAGTATATTTTTATTAACGCTGAAAATGCGAACATTCGAACACGTCTGGAGAGGGTAGGAGAGATTCGTTGTTTACTTTCTTACAACCTTCTCCACACGGTGGCTGTCCCCGTCGGCTGCATCACGCCTTCAGGTGGCGCTCACCCGTGAGCTGCTTCCTTGTTCGCGATTCCAATCTGCGTCCTTAAGAAAGGTCGTCGTGGCACTGTCAGCAGTGGTGTTATGTCGGATAAAGCTCGATAAGGGCAGTGGGAAACACCGTAGTCGAACGCTCCGGAAGTATTTCGACCACCCGGGGTTCTTTTTTCTGCTTTGACATCGCACAGCCCACGAGCGCTTTCAACTTTTGTCTCCGCTGAAAAGTTGGAACCCCGGCCAGTATTCAACACAACGGCCTGCGGGATAAAGTGCTAGTTGTATTCCTGCTGCGGCGTGTGTACTTGGAAGCCAAATGCAACTCGAAAGCCAAACTTGGCCTCTGGTCTGCGCCTATGCAATGGAAGTGATCGAAAACCCTTCTGAGCTGCTCATCAAGTCATTTCTATAATGAAACACGTGTGACCACATCTTCCTGATCCGTAAGCGTCTCATGACCGAGATGCAAGTTTGCTTATGCACGAGCTGTAACCTATAACGTGAGCCACGAGTGTGAATAGAGCTCGCCCATGTAGCTACGCTGCAACTGAAGCACTGTTTCTTACGGTTCACCAGAAAAAAATAAGCGTATTACGCAAAGCATAAAAAGCTATTGATGTCTATTCCAAAACGTTTCACCTAAGAGCTTTCACCAGACTAGTAGCGAAAATCCTAAAAACACGTTTTGTCCGATGTGCAAATCTGATCGCAAATGCTATTTCTACTGGCTATTCGAACGTCCCTCACGACATATAACGGTAGCTCCAATAAACAAATGTGCCGTTGAGTGAACATGAAGTTTCTACTAGACGCAATCATGCAGTACACAGCGTTGCCTGCTACATAAAGTGCGATTGGTCTGCTGCCTAACGAGTGTAAAGTCTGCCGAGCGAGATTCACTGTCTAGCCGCAAGCTCTCCGAACCTAACAAGGTGCCTCTAACGCATCATTAGCCTGGAAACGAGGAATGAGAACAGGGTAGTCTTTCGAGTTACACGAACGCTACAAAACCACAGCTGTACGATTCCAGTCCTGTAGTCTGGAAGACCTATTAAGACAGCCTCTTCAACAGCATGAAGCATTGGCCGAGTTGGTTGTTGTTAATTAAGCATGTTGTTCCAGTACACCATAACTCCAGCACTCTACTGCCAAGAACGTGAAAAACGCAACTGATCGCCAGATTTGAAAAGGGCTACGATTGCGTTCAAACACCTCAATCAGCTTTGAAAGAGATCGTCGCGGCATACTTAGTCGGAAATTCGCAGGACGTCAGAAAACCTTCGCCCGCTGTTTACAGGCAAAAGCGAGCCAATGTAGATAAGTACTTGCCGTTTCATAATACTGTTTAAGTTTGTTTTTGTTGCTGTAGCTGGGTTGCGAGAGTCGCTGTATATGTGCCTTAACCCCCCCACCCCTCCCTCCCCCTACCTTAATTACCAGTTGTCAATCGGCGCCCATGTCGTTTTTCTTTCTGTCCCTTGAGCTCGTCGCTCCAAAGCATTAAGATGGCAGACTCTTGTGTCGGTCTTATTGCAAATCCTACTGTTTGCTAGAAAGAGGGCAGGTAGATGGATTTATTGACAACACAAAGTGAACAAGAGAGGACATGGCCTCAGGGTGCTTTCCAATGTTTCGGCAAGAGGACTTGTCCTCGCCGAGACGAAGACAACTCCTCTCGCCGAAACGTTAACTACGCCTCCTGAGGCTTCCTTCGTCCTTGTTTAAATCCTACTGCAGTTATTCGTACATGAGCTGTAGTCATAGCCAGAATTGTTTATCACCATCTTTTCTTAGGCCTCTCCTCTCTTGCCTTCGCATTACTTGCTCTACCCAAGCCTATTTCTTCTTCTTGAGGGTCATAGTGGCATGGCTTATACAACGACACACCAGAAAAATTATTCATCAGGCGTTGTGATGAATGAATCAGACGTCTGAAGGGGAAACCAAACACGAAAACAGAAACATGTTTGTATGAATGACATTCGACTTTCGCCCACTTTGCACAAATGTCTCGTTCACTGGCGGCTTAGTAGGCAGCGCTTGTGAAGACCACAAAGCATTATGCTTTCGGTCTTCATTCGGAACAAAGAAAGGATAATTACTATTGCGGCATGACAACCAGCTAGTGAATTAAAATGAAGCAATCTAATTTTCTGCTGCACGTTCGATGAGAATGTTGTGGAGTGTCAAAATGAACCTGAAACGACTGAATTTTCATGCATATAGCTTTTTTCTCAATGTTTTATTGCGCCCTAACGAAAGCGCACGGAACCCATAAAAAAGCAGTGTTTCGAATGGCGTTTTGCATTATTAAACTAGCTAGGCATTGCATTAAAAATCTAGGAATTGAAGGAGTGATTACAGGTTA